>NW_024070213.1:39183634-39282290 GCF_014754425.2 Oryx dammah | reverse complement strand
CTTCAATCCTTGGGTCAGGAAGATCCCCTGGAGAAGGGAATGGCAACCCATTCCAGTATTCTTGCCTGGAGAATCCCATGGACAGAGGAGCCTGGTGGGCTACAGTCCAAGGGCTTGCAAGGAGTCAGGCAAACTGAAGCGACTGAGCATGAGCATGATGGCATTTTCTTCTGCAGAGTTTTTATTCTGCAGTTCTGGTTCTCAACTTTGTATTGTCCAATTTATTGTTATACATGGATCTATACTGTGGAGAAACTGCTTAAATGTTTTCCTGGCAAGCCATCATAGCCTGTTTTTTTGTTTGTTTGTTTTGTTTACTTGTTTTTGTTATCTTCAGAAGCATCTTTCCCCTGAGTTGCAAGTCACTGTGCTTTTTTTTACAGTGACCCTGAGATTCAGATTCTTTATGACCCTGCCCCCACTTTAATTCCCCCTTAACTCAGAATCTCCTTCCTTCCTAAATTGTAGTTCATTTGCCTCTACTTTATCATTTCAGCCCATGGGCATTGCTTTATTTTTAAATTATGTTGATTAGAAATGTCCTATGATATTGTTTCCATTTTAGACTTTTTTTTTCCTTTTTTCTTCTCTTATCACCTAAGGCAATACATGCTGCATAGCTGACATTCAGTCTGGATCGGTGGGTACCTTCCCCTCTTCTTGCTGGCTTGAGACCCACCCAAGTGAGCAGGACACTGAAATTATGTGTTGGTTAACTTGCCTCCATTCCATTCCATTTTATGTCAGGATGTTTTATGAAACACAGCTAATCCTGTGAGTTTAATTATACAAATATTTATTGATGTTTGTTCAACACCTGCTAATCAGATACAATTCTGAATTCAGTAACAAATACCCCATAGATTTTAGACATTTCCAGAATAATTAATGATATAAGCTGTAACAGTTATTAGAGTTCTATCAGAGATACAAAACTATATTTATATCTACATTTATATCTACATCTATACTTGATCCTCATTATTTCTGGATTCCATACTTGTGAATTCACCTACTTGCTTACTTGCTAAATTTTTTGCAACCCCTAAGTCAATATTTGCAATGTTTTGTGATCGTTTTTAGACATGCACAGAGTGACAAAAAATTTGAATTACTTTTCATGTATGTTCCCAGCTGAGTTTAGAGATTAGATGCCCCGAATTCTTGCTTAAATTCTCATACTATCAACAAAAGGTTTTTTTGGGGGGGAGGGGGGAGCACAGTCTAAAGTCTAATGTATCATATTTTTCATATTTTTCTGGCTTTTTGGTGATTTCACTGTTTAAAGTGGCCTTTAAGTGTAGTGCTGAAGTGCTGTACAGTGTTAAGCACAGGAAGACTGTGATCTGCCTTATGGAGAAAAATCTGTGTTCTGGACAAGCTTCCCTTGGCCATGAGTCATAGTGCTATTGGCTGTGACTTCAATGTTTATAAGTCTGCAATAGGATACATTCATAAATAGGAAAAAGAAATTCACTGCTTTGCACATGAAGCCACTCTGGAAAGTGTTAAGATAAAACTAGAGTGTGTGATGAAGCTATGGAAATGATGATAAAGTGGCTAAGATAATGCATTCATGAGATAATGACCCATTAAAAGAGCATAGTGGACAGCAATGATGTGAGGTTGAGAGCCAAAGAAATTTAAAGTCATGTTACCCACGACTAGAAAAACATTTCTGGGCTAGTGCTACCTTGCTGACACATTTCAAAAGATGATACAGTGTTAAAAAAAGGTTAACTTAAAGATGACGTAAGTTCTGCAGATTAAGAAGCTATAGAAGAATTTAAAAAATATGTGCTAAATGGTTGACAAGAAAACGGTTATGTGAAATAGCATTTTCAGCATTGATGAGGCTGGCTTGTTTTGCAAGGACAGTTCAGTTCAGTTCAATTCAGTCTCTCAGTTGCATCCGACTCTTTGCGACCCCATGAACTGCAGCATGCCAGGCATCCCTGTCCATCACCAACTCCTGAAGTTCACCCAAATTCATGTCCATTGAGTCAGTGATGCCATCAAACCATCTCACCATCTGTTGTCCCCTTCTCTTCCCGTCCTCAATCTTTCCCAACATCAGGGTCTTTCCCAATGAGTCAGCTCTTCACATCAGGTAGCCAAAGTACTGGAGTTTCAGTTTCAACATCAGACCTTCCAATGAACACCCAGGAATGATCTCTTTTAGGATGGACTAGTTGGATCTCCTTGCAGTCCAAGGGACTCTCAAGAGTCTTCTCCCACACCACAGTTCAAAGGCATCAATTCTTTGGCTCTCAGCTTTCTTTATAGTCCAACTCTCACATCTATATATGACTACTGGAAAAACCATAGCCTTGGCTAGATTGATCTTTGCTGACAAAGTAATGTCCCTGCTTTTTAATATGCTATCTAGGTTGGTCATAACTTTCCTTCCAAGGAGTGAGCGCTTTTTAATTTCATGGCTGCAATCACCATCTGCAGTGATTTTGGAGCCCCCCAAAATAAAATCTCACACTGTTTCCATTGTTTCTCCATCTATTTGCCACGAAGTGATGGGACAGGATGCCATGATCTTAGTTTTCTGAATGTTGAGCTTTGAGCATACTTTTTCACTCTCCTCTTTCCCTTTCATCAAGAGGCTCTTTAGTTCTTCACTTTCTGCCATAAGGGTGGTGTCATCTGCACATCTGAGATTATTGATATTTCTCATGGCAATCTTGATTCCAGCTTGTGCTTCTTCCAGCCCAGTGTTTCTCATGATGTACTCTGCATATAAGTTAAATAAGCAGAGTGAAAATATACAGCCTTGCTGTACTCCTTTTCCTATTTGGAACCAGTCTGTTCCATGTCCATTTCTAACTGTGGCTTCCTGACCTGCATACGGATTTCTCAAGAGGCAGGTCAAGTGGTCTGGTATCCCCATCTCTTTCAGAATTTTCCACAGTTTATTGTGATCCACACAGTCAAAGGCTTTGGCATAGTCAATAAAGTAGAAATAGATGTTTTTCTGGAACTTTCTTTTTTTTTCAATGATCCAGTGGATGTTGGCAATTTGATCTCTGGTTCCTCTGCCTTTTCTAAATCCAGTTTGAATATCTGGAAGTTCACGGTTCACGTATTGCTGAAGTCTGGCTTTGAGAATTTTGAGCATTACTTTACTAGCGTGTGCTGCCGCTGCTAAGTCACTTCAGTCGTATCTGACTCTGCGACCACATAGACAACAGCCCACCAGGCTCCGCTGTCCCTGGGATTCTCCAGGCAAGAACACTAGCATGTGAGGTGAGTGCAATTGTGCGGTAGTTTGAGCATTCTTTGACATTGCCTTTCTTTGGGATAGGAATGAAAACTGACCTTTTCCAAGTCAGTGGAAAAGGCTACTGTGGCCACTGATGAGTTTTCCAGATTTGCTGACAAACTAAGTGCAGCACTTTCACAGCATCATCTTTTAGGATTTTAAATAGCTCAAGTGGAATTCCATCACTTCCACCAGCTTTGTTTGTAGTGATGCTTTCTAAAGCCCACTTGACTTCGCATTCCAGAATGTCTGGCTCTAGGAGAGTGCTCATCATTATCTGGGTCGTGAAGATCTTTTTTGTACAGTTCTGTGTATTCTTGCCACCTCTTCTTAACATCTGCTTCTGTTAGGTCCGTATCATTTCTGTCCTTTATTGAGCCCATCTTTGCATGAAATGTTCCCTTGGTATCTCTAATTTTCTTGAAGAGATCTCTAGTCTTTCCCACTGTATTGTTTTCCTCTATTTCTTTGCATTGATTGGCGAGGAAGGTTTTCTTATCTCTCGTTGCTATTCTTTGGAACACTTCATTCAGATGCTTCTATCTTTCTTTTTCTCCATTGCTTTTCCCTTCTCTTCTTTTCACAGCTATTTGTAAGGCCTCCTCACACAGCCATTTTGCCTTTTTGCATTTCTTTTTCTTGGGGACATTCTTGATCCCTGTCTCCTGTACAGTGTCACGAACCTCCGTCCACAGTTCATCAGGCACTCTGTCTATCAGATCTAGTCCCTTAAATCTATTTCTCACTTCCACTGTATAATCATAAGGGATTTTATTTAGGTCATACCTGAATGGTCTAGTGGTTTTCCCCACTTTCTTCAATTTAAGTCTGAATTTGGCAATAAGAAGTTCATGATCTGAGCCACAGTCAGCTCCTAGTCTTGTTTTTGCTGACTGTATAGAGCTTCTCCATCTTTGGCTGCAAAGAATATAATCAATCTGATTTTGGTGTTGACCATCTGGTGATGTCCATGTGTAGATCTTCTCTTGTGTTGTTGGAAGAGGGTGTTTGCTATGACCAGTGCATTTTCTTGGCAAAACTCTATTAGCCTTTGCCCTGCTTCATTCAGCTTTCCAAGGCCAAATTTGCCTGTTACTCCAGGTGTTTCTTGACTTCCTACTTTTGCATTCCAGTCCCCTATTATGAAAAGGATATCTCTTTTGGGTGTTAGTTCTAGAAGGTCTTGTAGGTCTTCATAGAATCATTGAACTTCAGCTTCTTCAGCATTACTGGTCAGGGCATAGACTTGGATTACTGTGATATTGTATGGTTTGCCTTGGAAATGAACAGAGATCATTCTGTTGTTTTTGAGGTTGCCATTTTGGACTCTTTCATTGACCATGATGGCTGCTCCATTTCTTCTAAGGGGTTCCTTCCATGGTAGTAGATACAATGGTCATCTGAGTTAAATTCACTCATTCCAGTTGATTTTAGTTCACTGATTCCTAGAATGTGATGTTTACTCTTGCCATCTCCTGCTTGACCACTTCCAGTTTGCCTTGATTCGTGGACCTAACATTCCAGGTTCCTATGCAATATTGCTCTTTACAGCATCGGACCTTGTTTCTATCACCAGTCTCATCCACAATGGGGTGTTGTTTTTGCTTTGGCTCCATCCCTTCATTCTTTCTGGAGTTATTTCTCCACTGATCTCCAGTAGCATATTTGGCACCTACCAACCTGGGGAGTTCATCTTTCAGTGTCCTATCTTTTTGCCTTTTCATACTGCTCATGGGGTTCTCAAGGCAAGAATACTGAAGTGGTTTGCCATTCCCTTCTCCAGTGGACCATATTTTGTCAGAACTCTCCACCATGACCCGTCTGTCTTGGGTGGCCCCACATGGCATGGCTTAGTTTCACTGAGTTAGAAAAGGCTGTGGTTCATGTGATCAGATTTGCTAGTTGTCTGTGATTGTGGTTTCAGTCTGTCTGCCCTCTGAAGCCCTCTCTCAGCGCCTACCATCTTACTTGGGTTTCTCTTACCTTGAACATGGGGTATCTCTTCACAGCTGCTCCAGCAAAGTGCAGCCGCTGCTCCTGACCTTGGACATGGGGCAGCTCCTCTTTGCTGCTGCTTCTAACCTTAGACGTGGGATAGCTCCTCCCGGCCACTCTTGCAATGCACAGCTGCCGTTTTTTGCAAGGACAGTTTCAAGCAAACCTATATAATGAAAATGGCTTCCAAATTCCCTGGCTTTAAATCACCCAAAGCCCATGATATTAATTATTTGTAATAAATATATATTAAATAAAGTGTCTTTAAACAGAAACACACAAGAAAACAAGATTATGTATTGATTGGTTGGCAAAAATAGAGTGACCAGAGGCTCACATGTATCTCTCCATAGGAGCAATGGTTCCATATTCACTAGTTGTGAAGTGTTCTTGGTAACTTTGTAGAAGATAACTACTGTGAATAACAAGAATTGGTTCCTCATCAAGGAATATGATTGGTTTATGTGATTGTGGGATCTTTCTAGGGAAGTCCAAAATCTATAGGACCTAAGCTAGCCAACCAGAAACTCCTGGGCAGGTGCCTGCCATGCAGCCCAGAGGCAAAACTTCTCCATTCAAGGAAACCTGTTTTGCTCTTATCACCATTTGACTGATCGGATGAGGCTCTCCCAGTTTATTGAAGCTAATATTAACCAAAAGTCAAATGACTGTAGATGTTAAGCACAGCAACAAAACTTTCACAGCAACACTAGACTAGTGTTTACTTGTATAACTGGGTACCACAGCCTAGTCAAGCTGACACATGAAACTATCCATCACACTAATATAATCATCTTTTTTTGAAAAAAAAAAATTGGAGTATATTTGCTTTACACTCTTGTGTTAGTTTCTGCTGTACAGCAAAGTCAATCAGTTATATGTAGAGTATATCCCCTCTCTTTGGATTTCCTTGCCATTTTGGTTACCACAGAGCATTGAGTAGAGTTCCCTGTGCTATAGAGTACACTCTTGTTAGATATTATACATCTTTCTCTAGCTCACCCACTCCAGTGTTCTTGCCTGGAGAATCCCAGGGACAGAGAAGCCTGGTAGGCTACCATCTATGGGGTCACACAGAGTTGGACATGACTGAAGCGACTTAGCAGCAGCAGCAGCAGCTCTCTAGCTCTAGCTTGGTTGCTCACTGGTGTCTGATTCTTTGTAACCGCATGGACTGCAGCCTCCCAGGCTCCATTGTCCTTGGGATTTTCCAGGCAAAAATCCTGGAGTGGGTTTCCACTTCCTTCTCTAGGGGATCCTTCCGACCCAGAAACTGAACCTGTCGCCTGCATTGGCAGGCAGCTTCTTTACAACTGCACCATGTGGGAAGCCCATTGTATACACAGTAGTACATACATGTCAATCCCAATCTTCCAATTCATTCCATGCCCCTTTCCTCACCTTAGTGCCCATATGTTTGTTCTCTGTGCCTGTGTCTCTATTTCTGCTTTGCAGATAGGTTCATCTGTACCATTTTTCTAAATTCCACATATATGAGTTAATAGCTGATATTCATTTTTCTCTTTCTGACTTACTTCACTATGTATGACAGTCTCTAGGTCCATCTGTGTTTCTGCAAATGGCACAAAAATTGGTTCCTTTTAATAGCTGAGCCATTGAGTGTTTTCTGTGTTCAGGCACTGTTCTCAATATCTCCATGCTTATTTAACCCCCACAGCAATCTTTTGCAGTTGGTACTATTATATCTACATGTGATGGATGAACAAATGGAGACATAAGTAACCAGAAGTGACCTGCTCAGGTTCATGCAGCATATGTGATGAAGATGAAAATCATCTCTAACTCAAGCCCTAAAACCTGCCTCCTGGGTCCCCCCTCTGAATCAATTCATTCACTCTCTGATGTAAAGAGAAAGCTAGCTATGGTAGGAAATATCTTAACTTCACAAGTGGATGGGATACATTAAAGAACAGTACCACCTTGGCTGATATCAAAGGATATTCTCAATTTGGAGGGGTCTAGGCTTCTGCATGGGTATTGCTCTCCTTCTGTCATGACCTTTACCTCTGTCCACCTAACTCAGGCTCAGCCTGGTTCTGTGTTTTATGAGACCACAATTGTGACCTGATGGATTATTATAGCTATTATCTCTTTTTTAACTAGCCTAGGAGAGGCCAATGCATGTTACAGAGTCAAATACTGTTGAGAAACAAAGTTCACATAAACAGATTCGATGAATTGTGTTCTGAAAATGTTTACACAAAATTGAAATAACCTCAGAGGTCCCAGGTTATCTCCATAATCACGGTATGGCTTAATACAGTTGTTAACTAAACCGTTAACTGCCTCGAGGTAGAAGGATTTGTGATTGCTGGAAATACCCCTTAGAAATGCTTCAGTTGTAAAAAGTAAAACAAGCGAAAGTAGAACTGCAAATTACCAAGTGTTAAAATTGAAGTAAAAATAAAGTTAAATACAATTGAATGTCACAAAAAACTGATAATGACATTCCAACACAAATAGCATGGGAAATATGGCGCACTACAAGAGACTGATTTTTCAGCTATTTCCATAATGTGATTCAAAATACTTTTTTCTGTTTAGTTTGTAGAACTCTCAAAATAATCCATGATTTTCTGGATTAAGAAAGCAGGTCACCCATCTACTAACGTAGTCACAAGAAAGTACCTTGAAACTGTGAGAAAAACTTAAGATGCATAGATGTCCTAGGTAGAGATGAAGGTACTCAAATGCTGTGTCTCCCACCACTACATGCAAGATCAGATCAGGCCAGCTAAGGCACATCGCTCCATCAGATGGCGGCCAACTCATACGAGTGTTTGAGAAGAAATACATCATCTGTAGCATCACCCTTTCTCTCTCCCAAAGAACATGTGGAGGAGTACAAAGACGGAATGGCAACATGTATCAAAAAGGAGTGAATCATGAGTTAAGCAAGTTTTCAACTGCTTGGTGAGGTGAGAGGTGTTTCAACATATATTTTAAGATGCATCCTATACTTAAGAGTATGAAGGAGGGTGGTTGATCATCATGCTATAAAAATGGTAAAAAGAATTGAACCTTATCATTAGAAGTAAGTTATGTTTATTTTCCCCACTAAAGAGCTGGATGTAGGTCTTCAAAGAAATGTGACTGAACAGCTTCAGGTACATTAATGTTATGTGGAAACTGACACTATGGAAAAAAAAAGTAGGCCTTGTGTTTTCAAGGGTTTCCTAGGTGTCACTAGTGGTAAAGAACCTACCTGCCAATGCAGGTAGACCTAAGAGACGAGTTTAATCACTAGGTTGGAAAGATCCCCTGGAGGAGGGCGTGGCAACCCACTCCAGTATTCCTGACCGGAGAATCCCTTGGACAGAGGAGCCCGGTGGGCTACAGTCTGTAGGGTCTGAGTCTGCACAAATGAAGCAACTTAGCACTCATGCACTCAAGCACTGTGTTGTCAAAACAAAGAAATGGGAAGCTTCTCAAGGTGAATAATAGAGCAAGCAAAACAACATTGCGACAGGTGAGGAAAAGCAGGTGTTGAGTACAGAAGAATGTTGACAGAGAGATTGAGGGGAAGCCCAGTGGGGAATAAAGGCTTGAACAGAGAAGCCGGTCGTGAGCAGTTCAGGCCTCTGCAGAGGCAGAGGCAGCCTGGTTGCAAGTTTTGTCAGGTCGAAGATAGGAGAGGGAGAAGGCTGGCTGTTTAGAAGATGGTCATTTTGACCAAAGTGTGTTCTCTGGAAGGAAATGAGAGGGGACGGGTGAAGACCTGAGACCTCAGCTGACTCTTGTGTCCTCTTTGGACACTGACCATGACTGTCCAGTGTCTGACTTAAGAATGGAACAAACTAGTACAGCCACTATGGAGAACAGTGTGGAGATTCCTTAAAAAACTGGAAATACAACTGCCTTATGACCCAGCAATCCCACTGCTGGGCATACACACCGAGGAAACCAAAATTGAAAGAGACATGTGTACCCCAATGTTCTTCGCAGCACTGTTTATAATAGCCAGGACATGGAAGCAAACTAGATGTCCATCAGCAGATGAATGGATAAGAAAGCTGTGGTACATATACACAATGGAGTATTACTCAGCCATTAAAAAGAATACATTTGAATCAGTTCTAATGAGGTGGATGAAACTGGAGCCGATTGTACAGAGTGAAGTAAGCCAGAAAGAAAAACACCAATATACTATACTAACACATATATATGGAATTTAGAAAGATGGTAATGATAACCCGGTATGCGAGACAGCAAAAGAGAAATAGATGTAAAGAACAGACTTTTGGACTCTGTGGGAGAGGGAGAGGGTGGGATGACTTGGGAGAATGGCATTGAAACATGTATACTATCATGTAAGAAACAAATCGCTAGTCTAGGTTCAATACAGGATACAGGATGCTTGGGGCTGGTGCACTAGGATGACCCAGAGAGATGATATGGGGAGGGAGGTGGGAGCGGGGTTCAGGGTTGGGAACTCATGTACACCCATGGCTGATTCATGTCAATGTATGGCAAAACCAATTCAGTATTGTAAAGTAAAAAAAAAAAAAAAAAAAAAATTAAAAGAATGGAACAGAGGGTAATAAGTAACAACTTCAGCTTCCTGGAGAACACAAAGGATTTCCCTTTGATTATGGCTTTTCTGTGACTCTAAGGCATCCTCATGGTGAGTCAGGGTGGTCAGGGAGGCCCTGAACCTCAGAGTCTGACACTGGCCCACGAGATAGTTATTGGGGTCCTGAGGAAGTGGGAAGGATAGGGCAAAGTGGTGTCTCTGGGGTCAGATTGCCTGAATCAGATGCAGTTTTTTGCCACTCCCAAGCTCTGTGACCTGCTAACTTACTTCACCTTTCTAATCTCAGTTTCCTCATATGTAAAATGGGACTAAAGACACCATCTCCCTCAGAGAATTGTTAGGATGATTAAATAGACAATGCCCAGGACTAGGCATGAAGTGGAACTCAGAAAATAATTGCTAGTATTGTCACCTTTATAGAGAGTGTGCTATGTGCCTGGTTTTCTTGGTCACTTGCTTTTGCTATAGTTATCTGATTTTAGCCTCATGCTAACATAGACGTGTTGCTTTTATTATCTACATTTTTTTACTTGTAAAAAAAATTGAGCTCAGAGAAAATAACTTGTTAAGGAAAACACATGCAATCACTATGTGACTCTCTGTCTTTCCTGATCCAAGTCTATGTTACCTGGCCTGTGACACTTAGCATTTGTAAGAGCAGATGTGGAGAATTAGTGGGAACCAACAGCTGAGTACAGAGGCCTGGTTCTGGTTATAGTAAAATGATTCATCGTGTCTACTACTCTACACCAAGACCCTTCTAATGGTGACACAACCAGACCCAGACCATTCTGTGTGGCTGGTTGTAGGAACTCATACTTTTTTGATCCCTTGATGTGTGTTACACACCAAAAAAGGAGATTTCCCATTTAACATTAATAAGAATTCTTGGAAGTAACCACCATTACCACCTCTGTTTTGCAGATGAGGGAATGGGACAGTAGGTGGCCGAACCACAGTTGGAAAGGACATCTGTCTGGTTTCAGAGCCCATGACTCAATGGCTCAACACAATCTGTACTACCTCCCTCTGCTGCAATAGGCTGATTGACCTCATGTCTGCATTTCATGTCTGCAGAACTCCCACTGCTCTTTTGAAATAGTTTGCTCCCCAAATCTCTCTCCTCACTGGCATGAAATATACCTTGTGCTTACCAGTCACTATGGTTTCCCTGTGTCATCACACACCTCCACATCTTCTCCCCCATAATTTCTTTTGGCATAAAGCAATTCTTTAGATACTTTATTTTCAAATACCCTGCCTTATTCAGTTGCAACTTATCTGAAAACACACAGCACTTATTGATTTACTTATTCAACAATTATCATTTGCTGGTTTGTATTCTTGATTAGCCTTTATGTATCGGTGCCTTTCCTTTTGAAATACATTACCAAGTCCTTGAAGTTCATGACTTCTTTAAAACACACACACACACACACACACACACACACTAGAAATTCTTGAGAGTTGGACCATAAAGAAAGCTGAGCACCAAAAAATTGATGCTTCTGAACTGTGGTGTTGGAGAAGACTCTTGAGAGTCCCTTCGACTGGAAGGAGATCAAACCAGTCAATCTTACAGGAAATCAATCCTTAATGTTCATTGGAGGGACTGATGCTGAAGCTTCAATACTTTGGCCACTTGATGCAAAGAACTGATTCATTAGGAAAGACTCTGATGCTGGGAAAGATTGAAGGCAGGAGGAGAAGGGGATGGCAGAGGATGAGATGGTTGGATGGTGTCACCGACTCAATGGACATGAGTTTGAGCAGGCTCTGGGAGGTGGTGAAGGACAGGGAAGCCTGGTGTGCTGCAGTCCTTGGGGCTGCAAAGAGTCAGACACAATTGAGTGACCAAACAACAATAGCAAGAAACTCTTGCCTTACATATCATCTAATTTAATGAACATAAACTGATTCACTCTTTTCAGAAAAACAATATATTTATCAAGAGAGATAATTTTATTTTATGTATTTATTTATTTATTTGGCCTCCATGTTTATTATAAAAAAACTGTAAAAACCTTTTTAAAAAATGGCAATGGGGGTTACACATGAAATGAAATACAAAGTTCACTTCATAAAAACATGGAAAACATGATTGTGTCCTTCCACAACCCAGCAACACACATGGTGTCAGAAACACCCATAAGGTTCAAATTATAGGTTTTAGTCATTTGACAATTATTTCCTGCACAGTTTTTACATGCAAGGCACTGCACTGTGGTAGGTGCTGGAGACGTATTAATAAGTAAAAGAAAATTCCAGCTTTCACAGAGCTTCTGGTCCCCTGAAGGGCAGACAGACACCAGATGTAACAAGTACAAACATGTCATCAAAGGGTATGAGGGCAGGGGGGAGGGCAGATAGGAAAAGTTTCTGTACACTCTCCAAATTCTTAGGAGCAATCTAAGACTGCTTTGAAGGTCACAGTCTGGGGAAAACATACAGACTCTAAATGTATCTACATATATATTTTAAATGTATTTATTTATTTGGCTGGGCTGGGACTTGGTCATGGCATGTGGGATTTAATTCCCTCTCTAGGGATCAAACCAGGCCCCCCTGCATTAGGAGCTCAGTGTCTTAGCCACTAGATCACCAGGGAAGTTCCCATATATATATTTTTTTCTTTTAATTTGAAACAAATTTATCTTTACACATACTGTAAGTGAAGACAAATGACAGCAAACTGCTGTGGGGAACATTTTGTAAATATATGTGTATTAAGAATATTGATATCAGCATTACTGATTATAACAACAGGACATTTGGAAAACATAGCCCTTAAGAAAGACTGAAGTGAAGTGTGAAGTGTGAAGCGTAGTTGCTCAGTCGTGTCCGACTCTTTGCGACCCCACAGACTGTAGCCTACCAGGCTTCTTTGTCCATGGGATTTTCCAGGCAATAGTACCAGAGTGGATTGCCATTTCCTTCTCCAGGGGATCTTCCCAACCCAGGGCTTGAACCCGGGTCTCCCGCATTGTAGACAGATGCTTTACCGTCTGAGCCACCAGGGATTAGGTAAGTAAATTCTGGTATATCCACATAATGAAATGCTTATTAATTTGTGTTTTAGTCTTCTCATTATTGTATTTTTTAATTGGTCAAAAATTTCTTAACAGTTTTGTGTTGGTTTCTGCCATACAACAATGTAGGAGTTAACACATCAGTTTGGAAAACTTGTCAACCATGTGCCCAAATGTAGCAGCAAATGTGACAGGAAAAAGGGATACATATTTAGATTTTAAGTAGCATTTCTCTTACGTGTTACTTTAATTGCCTTCTGTTCAGTTCAGTTCAGTCACTCAGTTGTGTCTGACTCTTTGCAACCTCATGAATTGCAGCATGCAAGGCCTCCCTGTCCATCACCAACTCCCAGAGTTCACTCACACTCATGTCCATCGAGTCAGTGATTCCATCCAGCCATCTCATCCTCTGTCGTCCCATTCTCCTTCTGCCCCCAATCCCTCTCAGCATCAGAGTCTTTTCCAATGAGTCAACTCTTCACATGAGGTCGCCAAAGTATTGGAGTTTCAGCTTTAGCATCATTCCTTCCAAAGAAATCCCAGGGCTGATCTTTAGAATGGACTGGTTAGATCTGCTTGCAGTCCAAGGGACTCTCAAGAGTCTTCTCCAACACCACAGTAAACTAACCAAAATGTTTGTATATTATGATAATCCTCTGACTTCACATGAATGAAGATGATTTAGAAATAAAGTTGGTAGCTAATTCAGTTCAATCATTCAATTGTGTTCTTTTGCGACCCTATGGACTGCAGCACGCCAGGCTTCCCTGTTCATCACCAGCTCTCAGAGCTTGTTCAAACTCATGTCCATGAGTTGATGATGCCATCAGTGATTTCATCCTCTGTCATCCCCTTTTCCTCCTGCCTTCAGTCTTGCCCAGCATCAGGGTCTTTTCCAATGAGTCAGTTCTTCACATCAGATGGCCAAAGGATTGGAGTTTCAGCTTCTGTATCACTCCTTCCGATGAATATTCAGGACTGATTTCCTTTAGGATGGACGTGTCTGATCTCCTTGCTGTCCAAGGGACTCTCTCAAGAGTCTCTTCCAACACCACAGTTCAAAAGCATCAATTCTTCGGAACTCAGCTTTGTTTATAGTCCAACTCTCACATCCATATATGACTACTGGAAAAACCATAGCTTTGACTATATGGACTTTGATGGCAAAGGAATGTCTCTGCTTTTTAATATGTGGTCTAGGTTGGTCACAGCTTTTCTTCCAAGGAGCAAGCATCTTTTAATTTCATGGCTGCAGTCACCATCCAAACTGATTTTGGAGCCCAAGAAAATAAAGTCTGTCATCACTCTTTCCACTGTTTCCCATCTATTTGCCATGAAGTGATGGGACCGGATGTCATGATCTTAGTTTTTTGAATGTTGAGTTTTAAGTCAGCTTTTCCACTCTCCTCTTCCACTTTCATCAAGAGGCTCTTTAGTTACTCTTTGTTTTCTGCCATAAGAGTGGTGTCATCTGCTTATCTGAGGTTATTGATATTAATTTTTCAGGGATGCCTTGATTCCAGATTGTGTTTCATCTAGTCCAGCATTTTGCATCATACTCTGCATGTAGTTACATAAGCAAGGTGACAATATAGAGCCTTCAGGTACTCCTTTCCCAATTTTGAACCAATCGACTGTTTCATATCTGGTTCTAACTGTTGCTTGTTGACCTGCATACAGATTTCTCAGGAGGCAAGTAAGGTGGTCTGGTATTCCCATCTCTTGAAGAATTTTCCACAATTTGTTATAATTCACATAGTCAAAGGCTTTAGTGTAGTCAATGAACTAGAAGTATATGTTTTTCTGGAACTCTCTTGCTTTTCCTGTGATCCAACGGATGTTGGCAATTTGATCTCCGGTTCTTCTGCCTTTTCTAAATCCAGCTTGAACATCTAAAGGCATTTTCCCTGCTTCATTTTGTACTCTAAGGCCAAATTTGCCTGTTACTCCAAATATCTTTTGACTTCCCACTTTTTCATTCTAGTCCTCTATAATGAAAGGGACATCTGTTTTTGATGTTAGTTCGAGATGGTCTTGTAGGTCTTCATAGAACCATTCAACTTCAACTTCTTCAGCATTAGTGGTTGGGACATGGACTTGGATTACTGTGATATTAAATGTTTGCCTTGGAGACAAACAGAGATCATTCTGTAATAGATCATTCTAATTTCCATTCACATACTGTAGAAACCTAGCTTGGAGAATTTTGAACATTACTTTGCTAGCATGTGAGATGAGTGCAGTTGTGTGGTAGTTTGAACATTGTTTGGCATTGCCTTTCTTCGGGATTGGAATGAAAACTGATCTTTTCCAATCCTGTAGCCACTGCTGAGTTTTCCAAATTTGCTGACATATTGAGTGCAGCACTTTCACAGCAGCATCTTTGGGGATTTGAAATAGCTCAGCTGAAATTCAATCACCTCCACTAGCTTTGTTCATAGTGATGCTTCCTAAAGCCCACTTCATTCTTCATTCCAGGATGTTCATCTCTAGGTGAGTGATAACACCATCATGGTTATCTGAGTCATTAAGATCTTTTTTGTATAGTTCTTCTGTGATTCTTACCACCTCTTCTTAATATCTTCTGCTTCTGTTAGGTCCACACCATTTCTTTCCTTTATTGTGCCCATCTTTGCATGAAATGTTGCCCTGGTATCTTTAATTTTCTTAAAGAGCTCTCTAGTCTTTCCCATTCTATTGTTTTCCTCTACTTTTTTAACTGATCACTTAGGAAGACTTTCTTATCTCTCCTAGCTATTTTTTGGAACTCTGTATTCAGATGGATGTTTCTTTCCTTTTATCCTTTGCCTTTAACTTCTCTTCTTTTCTCAGCTATTTGTAAGGTCTCCTCAGACAACCATTTTGCCTTTTTTGCATTTCTTTTTCTTGGGGAAGTTTTTGATTATCATCTCCTATACAGTGTTACAAACCTCCATCCACAGTTCTTCGGGCACTCTATCAGATCTAATTCCCTGTGTCTATTTGTCACTTCCACTGTATAGTTGTAAGGGATTTGATTTAGATCATACCTGAATGACCCAGTGGCTTACCCTACTTTCTTCAATTTAAGTCTGAATTTTGCAACAAGGAGTTCATGATCTGAGCCACAGTCAGCTCCTGGTCTTGTTTCTGCTGACTCTATAGAGCTTCTCCATCTTTGGCTGGAAAGAATATAATCAGTCTGATTTTGGTGTTGACCATCTGGCGATGTCTATGTGTAGGTTTGTCTCTTGTGTTTTTGCAATAGGGTATTTGCTATGACCAGTGTGTTCTCCTGGCAATACTCTGTTAGCCTTTGCCCTGCTTTGTTTTGTACTCTAAGGCCAAACTTTCCTGTTACTCCAAATATCTTTTGACTTCCCACTTTTTCATTCTAATCCTCTATAATGAAAAGGACATCTTTTTTGGGTATTAGTTCAAGATGGTCTTGTAGGTCTTCCTAGAACCATTCAACTTCAACTTCTTTGGCATTAGTGGTTGGGGCATAGACTTGGATTATTGTGATATTAAATGTTTGCCTTGGAGACAGAGATCATTCTGTATTTTTGAGATTGCACCCAATTACCGCATTTCAGACTCTTTTGTTGAGTAGGAGGGCTACTCCATTTCTTCTAAGTGGTTCTTGCCCACAGTAGTAAATTTAATGGTCATCTGAATCAAATTCACCCATTTCAGTCCATTTTAGTTCACTTATTCCCATAAAATGTCTATGTTAACTTTTGCCATCTCCTGTTGAACCACTTCTAATTTACCTGGATTCATGGTCCTAACATTCCAGGGTCCTATGCAATATTGTCTCTACATCATTGAACTTTACTTCCATCACCAGTCACAATAACAACTGGACATTGTTTTTGTGTTGGGTCAACCTCTTCGTTCTTTCTGGAGCTATTTCTCCATTCTTCTCTGGTAGCACATTGGGCCCTACTGACCTGGGGAGTTCTTTCAGTGTCATATCTTTTTGCCTGTTTATGGTGTTCTTAACGCAAGAATACTGAAATGGTTTGCCATTCCCTTCTCCAGTGGACCACATTTGGTCAGAACTATCCACCATGACCTATCCATCTTGGGTGGCCCTACACGGCATGGCTCACAGTTACATTGAGTTAGACAAGAATGTGATCCAAGTGATCAGTTTGGTTAGTTTTCTGTAATTATGGTTTCCATTCTGTCTTCCCTCTGATAGATAAAGATAAGAGGCCTGTGGAAGTTTCCTCATGGGTGGGACTGGCTGTGGAGAAATCTGGGTCTTGCTCTGATGAGTGGGTTCATGCTCAGTAAATCTTTAATCAAATTCTCTGTTGATGGGTGGGCTGTGCTCCCTTCCTGTAGTTTGGCCTGAGGCCAAACTATGGCAAGGGTAATGGCAGTAAGGGCAACCTCCTTCAAAAGTGTTTATGCCAGGACTGTTGTATTTAGTGCCCCTGACACCACGGCGGGCCACTGTTGTCCCAAGCCTCTGCCAGAGACTCCTGGGCACTCAGAGGCAAATCTGGCTCAGTCTCCTGTGGGGTCGCTGCTCCTTTCTCCTGGGTCCTGGTGTGTATAAGGTTTTGTTCATGCTCTTTAAGTGTCTGTTTCCCCAGTCCTGTGGAAGTTCTGTATCAAATCCCACTGGCCTTCAAATTCCCTGGGGATCTCAGGCCCTTTGCTGGATCCCCAGGTTGGGAAATCTGTTTTGGACTTAGAACTTTCACAACAGTGTGAGAACTTCTTTGGTATAATTGTTCTCCTGTTTATTAGTCGTCTGCTCCATGACTTTATGGTGTGGCTCACATGCCGTGCCTCCCAGATCTGCTTCAGCCAGAGGCCCTGTCTCTGTGGCAGGCCACTACTGACCCATACCTCTGCAGGAGACACTCAAAAACTCAAAGGCAGGTCTGTCTCAGTCTCTTGTGGGGTCCCTGGGACCTGGTGTGCACAAAGTTTTGTTTGAGCCCTCTGAGCGTCTCTGGTGGGTATGGGGTTTGATTTTAAATGAGATTTTGCCTTTCTTACCATCTTGTTGGGGCTTCCTCTTTGCCCTGGTACTCAATAGATTTAGACATTTATATGTATCTTCTTGTATTATTTGGTGCATAAGAAGCAAGTAATTTCTATAGTCATGTAGGTTGAAACAGTTATCTAGTTTTAATCTTTATCTTTTATGAAGTTAATATTTATTTTCTGATATTTTATCATCACATTGTTTTGTGTTGTGCATGTGTGGCTTTTAAACATAAGTGTGTTTTAAGCATGTATCTGCTTTGCTGGACATTTAGGGTACTATTCAACCAATTGCTGTACTTGCTGAGTTAAATCTTTTAGTGGGTAGAATAGAATATTATGAAAACATTACTGATAGAATATTATGAAAATCAAATTCTCTTGGTTCTTCTCACTCTTTCATCCAAAGCTTCTTTAAGAATATGTGGAATCTGTTTCTATTTTATATTCTAACATATTTGCAAGAAAATCTGTGATCTCTTTATATGTCATGACTTTTTTTCTCTTTTGAATATCTTCCTATGTTGCCTTCAGATATTTTTAGAGGACAAAATGTAGAGATTTTGTGGCATTGTTATATCACCTTGCAAAAAACAGGGAGTTAAACATGTCATTCTCAAAGAGATTTTTTCCCACTTTTTCTATCAATATAATGTAGTATTTCTCAGTGCAGTTCCTGTTTTCTTTATATCTCAATTCTGTACAAAGTTGATTATTTAAATGCGAGAGCATCTGAATCGTTATCACTCTGTTTACCAGCTCTTTTAAATGTGTGCAATTTATTTTAATACAGAACAGCTGGAGAACAATCAGGTGAAACCTCTGTTGGCATTGAGAAATAATTACATCATCTTCATGCTAATCCCTACCACCCTCTGTTGCAGATGGCAGTGCTGTCACCCTCCAGTGATCTTTCTCAGAGATGGCTGTAAATGTGGAATCTCTGCTTGCTTGTAGCAATCTGACTTATTTCAAAGGGTAAGTGGAAGAGAGGACATGATAGCATCTCCTTGTCCTTAGGTATGTGTATTATTTTGTTGAAATTATAGACAGATGTGTAACACAGTTTTGTAAGGCACTCAAGCCCAGAATTGTAAGTAGTCTAAGTTACTAATAATATACACTGTAGTCCATCAGCCTCCTATGTGAAGAAATGTGGCTGCTTTCTATGAAATGCATTTTGAAACAGTCATCTTGAAATTTTGTGTGTGGTAGTTCTTGAGAAGATGGTGGCTTATGCTACATATAATCACTGTATCTGATAGGCAAGCTACTAGGACATTTTTGTGCTCATTTCAAAATCTCATTTGCACAGATGAAATATTTTGTGTTTCAATGAATCAAAAAACTTTGATTCATTAGATAAGAATAAGTGGATTTACATGGAAATAATTATTTTTTTTGTTTCAGCTTATATTACCTTTCACCCTCCCTCTGACTGTCAGCTCCCTCCACCTCCCCCATTACTGATTCCAGGAATATTTCTCTTGTGTGGCTTATTCCACACTCTTCCCTCAGTCATTTCAGGAAAATCTGCCACACATAATTATCCACTCCTTTCCCACCTACCTGGAAAAGTCTCTTCATGTTGAAAAAATGGGAAAGTTTTAATATGAAAAGTAAATATGTTCATCCATGCAAATAAGTGCCATGCATTGGGCTAGGTCCAAAATATAAACCTGTAAAGTTAGGGTCTTATTCTCAGTGGTGGAATCATTTTTGGCACAGAAATACACAAAACCAGATAGAGGCACAGTGTGAGGGCCACAGTAATGACAGGAAAGAAGACATACTCAAGTTAGGGTAATTGGAGCAGGGTTTGTTCACAGGACTGGAAAAGGTCAGTTTTCATTCCAATGCCAAAGAAAGGCAATGCCAAAGAATGTTCAAACTACCACAAAATTGCACTCATCTCACACGCTAGTAAAGTAATGCTCAAAATTCTCCAAGCCAGGCTTCAACAGTACGTGAACCGTGAATTTCCAGATGTTCAAGCTGGATTTAGAAAAGGCAACGGAACCAGAGATCAAATTGCCAACATCCATAGGGTCATCGAAAAAGAGATTTCCAGAAAAACATCTACTTCTGCTTTATTGACTATGCCAAAGCCTTTGACTGTGTGGATTACAACAAACTGTGGAAAATTCTTAAAGATATGGGAATACTAGACCATCTCACCTGCCTCCTGAGAAATCTGTATGGAGGTCAAGAAGCAACAGTTGGAACTGGGCAGGGAACAGTAGAATAATTCCAAATCAGGAAAGGAGTACATCAGGGCTGTATATTGTCACCTTGCTTAATTAACTTCTATGCAGAGTAAATCATGCAAACTGCCAGGCTGGATGGAGCATAATCTGGAATCAATATTGCTGGGAGAAATATCAATAACCTCAGATATGCAGATGACACCACCTTTATGGGAGAAAGTGAAGAAGAATTAAAGAGCCTCTTGATAAAAAATGAAAGAGGAGAGTGGAAAAGTTGGCTTAAAGCTCAACGTTCAGAAAACTAAGATCATGATATCCAGTCCTATCACTTCATGGCAAATAGATGGGGGGAAAATGGAAACATTGAGAGATTTTATTTTGAGGGACTCCAAAATCACTTTGGATGGTGACTGAAGCCATGAATTAAAAGACACTTGCTCCTTGGAAAAAAAGCCATGACCAACCTAGACAGCACATTAAAAAGCAGAGACATTCCTTTGCCAACCAAGGTCTGTCTTGTCAAAGCTATGGTTTTTCCAGTAGTCATGTATGGATGTGAGAGTTGGACTATAAAGAAAACTGAGCACCGAAGAATTGATGCTTTTGAACTGTGGTGTTGGAGAAGACTCTTGAGAGAGTCCCTTGGACTGCAAGGAGATCAAACCAGTCCATCCTAAAGGAAATCAGTCATGAATATTCATTGGAAGGACTGATGTTGAAGCTGAAACTCCAATACTTTGGCCACCTGATGCAAAGAACTGACTCTTGGAAAAGACCCTGATGCTGGGAAAGATTGAAGGCAGGAGGAGAAGCAGATGACAGAGGATGAGTTGTTTGGATGGCATCACCAACTCAATGGACACGGTTTGAGCAAGCTCCAGGAGTTTGTGAAAGACAGGGAAGCCTGCAGTCCATGGATGGGGTCACAAAAAGTCGGACATGAATGAGAGACTGAACTGAACTAAACTGAATTTGTTTACAAAGGCAGGTACAGACCCCACAGGAGTGGTACCCCGGGGTAGTGAGGGCAGAGTTACTGTTATTACCCCTGGGCCTGAAGGGAAGAGGGGTGACACTTAACTCAAAGCCAGAGGAGAGAATCCTGTAGAAAACCTGAGACTTGCAAAGAGTGACACACCCACCCTGAGGCAGGCTTGCAGGACTCTTCCCTGACCTCTCTTCCTCCCACCTCCTGGCAGGGCTCCCCGTGAAATCAAACTGGAAGGCAGAGGCCACAGGGACCAGTTGTAGCACACAGGGCAGGTTTCTGTATAGCACAGAGAGGAGTAGGATGCAGAAATGGTCCAGGGACCACGGGAGACCTGGAGCACATACAGATAAAAACTCCTGTCAGTAGGAGCTTTTGAGCATAGAGGAGGAAGAATAAATAGAAATGGGCTCCCAGCTCCGTATGTGTTTAAGGAGGGTGCTCACGGTGTGCAATTGGAGCACTGAAGATAGACATCCAACCCTTGGTGTGGAGGGTGGGTTCACAGGTGCACTCCTGGGTTTTGAGGGATGAGGGGTTTTCTTGTTGAGAAAGCTAGCCACTGCTAGCTGGTCACTGGCCTGTCATTCACTGTCAGGCCTGGGTGTCTTGCTGCATATAAATAATTTCATAGAACAGCAACATCTAAAAATGTTCAGATCTGAGCTCAGATGAATCAAGTCAAAAACAAGTGTACTCTAAAATCACATCTGAGCAGAGACAAAAGCCAGAACATTGTCTAAAGTGCAAAGATGACCAAATATTCCTCCATCCTAGATAATATGGGTCAGTGCTCCTTCCTTACAAATTACAGATTTAGTTTTGCTTCAGTTCTTCCCCGTTGTTAAGGTAGACAACAGTAAGTCTTGAATAATGCTCTTCCTTGCTACCTGTATTCACCTAATACTAACCCCAATTCTATGATAGGTTCCTTCTAAACCCTCTTCCTAAGGCATCCCAGAGTTCCAAGGTGTCATTCCCCTTTCTTCAATGAGCAATAGACTCAGCTGTCAATAGTTGAGTATTCCTTGTAGTTTTCCTTGTAGGAAAACTTCCTTGTAGGAATACAGTGTATTCCTTGTAGTTTTAAGCTGGAAAGTATCCACAACAGTTAAAACTGAGAAAGAACATTTTAAGTATGTAAAAAAAATGTATAAAATGGAGAGAATCTGATAAACTGAAAAAAAAATCATAAGTAGTTCACAATGACTGGATCTATCTTAGTCTGTGAGAAGCTATAACATGTCCCTATGTCTGTAATCAAATCTAAATTTCACTGTTTTCCAGTTTGTGCAATTTGGTGAGAACGAAGAATAACATGCATAAAAATTGGAGAAAGATCTTACATTTTGACAAAATTACCTGTGAAGTGAAGTGAAAGTCGCTTAGTTGTGTTCAACTCTTTGCGACCCCATGGATTATACAGCTCATGGAATTCTCCAGACCAGAATACTGGAGTGGGTAGCCTTTCCCTTCTCCATGGGATCTTCCAAACCCAGGGATTGAACCCAGGTCTCCTGCATTGCAGGAAGATTCTTTACCAGCTGAGCCACCAGGGAAGCCCAAGAATTCTGGAGTGGGTGGCCTATCCCTTCTCCAGTGGATCTTCCCAACCCATGAATCGAACTGGGGTCTCCTGCATTGCAGGTGGATTCTTTACCAACTGAGCTGTGAGGGAAGCCTGACCTGTATGCACATATTAAATACTTACCTGTGTGCACATATTAAAATAGCTTTATTCCCCTTAGATTTTCTGAGTGCAAAATTAAAACAGATTCATAGAACAGTGCTTCATAAGTTTTATGGAATGAAGTGGAATTGTGGCTTGTTTGTGGGTATCTTCAGAATGTTCAGTTGACCTACACTGGGTAAACAGGATTCGGGGACACTCTGGGGGGAGGATTAGTAGGAGCAAACAATCAATAGCATCTTCTGGTCTCTAAGGAGTTGGTATTTTAATGAAACTTTCAGGCAGATGTGGAAAGATGATTTTGCAAAGCCTCAAGCTCAGAATTTTAAGTGACACATGTTGCTAATGAGACATTTGGCTTAATCCATCTGCCTCCTAAGAAATGTGGCTGTTTTTATTTTTCTCATTGTGGCAAGAAGAGACTGGATTAGGAAGCAGGGATAAGACACTAAGCCACCCTTTTATATGGAGCCTGGGAGTTCTTGGTTCTTTGAAGACACAAAGGAGTCACTATATCAAGTCTTGCAAAATCTGTATCTTTAAGCAGAGGCATTCCCTGATTGCTCAGTTGGTAAAGAATCTGCCTGCAATGCAAAAGACTCCAGTTCAATTCCTCGGTTGGGAAGATCCTCTGGAGAAGGGATAAGCCACCCACTCAAGTATTCTTGGGCTTCACTTGTGGCTCAGCTGGTAAAGAATTTTCCTGCAATGCAGGAGACCTGGGTTCAATCCCTGGATTGGGAAGATCTTGTGGAGAAAGGAAAGGCTACCCACTCCAGTGTTCTGGCCTGGAGAATTCCATGTGCTGTATAGTCCATGGGGTCACAAAGAGCTGGACACGACTAATTGACTTTCACTTTCATATACATGCAGAAGTTGGTAGTTGATAACTTTCAGATGTTTTTGTTGTCAAATCATCTTAAATAAAACTAATATTAAAAAAATAACTGCTGAAATTTTTACAGAATTTATTTTATGCCAGGCATCATACTTGGCACTTTCCATACATTCATTAGTTTACTCCCAACAAGAACCCTGTGAAGTAAGTATTGTGAGGATTTTGCATAAGGAATTGAGAAACAGAGAGTAATGCAGTTCACTCAGGATCACACAGCTAGTAACAATTTGTTGGTAAAGTCTGAGCTTTGCTGGACTGCAGGAATTAAGCAGTGTGGTGTGGAGCAGTGCTTTCTTTCCAAACCTTAATATACATGGGAATCTTTGGGGGCTCTTTGAGAATAAATCCTGGTTCAACGGATCCTGCCACAGGGCCTGAGAACATGCATTTCTGCCAACTGCAATTGATCTGCTTCTGGCAGCGAGGGATGCAGGACCTGCAGTTAGACATGGAGTCCGTGTTTTAAGGGTAAGACTCTCAACCAGTGGTCTCTCTGCTCTTCCTTTTTCTGATGTGTCACATGAGCAGGTTGGGTGATATTAAGGCCCAGCTAAGCTTGTGAACCCCGCGCCTATGATTTCAGCCTGGAAGCTCCTTCCAGCTGTCCTGGTGTGGGTCTCCTGGTCGTGTCAGCCTAGGAGGCCCTGGTGGGGAGCTGGCGTGGCAGACTCCTCCCAACGGGCTGAGTTCAGGTGACAGCACTGGAGCTTTTGGCCACACAGGGGCTGCTCCATTCTCAGCTGTTCCTTCCAGGAACTGAGCCTCCCCCAGCATCTGGTGCTGCTTCCTTTTGCCTCATGGATTCTCATTCCTGTCACAGCTGATTAGGGGCTGGATCTAAAAACAGAGCCTGGTACTCAAGGTACCACACTGTGTCATTTTTGTTGTGCCTTGTAAATGGAGCCCCTTGTAATATTCCTGTGAAGAAACCTCTAGCATCTGAATAAAGCTCCTTCTTCTTTAGAAGGTTTTCTACTATCAGACTAGCGGAGAATACTTAATTCAGTGTGGCCAGTCAATGCTGTGCTTAAAACCCATGATTTTGAAACTCCTTTTGCTTTTGTAATAGCTGTGAGGACCTGTGAATAGAAAGCGATAAACCCTGTTATAACTTAAGCTTCAAAGAAGGTTTCATTGTTATCAGTTCCTAAATCCCGCAGTCTTGTACATGTGGTGTAGGGTTCCATTTCTCTGTAATCCTCATTCCTATACTCACTATGCCAATCACAACCCTGCGTTTCAGATGCTCAGTCAGGGTCCACGGTAGTGGGCCTTTCTGCTTGTTCTTTCTTTTGCTTTGATCATGCAGTGCTGTAGCACAGGCTCAATAAATTATGCAGAGAATTTCTCCAGATGCAGAGCTGTGACATTATGCATTTATGATTTCCTTGCTGCATTTTGACATTTTGTGGAATTTAATTGCACTCAATGATGCTCCTAGCCTAACCAGACCATAGCAGCAGTATTATCCCCCTGCTGTGCTCAGCAGTGCCTTCTGGAATGTTGCGGAATAGAGTGTTTGCGGTCCTGTTACCACGTGCATGTAATTCATTGTCTCAACTACATCCAGGTTAGTTACAAGTCATGAAGATGTTTGGACTGGATAATCTTTTAAGCATATGTTTAACTTCCAAGTACAGAAACAAGTCTTTCCATCTTTAGAATGATCTCTATTCTAGAAGTATTGAATGATCTGGCTTCTGAATTTGTCCTAATCTGTGGTTAAGGATGCTTTTCTTATGTGCCATTGATACTCAACGATTATTCCAGCCATGATTTAGGATTAGTATGTACAATACTTTACCAGGGATGAGATGTTTAGGATAAGAGGCACAGAGTTTCAGAAATTATTGTAAAGCTTTTGATGACTATGGTAATATAAAGATGATGGTTCCAAAAACCCTTGAAGAGAAATACAGTTGGTCTGTACTTCTTTCTGTATGTCTGTCTTAGCTAAATGCTCCATTCCCACTTGTATTGAAGATCCAGAATTTTTTTTTTTCTTTTCCAAAAGAAAGCTGTAAAAATCTGTGAAGTGCTTCTTTGGGATTTTCTTAATATTGGAAAAATGGTGGAATCCTTGTTACTAACAGAGTAAGTACTGTATTTAAATGTACCCCATGAAAGCAAGCAGCTTTCATGTTAATTGTTTTTGGATTATAGTAAAAACATTAAAAATATCTATTTAAACAGGGAGAAGTTAGGGCAGAAATTTAGGCAACCTCACAAGACAGGCTGCTTCTCCCCTCCCAGGCCTCACTTCCTATATTCTCCCCACCCTTTGCCTTGCAGCTCAGGAATTTAGGCAGTAGCTCTCTCAGGTTTGTGGGGTTGAATGGTGCTCCCTGAGACTACTGTGTTTCCTGGAGCAGTGTTAGGCGAATCAGAGCACAGTATATGGTCTTCCTTTTCCTTTTGGACCAATACTTAGTTACTCAGTCAGGCCATGGAATCCTGGCTCTGTATATGAAAGCTTGTGAAAAAAAGTAACAGGTCATTGTGGGATTTGCCTCTCTCTGCCAGATGGCCTGTTATTTGGATTCAGATTCCCTTTTCTGAAATGTCACTTTCACATTTGCATGCACGCATGCTCAGTCGCTCAGTCATGTCTGATTTTGTGATCCCATGGACTGTAACCCGCCAAGCTGCTCTGTCCATGGAATTCTCCAAGCAGGAATACTGGAGTGGTTTGCCATTTCCTCCTTCAGGGGGTCTTCCTGACCCAGGGATTGAACTTGTGTCTCTTGCATTGATAGCAGACTCTTAACCACTGAGCCACCCAGAGGGCCCCACTTTTATGATTATGTACCTGCATTTTGAATTCGAGTATTTGGTTTCTAAAACTGGGACTCATGTACATTGTTCCCTCCCCACCACATCAATTCCAGTGTAGTTCTGATGACTTTGAAATGTTATACATAGAAAATGGAATATACTTTCACATAATGTGAAACAGGTGTATCATGTGTCTTAATTTTTTACTTTACAATATTATTGTTAAATATTAAATGTATAACAAAAATTGTAATAAAACATTTGATATATTTTAGAGTTTCAAATGAATTCAGTGAATATATCTGTATTGTGTGCCCCTCTCCCAAGCCATTCTGCCTCAGAGGCACCATTATCCAGAATTTTGTTTATTTTTCCCTTATGGCTTAACCACATGTTTGTATCCTTAAAAATATTTTTTAGCTTTTCATATTCTTAAAATTTATATAAATCAAATCATCATGTTTAAGTGTTATTTTTGAAATTGCTTTTTTTCACTTACTTTTATGTTCCTGAAATTCATCTACATTTTTGCTTTTAGCTGTAATTGATTCAGTCGATGTTGAATACTTCATTATAGGATTGTACTATAAAGTATTCATAGTGCTATTGATAAACTTTTGTTTTCCATTGTTTTGTTACCTACCACAAATAGTCCTGGTATGAACAACTGTTACATGCTCATTGATGTAAATGTATAAGACTTTCTTTAGTTAATATTCCTAGAATTGACAATCCTGAAACTTAAGGTTTAGATGCCATCAATATTGCTGGATGGGTGAAAAATTAAGGTCATTAGCTAAATTAGAAAATTTAGCTAATTGAATATATGCAATCCAGTTGATCCATATCTTTGCCAATACTTGATACTATCAGCTTTAAAATCCTGACCAATCTTGTGGGTGTGAAATGGTATGTCACTGTGGTTTTTAACTTGTTTTTCTGTGAATATTAATGAGATTCAGCATATTTTAATAGTGCACTATCAGCCAGTGGGGTTTCTTTTTTTGTGAAGGGCTTGTTTTAAGTCTTTGCCCATTTTTATAGGCTGAATTGTGTCACTCCAAAACTTACATGCTGAAGCCCTAACCCCTAGTACTTCAGTGTGTGACCATATTTGGAAATACAACCTTCAAAGAGGTAGTTAATAGGACCTTGCTAGGGTGAGCCCTAATTCAATCCAACTAGTGCCTCAGTGAGAGGAAATCTGGACACAGATAGGTTCAGAGTGAAGGTAATGTAAAGAACAAGAAGATGGCTGTCTGCCAGCCTAGGAGAGAGGCCTGAGAAGGAACCAACACTGACAATGCTTTGATTTAAACTTCTAAGACCCAGACCTGTAAGAGGATGCATTCCTATTGTTTAAACAATCCAGCCTGTGGTTCTTTGTTATGGCAACAGGAAGATGAAGACTGTTATTAATTTTAACAACTTCCTCTATGGTTTATACTTATTGTGTATTATTTAAGAAACCTTTCTCCATTCTGAATACATGAAGATCCTCCTATATTCTATTTCTAAAAGTTTTTAGCTTTGCTTTTTCATAGCTGTTTTTTTTAATTTATTTTTGACTGAAGGATAATTGCTTTACAGAATTTTACTGTTTACTGTCAAACCTCAACATGAATCAGCCATATGTATACATATATCCCCTTCCTTTTGAACCTCCCTCCCATCTCCCTCCCCATCCCACTCCTCTAGGTTGATGCAGAGCCCCTGTTTGAATTTCCTGAGCCATTCAGCAAATTCCCATTGGCTATTTATTTTACTCATTAAAGACCCTGTAATTGACTTTTTTAGTACACACAGAGTAACCTTGGAATACAGTTCTTCTTCTACTATGTCAAACATCACTGCTCATCATTTGACTTAGAAAAAAGTCCAGCCTTTCCTCAGTGAAATTTCCATGTATCTGTGATTCTCTTTTTACTTCCCCTGTGCTAATACCACATGGTTTTTAATATTATAGCCTTATAAT
Source organism: Oryx dammah (assembly GCF_014754425.2). NCBI lineage: Eukaryota > Metazoa > Chordata > Mammalia > Artiodactyla > Bovidae > Oryx > Oryx dammah. Next base: position 39,253,921 of record NW_024070213.1, on the reverse strand, counting down.
AATTATGGATTTGGTACAATAACAAATATTTTTTCTCTTTTTTTCCCATGGGTTCTTAGCTATTCTTAGACATTAAATATTCCAAATTTATAAAGTTTTGATTAAAGTCATGTTGAATTTATAGGTCTTTTAAGGAGGTTTGATTTCATTAAGATATTCAGTCTTTCTACAACTATAAAGCTAATGTAGGCTGCAACTTGTAGTATCTCAAGTGACAGTAGTCAATGGCTCTTGAACCAAGCATTCAGATCTTAAACAACAGTTCCATTTTGGTGAATCAACAAGCTGATTGATTGCCTGAAAATGAATCCCAATCATGAGCCCTGGCTGTTCACAAGGTATTTCAGGATCCTCTTTCTCCTGTTGCCTTTCAAAGCATTCTGTATTTTTGGACTAATGCAGTTAGAGTCATTGTGATGTCAGGGATCTATGCAATGCAGGATAGGTATCTTTGTCACAATGAAGCTTTTTACTTTTATTTTAGAATAAGTTACCTTTTCCACTGAGCTTTCATTCATCTTGAATTTATAATTTTTTTTCTTTAAATGCACTACACATATTTGTTTCCTTAGTCCTTCAATTTGGACATCATGGAGCATAGACAGACACCAGGGCAGCAGCTTGGTTGCTTTTCACAGAGTGGTAGGTCATAAACATTCTAAAATCTACCAACTTTTCATTTTATCTATTAATTCACATATGCAAAGTCTAATCAAATGCCTAAAAATTATAACAGAGCAAAAGATCTGTTCACAAATTGTGTCACTGGTTTTTAAGCTTGGGATGCATATCAACACTGTTAACCCTTAACAATGATAGCAAGCATCTATCAATTGCTTGTTGTGTGGCTGGGCTGTTTTGCATTTGATGTGTACTACCTCATTGATCCTTGCAGCCACCATATTAGGTAAAGTTTGTCATTAGTCTGTTTTCCTGATCTAGAAATGGGGCTGAGAGGAGTTAAGCACTGTATCCAAGGCAACTTAATAAGTGGCGGAGACTTAATTTGAACTTTACAGGCAATGTTCTTAACCTCTACATTTGTTTTCTTGCAAGATAGTCATCTGAGGAAAAATGGTACTACTGAGAATAGTACTGAGAGTACAACTTTCAGCACTGAAATCACCATTTTTTCCTAATCAGCCTCCATATACTCTCAAAATAAAAGTGATGAAACAATGAGCAAAAACCCAGATTTCTTTCTTAATTCCACATTATCCATTTTTTAATTCACATTGTGAATTAAAACTTATCCTTTTTATCTTACCAGCAATGATTTTATTTTGGTTTTGCTGATTCCCATTATCTATCTCTTGTTTTCCTTACATTGATTTACTAATGTGTATTCAAAAAACAGTAAGTAATTTCATTAGAAATGTAACCCCTGAGTTAATAAGAAACATGTCTTCATAATTGATAGAAGATATTTTCCATTATTTTATACTTTAAAATTATTTATTCTTTTGGAGTAGTTAATACATGCATGTGACATTTAGAAGGCAAATTCTCATTATCCAAAAAAGTAACAAGTGAAGAATGAGTTCCTCTTTGGCCCTTTATCCTCCAACTACCGTTTCTCTCCGTAGAGAGGACCACTTAGACCATGTTTGGGCATATACTGAGATGTAGAAAGGAGAAATTCACTACCTTGTAAAATACATTTATCTCTTTTAGAAGCTTTAAAGTTGTTGCCCTATATTTGTTTTGATAGTTTACATATCTCCTGCATAGTAACTAGTATAATAATGAGATTTAACTCATCATCAGTGATCTGCAGCTTTTGTAGAGTATTTAATCTTGGTAAGTGCCTGTTGTTACTTTACCATAAATCTCTTGAAAGCTGAGGAGGCAACTTGCCTAACTGAAGTACAGTTATTGTTCTGTTAGATTGTAATAAAACACATATTTTAGAAAGAATTGTAAACCCTCAACATCATAAATTTTTGAAAATTCCAGAATAATTGCTAAATGACTGTTACTTGCTACTTTCTAATTATAAGTGGGTATTATATCATATGTATAAAAACAGTCTTGTACCTAATAAAAAACATCAAAACTAAAGAATGCAATTGGTAGCCTAATTATAACCCTTAGAAAAATTTAAGAGTATTTATTTCCTATTTTGTGTGTGGGCAAATCTAAGTAAGATGTAATAGGATACAGAACACAACTATTTTTACTAAAACTGTGTCATTCTAGGAAAAATCAGCAGGCATGATTCCATTCAGACCTGGTATATTTCAAATAATTATGGGACAGTTCTCTAGGCCCAGGACTTTGATCTTGAAGCTTTTCTTTTATCTAGGGCTGGGAGTTTAAACCTTTAAACTTTTGGTTTGTGTACCTACTAAATTTTTACAAACTGCACATGCCCTCACAATTTTTAAATTGGTATCTTAAATTTTTAATCATGTTAAAAGTTAAAGTATGTCATTTCCCATATACTTTTAATGTTGATGATTTACACAAAGCTGTTTTTATCTCTCTTTTTAATATACCTGCTGCTGCTGCTGCTGCTGCTAAGTCACTTCAGTCATGTCCGACTCTGTGCGACCCCATAGATGGCAACCCACTAGGCTCTGCCAACTCTGGGGTTCTCCAGGCAAGAACACCTAATAGATAAACGCACACAAATAAGAGGGCTTTCCAGGTATGGCAAAGTAAATAGTTTGGAGAAATGCCTCCAAAACAAGAAAGTATAAAACTACACATAATTAAAATAAAAAACAACCACTTTCAGGCCCATGCAAATTCAATGGAACCAGACAGAAAGTTGAGAAGCATTTACTACTAAAATAATTCTAGAGCTTCAGGTAATAACATCAGGATATCTGCAGCCTCCTTGCCTGGGGCCTGTCCCAGTCATCCTTCCCAGCTGTAGTTTTGTCAGTTTACCAGAGTAAAGATGGATGCAAAATAAACAAACAAACAGCTTCACTGCTAGAAGGAGCAAACAATTTGAGGTAGAGTGGAAAATCACTATTTTGTCAGCTAAAACTTACAGACTCAGTGGAAACTTTGATGGTCCAAAGTCCTGTTTGAGTGAACTATGGGTCATCCAGAGAATTAACAGTGAGAATCTGAAAGTGAGAGTGTCATAGAAGGGCTGACACAACCTCTACACTTGTGCCCAGTTAACTAAAACACTACATGCAAGCAAGCAGTAAAAGGCAAGGCAGATCTAAGAACTGGCTGTAATTTTGAATGTGCTCCCCAAACCTCACAAAGATTGACTCATGGAAGATGGAAGGTGTACAGCTCAAGATAGTTAGGCAATGTCTGCCCAAGTCATTAGGTAACCTCTAAGGCATGCAGACCCAGAAGCAACTCCTAGGAAACAAAACCAAAAAATACAGACAGAATTAAAAATTAAGCAGAAACATCAGTGGCTACATACTGCAGGGGAAACAAATTCCAAAGTTCAAGCAAGTTACAACAAATAACAACAATAAAACCTTCAGAAAAAATAAAACAGAGTTTGTGATTTCTATACTATGTCATCAGAAATGAACAGTTTTCAACTGAGATCTCATGAAACTTACATTTAGGAAAAAAAAAAAAGGAAATAACACTGAGAAAGCCCAAATATTGGGTTTATCAGACAAACACTACAAGCCAGTCCTTATAATGCTAAGAATTAAAGGAAACTATATCCTGAGAACTAAAATATGATAATAACTCAACAAATATGGAATATCATTAAAGAAATAGAACCTAAAAAAGGAACCAAAAGATATTCTACAGTTGAAAACAACTTAAATACTCCCTAGATTGTTTCAATAGCAGATTTCAGATGACAGAAAAAGGAATCATTGAACTTGAAGGTAGATGAATAGGAATCGTTCAATCCAAAGATCATGAGAAACAAAGATTGAAGAAAGTGAATGGAGCCTCAGGGATTTATACAAAACTGTCCTGTCTGTCAGTATATGCTTCATGAGAATTCCAGAAGGAGAGAAAGACACAAAACTAGAACTTATGAGTGATTCCAAGTTTGAAGAAAGATATTAATCTGCAGATGAAATGAACACCAAGTTTAAAAAAATAGAAAGCAATACATCCAGATATACATTGTGAAACTACTGAAAGCCTACCTAATTTTAAAACTAACTGTATAATACCATAGTAATCAAGATCATGTATTATTGGTATAAGGAAAGATGTATAGATCAAGAAAGAATTTCCAAGGTGGCTCAGTGCTAAAGAATCTGCCTGCCAATGCAAGACTCACAGGAGATCCAGGTTTGATCCTTTGGTTAGGAAGGTCACCTGGATATGACAACCCACTCCAGGAAATGACAACCCATTCAAGGAATTTTCTTGCCTGGAAAATTCCATGGACAGAGGAGCCTGGCAGGCTATAGTTCATGGGGTTGTGAAGAGTCAGACAAGACTGAACAACTAGTCACACACACATGTAGATCAAGAGACAGTATAATGAGTGCAGAAAAAAAAAAAAAAAGACTTGTTTACAGTGAATTGACCCCTTCATGGAACATAGTCTTGTGGTGAAGGGGCTCGCGTAACTCAATGAAGCACTGAGCCATCTGTGCCATACAGAGCCACACAAGATGGACAGGTCATAGTGGATAGTTATGGCAAAACGTGGTCCACTAGAAGAGGGAATGGCAAACCACTCCAGTATTTTTGCTTCAAGAACCCCATAAAGAGTATGAAAAGGGGAAAAAAGGAAAAATAAGAGTATGAAAGGTGAAAAGGTAAGCTCAGAGGTGAAATGTGTCCAGCATGCTACCGGGGAAGAGTGGAAAAATAGCTCCAGTAAGAAAGAAGAGGCTGGGCCAAAGCAGAAGCGAAGCTCATTTGTGAATGTGTCTGGTGGTAAAAGTAAAGTTTGATTCTGTAAAGAACAATATTGATAGGAATCTGGAATGTTTAACCAATGAATCAAGGTAAATGGATATGGTCAACAAGAGATGGCAAGAGTGAACATTGACATTTTAGGAATTAGTGAACTAAAGTGGGTATGAATGGGAGAATTTAATTCAGATGACCATTATACCTGTTGTTGTGGGCAAGACTCCCTTAGAAGAAATGGAGTAGCCTGCATAGGTAACAAAAGAAACGCAGTACTTGGGTGAAATCTACAATACAACAGAATGACCTTGGTTCTAACATAAACCATTAAACGTCACAGTAATCCAAGGATATGAGCCAATCATTAATGCACAAGAAGCTGAAGTTGAGTGGTTCTATGAAGACCTACAAGACCTTCTAAAACTGACACCAAAAGAGAAGTCCTTTTCATCCTAGAAGATTTCATCCTAGAAGACTGGCATGCAAAAATAGGAAGTCAAGAGATACCTGGCAAAAAAGCCAAGTTTGTTCTTGGGGTACAAAATGAAGCAGGGCAAAGTCTAGCAGATTTTTGTGAGAGAATGCACTGGTCATAGCAAACACCCTCTTCCAATAACACGGGATGACTCTCCACATGGACATCACCAGATGGTGAGTATCAAAATCAGGTTGATTATGTTCTTTGCAGCCAAAGATGGAGAAGCTCTATACAGTCAGCAAAAACAAGACCTGGAGCTGACTGTGACTCAGATCACAAGTTCCTTATTGTAAAATTCAGGCTTAAATTGAAGAAAGTAGGGAAAACCACTAGGCCATTCAGGTATGACCTAAATAAAATCCCTTATAATTATACATTGCAGGTGACAGACATATTCAAGGGATTAGATCTGGTACAGAGTGCCTGAAAAACTATGGACAGAGGTTTGTAACATAGTATAGGAGGCAGTGGCCAAAATAATGCCAAAGAAAAAGAAATGCAAGAAGGCAAAGTGGTTGTCAAAGGAGGTTTTAAAAATAGCTGAGGAAAGAAGAGAATCAAAAGGCAAGGGAGAAAAGGAAAGATATACCCAAATGAATGCAGAGTTCCAGAGAATAACATGAAAATAAGAAAGCTTTCTTAAGTGAACAATGCAAAAAAATAAAGGGAACCAGTAGAATGGGGAAGATTAGAGATCTCTTCAGGGAAATTGGAGACCAAGGGAACATTTCATGCAAGGATGGGCACAATAAAGGACAGAAATGGTATGGACCTAACAGAAGCAGAAGCTATTAAAAAGAGGTGGCAAGAACACACAGAAAAACCATACAAAAAAGGTCTTAATGACCTGGATAACCATAATGGTGTGGTCACTCACCTAATGTAGACATCTGGAGTGTGAAGTCAAGTGGGCCTTAGGATCATTACTATGAACAAAGCTATAGGAGGTGATGGAATTCCAGCTGAGTTATTCAAAATCCTAAAAGATGATGATGTGAAAGTGCTGCACTTAATATGTCAGCAAATCTGGAAAACTCAGCAGTGGCCAGAGGACTGCAAAAGATCAGATTTCATTACAATCTCAAAGAAGGACAATGCAAAAAAATGTTCAAACTATCAAACAATTGTGCTCATTTCATGCACCTGCAAGGTAATTCTCAAAATCCTTCAAGCTAGGCTTTAGTAGTACATGAACTGAGAACTACCAGATGTGCAAGCTGGATTTAGAAAAGGCAAGGAACCAGAGATCAAATTACTAACATTCATTGGATCATAGAAAAAGCAACGGAATTCCAGAAAAATTTCTGCTTCATTGACTACACTAAAACCTTTGGCTGTGTGGATCACAACAAACTGTAAAAACTGTTAGAGTTGGGAGTATCAGGCCACCTTACTTGTCTCCTGAGAAACCTGTATGCAGGTCAAGAAGCACAAGTTAGAACTGGACATGGAACAATGGGCTGGTTCAAAATTGGGAAAGGAGTACATCAAATTGTGTATTGTCACTCTACTTTTTAAAATATTTATGTAGAGTACATCATGCAATATGCTAGGCTGGATGAATCACAAGATGGAATCAAGATGGCTGGGAGAAATATCAACATCTAAGATATCAGATGATACCACTCTAATGGCAGAAAGCAAAGAGGAACTGAAGAGCCTCTTGAAGAAGGTGAAAGAGGAGAATGAAAAATCTGACTTAAAACTCAACATTCAAAAAACTAAGATCTGGTCCCATCACTTCATGGCAAATTGAAAGGGAAAAAATAGAAACAGTGACAGATTTTATTTTCTTGGGCTCCAGAATCACTGTGGACAGTGATTGCAGCCATGAAATTAAAAGATGCTTACTCCTTGGAAGGAAAGCTATGAAAAACCTAGACAGTATATTAAAAAGCAGAGACATTTAACTTTGCCAGCAAAGGTCCCTATAGTCAACGTTTTCTCAGTAGTCACATACAGATGTGAGACTTGGGCCATATAGATGGCTGAGCACCAAAGAATTGATGCTTCAAACTGTGGAGCTGGAGAAGATTCTTGAGAGTTCCTTGGCCATCAAGGAAATCAAACCAGTCAATACTAAATGCAGTCAACCCTGAATATTCATTGAAAGGTTTGATGCTGAAGCTCCAATATTTTGTCCACCTGATGTGAAGTACTGACTTATTAGAAAAGACCCTTATGCTGGGAAAGACTAAGTGGAAGAGGAGAAGGGGATGACAGAGAATGAGATAGTAGAATGGCATCATTGACTCAATGGACATGAGTTTGAACACACTCTGGAGGATGGTGAAGGACAGGAAAGCCTAACCTGCTGCAGTTCATGGAGTCACAAAAAGTCAAGCATGACTTAGTGACTGAACAACAAAATTAGAGTCTTTCAACACCAAATGTTGGCAAGAATATGGAGAAACTCTCCTGCATTACTAGTAGGAATGAAACATGCTACAAACTGTTTGGAAAACAGGCACACAGTTTTTGAAAAAGATATTAATAAATACACATTTCCCATTCTACCAGCAATTACACTCCTAGGTATTCATCAAAGAGAAATGGTAACAAATGTCCACAATAGACTTTCATGTGAGTGTACCTAGAGGCTTCATTCATCATTACCAGTCAAAAACTGGAAACAAACCAGTTATCCATCCATCATTTGGTGAACAAGTACACAAAATATGGAATATCTACACCATGAAGTACTACCCAAAAATGAAAAGGAACAAACTACTGAATAAGGAACAATCAGGGTGAAATTCAGACATCACTCTAAGTGAAAAAAAAAAAAAACAGCTATGAAATACACATAATAGATGAGTCAAATTTATTGAGATAATAGAAGAATGGAAAGTTATACAGGTAGAAAGCATGTCAGTGCTTGCCAGTGACGGGGTGGAATTGAGGATTAGTTGTAAACTGTGCATGGGGTTTCTGGAGTGATGATGTAAATTAAAACTGGCTTGTGAAAATCATTGCAGAATTTTTATAAATCTAATAAAAAATTCGTCATGCTGTCCATTTAACTTATTATATTTAATAGAGCTTTAAAAAATGGAATGAATTGATACCTTTGTGATAAGAAAAGTATACAAAAATATTAATGTAGAGTGTATGTGGTGGTTTAGAATACTCCACATAAAATTCTTATTTTTCATTGTAATAGTATTTTATTTTTTAAATATTTAATTTGGGGAAAATTGCTTTACAATGTTGTGTTGGTATCTGCCATACAATAATGTAAATCAGTTATATATATATATATATATATATATCCCCTCCCTCCTGGGACTCTCTCCCTGACCCCATCCCATCCCTCTACATCATCACAGTGTGCCAGGCTGGGCTCTCTGTGTTATATAGCAACTTCACACTAGCTAGCTGGACTTCCCAGGTAGCTCAGTGGTAAAGAATTGCCTGCTGGTGCAGAAACTGCAGGAGACACTGGTTTGATCCCTGGGTGGGGAAGATCCCCTGGAGGAGGAAATGGCAACCCACTCCAGTATTCTTGCTGGGATAATCCCATGGACAGATGAGCCTGGTGGGCTACAGACTATGGTGTCGCAGAGTTGGACACAACTGAGCAACTGTGCATGTATGTATGCATTGGCTATCTATTTTACACATGATAGTGTATATATATATATATATATATATATATATATATATATATATATATAAACACTGCTTTCTCCATTATTCCCACCCTTTCTTATCCTGCTGTGTCCATAAGTCTGTTCTCTACATCTGTGTCTCCATTGCTTCCCTACAAATAGGATCATTAGTAACATTTTTCTAGATTCCATTTATATGTGTTAATAAATGATATTTGTTTTTCTCTTTCTGACTTACTTCATTCTGTATAAGAAGCTCTAGGTTCATCCACCTCACTACAATTGACTCACATTCATTTCATTTTATGGCTGAGTAATATTCCATTGTATAAATGTACCACATCTTCTTTATCCATTCATTTGTCTGTGGATATCTAGGTTGCTTCCATGTCCTGGCTATTGTAAATATTGCTTCAGTGAACACTGGGGTACATGTGGTCAAATTGTGGTTTATTTAGCATATATGTCCGTTACTGGGATTGCTGGATCATATTATAGATTTACCCATTGTTTTTAAAGGAATTTCCACACTGTTCTCCACAATGACTGTATCAGTTTACATTCCCACCAACAGAGCAAAAGGGTTCCTTTTTCTCCACATCCTCTCCAGCATTTACTGTTTGTAGATTTTTTGATGATGGTCATTCTGATCAGTCCAAAGTGATAGCTCACTGTAATTTTGATTTGTGTTTCTCTAATAATGAATGATGTTGAGCATATTTTTATGTGTTTATTAGCCCATCTGTATGTCTGTTTTGATTGTTTTTCTGATATTGAGCTGTTTAAGTTACTTACATATTTTGGAGATTATTCCTTCATCAGTTGCTGCATTTGCAATTATTTTCTCCCATTCTGAGGGCTATCTTTTCATCTTGTTTATGGTTCCCTTTGTTATGTAAAATATTGTAAGTTGTATTCATTCTTATTTGTTTATTTTTATTTTTATTTCCATTACTCTAGGAGGTAGGTCAAAGAGTATCTTACTGCAATCTATTTCAGAGAGTGTACTGCCTATGGTTTCTTGTAAGAATTTTATAGTTTCTAGCCTTACATTTAAGTCTTTAACCCATTTTGAAGGTATTTTTGTGTATAGTGTTAGGAAGTGTTCTAGTTTTATTGTTTTATAGGTAGCTTTCCAGTTTTCCCAGCACAACTTATTGAAGAGACTGTCTTTTCTCCATTGTGTAGTCTTGCTCCTTTGTTAAAGATGAGGTGCCAGTGTGTTTGTGGGTTTATCTCTGTGGGTTTTTTTCTATTTTGTTCCATTGGTTTATATTTCTGATTTTGTGCCAATACCATGCTGTCTCAATGACTATAGCTTTGTAGTATAGTCTGAAGTCAGGGAAGTTGATTCCTCCAGTTCTGTTTTTCTTTCTCAAGATTACTTTGGCTATTTGAGGTCTTTTGTGATTCCATACAAATTGTGAAATTTTTTGTTCTAGTTCTATGAAAAATGCCATTGGTAATTTGATAGGGATTTCATTAAATCTGTAGATTGCTTTGGGTAGTATAGTCATTTTGACAATATTGATTCTTCCAATCCAAGAATATGGTATGTCTCTCTCCATCTCTTTGTATCATCTTTGATTCATTTACTGAGTGAAGTAAGTCAGACAGAGGAGAAGAAATATCATATGACATACCTTATATATGGAATCTAAAAAGAAAAGATACAAAGGAACTTATTTACAAAACAGAAAGAGACTCACAGACTTAGAGAATGAACTTATGGTTGCTGGGGGAAGGATGTGGGCAAGGTATAGTTAGGGAGTTTGGGATGGACATGTACACACTGCTATATTTAAAATGGATAACCAACAAGGACCTTCTGAATAGCACATGGAACTCTGCTCTATGTTATGTGGCAGCCTGGATAGGAGCAGAGTTTGGTGGTGAATGGATACATGTATATGTATGGCTGAGTCCATTTTCTGTTCACCAGAAACTATCACAACATTGTTAATTGGCTATACCACAATAAAAAATAAAAAAAGTTTTTTAAAAATCAAATGACTTTCATTGACTACTCTATCATATTTATTCACAATAAAAATTTGTATATACACTTTCAAATTTTAAATTATGACTGTAAATTTCTAAATATGGAAAAATGTTTGTGGATTTGGTTATTAATATAAGTAACCTAAATATATTTATTATAAATGCTCTGAGACAACACAAGGTATAGTTAAGAACACACACTCTGGAGTCAGACTGCCTAGATTCAAAAGCTAGCTCTGCCCAGATATGTAGCCTTGGAAAGTTTCTCAACCTCTCTATGTTTTTATTGCCTCAACTGTAAAATGCAGTAAAAATAATATTAAGCTTGGAGATCTTAACAGAGTCCAATGAGATAAAAATATATAACACTTAATGTCCATAGTAAATACTATATATATATTATTTTCATGTTGATACTTTTACACAGAAAATAAATTTTATTGGAAATTCATAATAAATATCAGTTATTTCTCAACCTCAGTGTTATCCCTATTTTCCATTGCAGTATTACAGAGAGAAACTTTTCTCATAAATCAGTAAGTGGTTTTCTTAATTTTCTAAATGTATAACAAAATAATCTAAGTTACATGCCAAAAAAGTCACTTCCCATTTTCGATCAAATATTTTAAAATGATCCTTCACTAGATGACCTGGTTCAATTATATTGAAAGCAAGGATTTGGAAACCATCTGCCTTGCAAAGTGTTTCTTCTCCATATTTCCAGTCATTTTTCTTTGTAACCACAACAGAAATTTTCTTTGTGATGCCTCATCAGTTTTTACCCTCCAGGGCAGTGGACTTTTGTGATGTTCTCAAAGAGGGAAAGTTTTGCCTTCCCTCTAGAAGGTGGTAGGAACAGCCATTGGGAAGGAGAAATAACATAATACATGGACTGCTTACTATCTCAGGCAAACCTAGGGAAATAATATATGTAGAAAGCCGTTATATGCGTCCTGAGGGCAAGGACTTCAGTTTAAGGACTCACTCTACAGGGCCTCTTTTCTGTCCCATGTTGAATTAGGAACATATCATGCTCAGCATCTGCAAACTTGAGTTTCCTGTTCTTGTTCCCATTGGTTGTGGACACTGAGGGTGGCCTGTGAGCCAACATTAGGGGAATGAAGTTAGGAAGAAAATAATTGCTATTGTGGCTGAGAACATATTGTGGTTTAAATTTTGTCTTTAGGGATTAACCTATTTGGACATTTTTGCATAGGAAACAGTTTCTTACAGAAAAAAATACTTTTTTATGTGCATATTCTTTTATGTGCATAAGTCATGTCTGACTCTTTTATGATCCTGTGGACTGTAGCCATCCAGGCTCCTCTGTCCATGGGATTTCCCAGGCAAGAATACTGGAGTGGGTTGCCATTTCCTTTTCTAGAAGATCTTCTTGACCTAGGGGTGAAACTCTCACCTCCTGTATTGGCAAATGGATTCTTTATATCTGAGCCACTAGAGAAGCCCCTATAATACTATTATCACCCTAAAAGAAAGATTGTGATTTTTCTATTAAAGTTATATTTATACAATTTATTTATTTTGTTTTTGATGATCTTAAATTAAAAAAAAACTTTTGGAAAAATTTTGATTTATAGGAAAGTCACTATGGCAGCACAATGTTCCCTTATACTTTTCACAAGCTTTCCCCTTATGTTTCCTCCCATGTTTTATTGAGGTATAAATGACAAATTAAAATTACATATATTTTACCAAGCCAAACTTGGGTCTGCTTACTTGCCACAGTAAAGCCGATTTACTGGCACTGGATTGTGAAGGAAAGTATATGGTTTATTACAAGTGCCAAACAAGGAGTCTGTGTGACAAATGCTGAAAAGACCCTAACTCATCAATGGATTCCAGGGAAGAGCTTTAAAGGCAAGGTGAAACAGGGGAGGTGCAGGTGTGTGATCAGCCCACACACAATTCCATGGTTGATAGTGAGGTAATAGGGTGGTGGCACAGGGACAATCACCAATCTTCAGGCTCCAGTCTGTCTTGGGACCACATGAGTATGATCATCGTGCAGTTAATTTCTTTCATCTAGTATAGGTTTGGGGATCTATAAAATAAGTGAAGAGTGTGTATCAGACACTGTTATCTATGTCCTTCTGGGAGGAACTAAAGATTCTGTGACTCTACCATATGGTTGATCTGTTTAAATTGTCACCAGTTCTTCTGGCCCAGGTACTATCTTCTGTTACTACATGTTCACATTCTTCCAATCATTAACTCTTGAGCCAGGTTTTTGTGACTCTGGGGAAGTCTGAGAGACTAAAGCTGGGGGAAGGTCCTGATCTGGGAAAGCCCCATAGGGTCCTACTTGGTTGCATATATTTAAGGACAACATGATGATTTTATGTACATATACATAGTGAAATGATTGCCACAATCAAACTAATTAAGAAATCCATTACCTCACATAGTTACCAGTTTTGTTTTTTTGTGTTAAGAACACTTAGGGTCTATTATCTTAGCAAATTTCAGATATACAACACAGTACTCCTAACTGTGATTGCCATACTGCACATTAGATCCCCAGAATTTAGTCATCTATAACTGGAAGTTTGTACCTTTTGTATGATATCTCTCCATCCTCCAGCCCCATTCTACTCTTTGTTTCTATGAGCTCACCTGTTTTAAAATCTGCATGTAAGAGAGATCATACAATATTTGTCTTTCTACACTGCTGATTCTCTTAGTGTGTATTCTGTTTGTTGTAAATGATCTGAAAGTGCCATTCATTTTTTAGGATTCTCTTCCATGTATTTTTTTCCCCAGGCCTGGCTGCAGTACATTTGAGAATGGTGGGGCCTTATTAAAAGAGTATGTAGAGATGAACCAGAAGATATAGGGCAGCTTTATAAAGTGGCTTTGGGAGGATTTTGCCAAAAGCATGCAGAAGCTCAACAGTTTATCTTTCATGCCCTGCATTTCAGCCCTATAACCCCGAGTATTTCCTATGTACACTCCTCTGATTTCATTAACTTCACTCATTATAGCCATGTTAGAAATATATTATCATTTTTAGTTTATAACTTGAGTTAAAAAAAATAGGGAGCTTCCAAGGTGGCACAGTAGTAAAGAATCTGCCTGCAATGCAGAAGACTTGGGTTCAACCCCTGGATCAAGAAGATCTCCTGGAGAAGGAAATGGCAACCCACTCCAGTACTCTTGCCTGGAAAATCCCATGGATAGAGGAGCCTGGAGGGCTACAGTCCACTGTGTCACAAAGAGCTGGACACGACTTAGCAACTAAATAACAACAAAAATTAACAAAACCCTAGCTCAGTGTGTTTAATTTTTTAGCACTAGAATTTATGGAACAATGAATAACATTTCAGTAGGTTAGAGGGAATCGAAAAACAACATTTGGACTAAAACACAGAAATCTGTTTACTTTGAATGCTTCTTTATTCTACCCACAGCCCACAATCATCACATAAATCTTCTTGTGTAAATACTTCCTCTTACCTTGTAAAATAGGTAAATTTCATAGTACCTATTCTGAAAATGGTCTGCTAAGGGTTCAGGGTTTGCCAAGGCCATTTGAGGTCCAGGTTGATGACAGACACTGGGCATCAGCATCATTTGGTGTCTCAGTCTTGTGGTTCCTGAGACATCCCTGATTCAGGAGTGTGGTTCTGATGGCTGAAGAGAAAGAGCAGCCTGCAGACTAATTGGTATGCAGCGGGAGCAAGAGCAGCCAAGTGACTTACAAGGCATCCACTGTGTCCTAACAGGCCTACAGATTCTCGGCAGACCCTAGCCAGGGGGTGCAGGCTGAGTTTGGAGTAGCTCAGTCTGGAAGCCAGCTAGCTGTGTGTCAGCTGCTTGATTAAAGAACATTGTTCAGTAGAATCAACAGGAACAGAAGTCAGCTATAAACTCTGCTTGTGTCTCTGAAGAGGGACAAAGTGTGCTCAGCATAGCAGACCAGTGAGGAGCCCAACATGTTTAGTGCAAAGCTGTCAAAAAAACCTTTAAGCTGGTCCTATCATAATGTTGGTCCCTCCCTTAGCAAATCAGCCATTTCAGACTTACTCAAGATAACTTGCCTCATTATGGGAGTGCCTGTCTTTTTGTGCATAATTTTCTTCACTTATGTTTTCATAAGATGGTGAAACATTTGATAGCATTTTTAACTTTTCATTGTGGTTTATGTTCATTTAAATTGCCAACATCCGCTGGATTATTGAAAAAGCAAGAGAGTTCCAGAAAAACATCTATTTCTGCTTTATTGACTATGCCAAAGCCTTTGACTGTGTGGATCACAATAAACTGTGGAAAATTTTGAAAGAGATGGGAATACCAGACCACCTGACTTGCCTCTTGAGAAATCGGTATGCAGGCAAGGACGCAACAGTTAGAACTGGACGTGGAACAACAGACTGGTTCCAAACAGGAAAAGGAGTACATCAAGGCTGTATATTGTCACCCTGCTTATTTAACTTCTATGCAGAGTACATCATGAGAAACGCTGGGCTGGATAAAGCACAAGCTGGAATCAAGATTGCTGGGAGAAATATCAATAACCTCAGATATGCAGATGACACCACCCTTATGACAGAAAGTGAAGAAGTACTAAAAAGCCTCTTGATGAAAGTAAAAGAGGAGAGTGAAAAAGTTGGCTTAAAGCTCAACATTCAGAAAATGAAGATCATGGCATCTTGTCCCATCACTTCATGGGAAAAAGATGGGGAAACAGTGGAAACAGTGTCAGACTTTATTCTGGGGGGCTCCAAAATCACTGCAGATGGTAACTGCAGCCGTGAAATTCAAAGACGCTTACTCCTTGGAAGAAAAGTTATGAGCAGCCTAGATAGCATATTAAAAAGCAGAGACATTACTCTGCCAACTAAGGTCCATCTAGTCAAGGCTATGGTTTTTCCAGTGGTCATGTATGGATGTGAGAGTTGGACTATAAAGAAAGCTGAGCACAGAAGAATTGATGCTTTTGAACTGTGGTGTTGGAGAAGACTCTTGACAGTCCCTTGGACTGCAAGGAGATCCAACCAGTCCATCCTAAAGGAGATTAGTCCTGGGTGTTCATTGGAAGGACTGATGTTGAAGGTGAAATCCAATACTTTGGCCACCTGATGTGAAGAGCTGACTCTTTTGAAAATACCCTGATACTGTGAAAGACTGAGGGTAGGAGGAGAAGGGGACGACAGAGGATAAGATGGTTGGATGGCATCATCAACTCAATGGACATGGGTTTAGGTGGACTCCAGGAGTTGGTGATGGACAGGGAGGCCTGGGGTGCTGGGTTACATGGTGTTGCAAAGAGTAGGACACGACTGAGCAACTGAAATGAACTGAACTGAACTTATGTATATTATAAACCTCATAATTTATGTATATTGTAAATTTTACATGTCAGCATCAATAAACATAGAGCTGTTCAAGTTTTCTTTTTTAATGGAGTGTTAGTTGCTCAGTTGTGTCCAACTCTTTGGGACTGTATGGACTGTAGCTTACTAGGCCCCTCTGTCCATGGGATTCTCCAGACAAGAATACTGGAGTGGGTAGCCATTCCCTTTTTCAGGGTTTTTTTCCTGATCCAGTGATTGAACCTGGGTCTCCTGCATTATAAGCAGATTTTTACTATCTGAGCCTCCAGGGAAGCCCCAAGAATACTGGAGTGGGTAGTCATTTTTGTGGCTCAGATGAGTTCAACTATCACAGTTCTCTGGTTTCTTTTCCATGGTTTGCTTCTTTCTTTTGGACATCTGTGAAATTTCCTTTCCTCACTGCAAGGAGATCCAACCAGTCCATTCTGAAGGAGATCAGCCCTGGGATTTCTTTGGAAGGAATGATGCTAAAGCTGAAACTCCAATACTTTGGCCACCTCATGTGAAGAGTTGACTCATTGGAAAAGACTCTGATGCTGGGAGGGATTGGGGGCAAGAGGAGAAGGGGATGACAGAGGATGAGATGGCTGGATGGCATCACGGACTCGATGGACGTGAGTCTGAGTGAACTCCGGGAGATGGTGATGGACAGGGAGGCCTGGCGTGCTGCGAATCATGGGGTCACAAAGAATCGGACAGGACTGAGCAACTGAACTGAACTGAACCTTTGTTTCTGATATTATATTTTAAAAAATGTAGTTTTATATGGAAACATCTTTTTGAAAAATATTTAGTTTAATTTTTTATTTTGAAATAACTTTATATTTACAGAAGAGTTGTATAGAGTAGAGAGAATTCCTGTTTACTCTTGACGCCACTCTCCAGCCCAGCTTTCCTCTCACATTTGGGTAATTTAAGAAGCATGCAGTAGCCACTGTGGGATTAGGGCACAGTGACCCAAGGGATAGTTCCTATATGGAAACATCTTATTCTCATCTTAGCTCTCTCTAATGTGGAATTTTTTTATTCCTCTTTTCTACTTTCTTTCTTGCATTTTTGAAATTTGTCAAGTATCCTTCTAAGTATTTTATATGGATTATTTTTTATTTAATATTTACTGAGCTCTATGTGAAACTATTATTATTGCTATTGTTATTATTATTATTTTCCCCATTTTGCAGAAGAGGAAAGTATGCTCTGAAATGTTAAATGCATAGACCAAAGCTGTTGAGTTCAAAAAGGATTCAGATTTATTTGTATGCAGCAGTTTCGGTCCAAAACCTATGTCTTTATAACCACTCTATAAAATGGGTTCCCTACATTTTGAAACTTTTCTCTAAATTTGAAACTTGTGTTTTTCATTATGTGGTGTAAAAAGAAACAAAAACAATGATTTCATCTCTCTCATTTTGTGTTTCTACACTTGTTCAGTATCCTTTCATGCTGAGTTTTCTCCTAGAGAGAACTAGTCCGGAAGCATGTACACTTGGCAGACACACTACTTTCTTTTATTCCCATGTTTACAAGAGAAATAAAATAACTCACTTTACTCAAAAGAAAACTAAGATAACATTTTGTTTTGACTAGTTAAGGTATGGATTTGATTTGTAAATGTTCCAAACATCTTGAATCTGTCTTTTTAACTGATTGTTCTCCTTTTTGGCATCTCCTCCACACCACCCCCACCCCGCCCCCCGCCAAACAAAGTTTAAGAGAATATTTTCTAGATTTGTCTTTAGACCATTGTGGTCATTTATTTTTCAAGGAAAGTTTCTTTTCTTAGGAGTTTATTGAACAAATCAAAGTTTTGGGGAGGACCTGCTCTTCTGAGTATGCTATAGCTCTGACTGGAAAACTATTATCTACTCTGACTGTGTATATGTCATATATCTAAAAGTATTGTAAGAAAAATGCTTTTTAACTCATCATGGCATTCTTGAGCTTTAGCGGGGGTCTCACTGCAATTGTCTACAGACATTTGTTTGTCTTAGAATTCTAAAGGGTCCCTCAAATGCTAATAGTACAGATTTGGATGATGTCTAAAGTTAGTTCCAGTCAAATTATTTATTTTATGATTTTTATTGATTATGATTAGCAGTTTTTCTTTTTTAATTTCACATGTTTTTTAATAAAGAAAGTGTGTTAGATTTGTTGAGAGCTTCCTTGCACATATTTCCTGTTCTTCTTAGCTGTAGTCATTCATTCACTCATTCATTTGTTAAATTCACACTGCCAAAGCAAAAACATGTTCCTTCAAACTAAGTAAGGTGACCCCATTACAAGCTCATTATGGCATTCTATAGCTTTCTGAGGTTATTTTACCACTCTTTGTAAATTAAATATTTGTATGACATCTCCATCACTGGACTGAAAGCCACAGGAGGCCAGGGTCCACATAATAAGGATTCAAAATATCACTGTGGAATGAATATATCTCTTTGTCTCCTTACAGTGTCTTGTATCTAACTGAGACTCATTTCATATCTGTTGTAAACAAGTAACCACCTGGAGGGGTAGAAAAGAAGACATATAACATGATTGCTACCTCAGGGTGTATACAGTTTAGCCCAGGAAAATGAAGAATTCAAACCCATAGCTATCAGTATAGTGATGTGGGAGTTGGAGAAAAGGGGAAGTGGGAGTAGGCAGCTAGAAAGGAGGGCTTCTCAGTGAAGGGAGGCCTGACATGGAAAATGAGTTGTGAGGAGAAACCCTGTCAAGGTCACCTAAAGAGCAGAATCAGCAAGAAAGGTGATGCTAAAACCAATGCAAGGGTAACAAAAACATCTGAGGAACTTCCCCAATTGCTCTTTTGTCTCAACTTCTCCCCTTGTGGGGCTTCCCAGGTGGCTCAGTGGTAAAGAATTTGCCTGCAGTGCAGGAGAACTGGGTTTGATCCATGGGTTGGGAAGATCCCCTGGAGAAGGAAATGGCAAATCACTCCAGTATTCTTCCCTGGAAAATCTCCTGGACAGAGGAACCTGGTGGACTACAGTCCATAGGGTTGCAAAAGAATCACACACCATTTAGTGACTAAACAACAACAACAACTCCTCTTGTGAGAGAAACAAGTACTTTGCCCAATCTCAGTAGGTGAATAGCTGCAGCCATGACAAACTGGGAAGAGGAGGCTGTTGGAAATTTGTGATGGGAACAAAGGTTTTCAAAAAGAATAAAGGGCAGCCCTGAGACCAGTAGCAGGGCTCTGAGTGATAGCCTTGGAGCACAGGATGTCCTGGGTGGAGAGCAGAGGAAGGTGAGATTTGTGTAGGAGCACAAGGGTGAGAGGCCAAAAGAAATGCATAATGGCAGCTAGGCAAGCTCTGTTCTAGGGGACACAATACTCATGAGCCAAGCATCATCTTTGTGTCTCATGAATCTCATCAGGATGAAAATAAGGATGGTTGGTGAAGAAGCCAAGCCAAGGAAAGACTGTCACTGTGCCCATCATGGGAAGGGCCCTTTGGTGTTGGGTGACCTGCATACATGATTGATACTGCAGAGTAACTAAAACCAAGACATCCCAACAACACTCCCCAAACATTCACTTTGTATCTGTTTGGATTCATTTTGCCTTTGGTCCAGTAATTGCTTTCTCTCTAATCCTCCCCACTCTTCAGTTCAGTTCAGTTTAGTCACTCAGTTGTGTCTGACTCTTTGCGACCCCATGAACCACAGAAGGCCAGGCCTCCCTATCCATCACCAACTCCTGGAGTCCACCCAAACCCATGTCCATCGAGTCGGGGATGCCATCCAACCATCTCATCATCTGTCATCCCCTTCTCTTCCTGCCTTCAATCTTTCTCAGCATCAGGGTCTTCTCAAATGAGTCAGCTCTTCACATCAGGTGGCCAAAGTATTGAGTTTCAGCTTCAACATCAGTCCTTCCAATGAACACCCAGGACTGATCTCCTTTAGGATGGACTGTTTGGATCTCCTGGCAGTCCAAAGGACTCTCAAAAGCCTTCTCCTGCACCACAGTTCAAAAGCGTCAATTCTTCTGCTCTCAGCTTTCTTTATAGTCCAATTCTCACATCCATACATGACCACTGGAAAAACCATAGTCTTGACTAGATGGATCTTTGTTGACAAAGTAATGACTCTACTTTTTAATATGCTGTCTAGGCTGCTCATAACTTTCCTTCCAAGGAGTAAGCATCTTTTAATTTTATGGCTGCAGTTACCAACTGCAGTGATTTTGGAACCCAAAAAAATAAAGTCTGACACTGTTTCCACTGTTTCCCCATCTATTTCCCATGAAGTGATGGGACCAGATGCCATGATCTTCATTTTCTAAATGTTGAGCTTTAAGCCAACTTTTTCACTCTCCTCTTTCACTTTCATTAAGAGGCTCTTTAGTTCTTCTTCACTTTCTGCCATAAGGGTGGTGTCATCTGCATATCTGAGGTTATTGATATTTCTCCCAGCAATCTTGATTCCAGCTTGTGTTTCTTCCAGCCCAGCATTTCTCATGATGTACTCTGCATAAAAGTTAAATAAGCAGGGTGACAATATACAACCTTGACGTACTCCTTTTCCTATTTGGAACCAGTCTATTGTTCCATGTCCAGTTCTAGTTGTTGCTTCCTGACCTGCATATAGATTTCCCAAGAGGCAGGTCAGGTGGTCTGGTATTCCCATCTTCTTCAGAATTTTCCACAGTTTATTGTGATCCACACAGTCAAAGGCTTTGGCATAGTCAATAAAGCAGAAATAGTTGTTTTTCTGAAACTCTCTTGCTTTTTCCATGATCCAGCAGATGTTGGCAATTTGATCTCTGGTTCCTCTGCCTTTTCTAAATCCAGCTTGAACATCTTGAAGTTCACAGTTCACGTATTGCTGAAGTTTGACTTCGAGAATTTTGAGCATTACTTTACTAGTGTGTGAGATGAGTGCAATTGTGCGGTAGTTTGAGCATTCTTTGGCATTGCCTTTCTTTGGGATTGGAATGAAAACTGACCGTCTCCAGTCCTGTGACCACTGCTGAGTTTTCCAAATTTGTTGGCATATTGAGTGCAGCATTTTGACAGCATCATCTTTCAGGATTTGAAATAACTCAACTGGAATTCCATCACCTCCACTCGCTTTATTCATAGTGATGATTCCTAAGGCCTACTTGATTTCACATTCGAGGATGTCTGGCTCTAGGCGAGTGTGAGTGATCACACCATCATGATTATCTGGGTCATGAAGATCGCTTTTGTACAGTTCTTTTGTGTATTCTTTCCATCTCTTGTTAATATCTTTTGCTTCTGTTAGGTCCATACCATTTCTGTCCTTTATTGAGCCCATCTTTGCATGAAATGTTCCCTTGGTATCTCTAATTTACTTAAAGAGATCTATAGTCTTTCCCACTCTATTGTTTTCCTCTATTTCTTTGCATTGATCGCTGAGGAAGGCTTTCTTATCTCTCCTTGCTATTCATTCGAACTCTGCATTCAAATGGTATATCTTTCCTTTTCTCCTTTGCTTTTCACTTCTCTTCTTTTCACAGCTATTTGTAAGGCCTCCTCAGACAGTCATTTTGCTTTTTTGCATTTCTTTTTCTTTGAGATGGTCTTGATCCCTGTCTCCTGTACAGTGTCATGAACCTCCGTTCATAGTTCATCAGGCACTCTGTTTATCAGATCTAGTCCCTTAAATCTATTTCTCACCTCCACTGCCCCACTCCTCACACACACAAATTCACTTCATGAGACCCAGCATGGGCCCCAGTTATCTTTTATCTTCTCAAGGACAGAAATACTGACATCTTCTTCCACAACTCTTAATCACACTTCCCACAAAAGAAAGTCCACTTTTCTGCTAGCAGTTTTTTATTTTCTCTGACTATTGCACTTCCTTCCACATCACATTTCATAGATAAAGCCTAATCTATAGCCTTCATTTCCCTTGCGTGTATGCTCAGTTGCTTCAGTTGTGTCTCTTTCAGACCCTGTGGCCTGCAGCCCTTCAGGCCCCTCAGTTCACGGGATGGATTCTCCAGGCAAGAATACTTGAGTGGGTTGTTATTTCTTTCTCCAGGGAATCTTGCCGACCCAGCAATCAAACCCTGTTTCCTGCATTGCAGACAGATTTTTACCGACCTAGCCACCAGGGAAGCCCTCATTTCCCTTACTTTTCTTCTTACTTTTTGGTCACAATTTTAAAAACAAAACAAGAATTATACCAAAAAAACCTCCATCAACTTACAAAAAAGGGAGGCGGTGCTTTGCAGAGTGAGAAACCACAGCACAGAAACTAAAGTTTACCAAAAATGCCATTAGAGAGTGTCATCAATAGTGTCAACAATATAATCCAGGGAACTGGGAATCTGATTCTAGTCATTAATTTTGCATAGAAATAATCATTTTTATGCATAATCGTCCCTAAGTGGTAGATGATTCCTGGACTCAGTGTTCCAGATGAAAGCATCTGTGCTAAACCCTATTAAAGTACTTCCAGAATCACTTCTTCCCATCCCCATATTTCAGTAAAGAAGCCAAAATGTAGCTCAAAGTAATTACTTCAGACTAAGCCCTGATGCTAATGGCACTACCTAATTAGCATTGTGGCTCAGTGAGGAGGCAGAGTGTATTTTTAATGGCTTTAGAATGGTGATAAAATTAAAGTGGAATTGTGCAGAAGGAATATGTAATCCTATTACACTAATGTCTCAACATAAAGGGAACAGTGAGGAGGGTTGTATAGAATTGCATTACTTTTGCTCTTGTCTCTTCCTTTAATATTCCCAGTTTCTTGAACTCTTGCTCTTTGGGAAATGCACACCTCCCCCCTCTAAATCCCTTCTTTCCTGCAGGTATCTGATCAGTTTCAGTCTCCCCAGGAAGCTCTTTCTGACTATTAGGTGCATCTTTCTTTGAAAGCTGGTGGTGGTGTTATTTGGGCACCAAAAACTCAGTTGTTTCAAGCCACAGTTCTTTCTCCTTCTGTGGTAGTGCCTCATACAAGACAGCTTCAAAAATTGATTTCAGGGACTTTTCTGGTGGCCAAGACTCCACTTTCTTAATGCAGGAGAGCTGAGTGTGATCACTGGTCAGGCAACTAGATACCAATCACATGCTGCAACTGAGAGTTCACATGCCACAACTAAATATTCTACATGTGACAACTAAGGCTTGATGCAGCCAAGTAAGTAAATACATAAAAATAAATCTTAAAGAAAGACAAGAAAATTGATTTCATTTCTAGAAAGCATATGAGGATGATATGTAGCAAATAGCAGAATTCAGTTTTGTTCAAATTTTTGGAGAAATTATTGTGAATAGAGCACAATAATTAATTTAATTAAATTAAAACTATTAATCTGAAATTCTTGCTCTTATTCAAAATGTTATTGACTTAACAGATATGCAGATAAATCAAACTTCTGAGAATTCCTTCCAGAAGAATGAAATTATCCTAATAAACATCATATGAGCTCTTTCTAATGAGAGTACCATCAGTGAACAATGAACAAAGTCCTCAAAAGACATGAAATTATGCATTCATTCATTCATCCACCCACGTATTTAGAAGCATTACATGTTCGTGCCAGGTGTTAGGACACAGAAATAAAAATGTCATGGGTAGAATTCTTGATCTCATAAAGATACTGCCTCTGTAAATGCAGGAAGACAGAAATGCTGTTAGAACCAAATCATGAAGGATGGTGTAAGCCATGGGAAGGTATTTGAATTTTATTATGAATTCTATGGGGAAGT
This sequence comes from Oryx dammah, assembly GCF_014754425.2. Lineage (NCBI taxonomy): Eukaryota > Metazoa > Chordata > Mammalia > Artiodactyla > Bovidae > Oryx > Oryx dammah. The sequence goes on along the minus strand of NW_024070213.1, from coordinate 39,229,959 downwards.
GTTGAAGATGTTAAACAAGGAAGTAATGAGAATGATTGATATTCTTGAAAGATCCTTCTGGGAGTTTTTGAGAGTGAAGACATGACCAAACAATTTTCAATATAGGAGGATTAGAAAGAGACCATCAGATATTTAAGATATTTTCTCCTACAAGAATTAAAAATAGGAATCTGGACCACTGGTTGGGAAGCTGAAAACATTTATTGATGAATACTCGACCGGTTTAAAACCTTTTTGGTCATGAATTAAAACAATTGTGGACTTCTTGGCTTTTGAAAATAATTTAAGTTTGAAAACAAAATTTTGGTTAGAGTTATATGAATTTTTATTAAACTAATGTGCAAAAAGAAGCTATACTTATCTGATTTGTTGACTTAAACATGGAGCCTTTCAGAACAAATCAGCATTCAAAGTGAATTGAAAACATTTTGAAAGTGAAGTGAAAGTGTTAGTCATGTCTGACTCTGCAATGTCATGGAACTGTAGCTTGCCAGATTCCTCTGTCCATGGAATTCTCCAGGCAGGAATACTGGAATTAGTAGCCATTCCCTTCTCCAGGGGATTTTCTTAATCCAGGGATCGAACCCCAGTCTCCTGCATTGCAGGCGGATTCTTTACCAACCACCATAGAAGCCTTTCAGTTCAGTTCAGTTCAGTTGCTCAGTCGTATCTGACTGACTCTTTGCGACCCCATGAATTGCAGCATGCCAGGCCTGCCTGTCCATCACCAACTCCCAGAGTTCACTCAAGCTCATGTCCATCGATTCTGTGATGCCATCCAGCCATCTCATCCTCTGTCATCCCCTTCTCCTCCTTCTTCCAATCCCTCCAAGCATCGGAGTCTTTTCCAATGAGTCAACTCTTCGCATGAGGTGTCCAAAGTACTGGAGTTTCAGCTTTAGCATCATTGCTTCCAAAGAAATCCCAGGGCTGATCTCCTTCAGAATGGACTGGTTGGATCTCCTTGCAGTTCAAGGGACTCTCAAGAGTCTTCTCCAACACCACAGTTCAAAAGCATCAATTTTTTGGCGCTCAGCTTTCTTCACAGTCCAACTCTCACATCCATACATGACCACAGGAAAAACCATAGCCTTGACTAGACGGACCTTTGTTGGCAAAATAAAACTTTTTTGTTCTTTCATATAGGTTCTTATTAAGAACAAGGCACACTAAAATTTCATTTGTTTCCTTCACCTTTTCTGTGTTCTCTGCCCAAAGTGGAAGTACTATTTTCATGTAGAAGAATGTATACAAAACAATTTATAAAATTCAATGAAAGTAATAAAATCTTGTCTAGACCTATAAAGGAAAGAACTTTACATAAACAAAAATTCTTTGGTTGACACACCAGAGAAATTACAGATCTTGCTTTGCACAGCTGTTACCTGTCCTATTGTAAATTTGGTTAAAATAAAATAATTCCTTAGTCCATATCTAATTATTTCATCTCCTCTCACTCCTACCTTGGAACAAAAAGGACATTCCTAAGTTGAGCATCTTGTGGGGTCCATAAAGATTGTGCTTATGCACATAGCTTGTCCTCTCCTGTCTTGATGGTAGATTTATAGCTCCAAGTATCAAAAGGTCAAAATTCCATTGCCTGTTCGTCCTAATAAAGCAGCAGGAGTTTCCTGAAGGGAGTGCTGACAAGCCTAATTGCTCATAACTGGAGAGTGAAGGATTCATTCTATCAATGAGATTTTAACCCTCTCTTTACTCATTTCCTTCTTGACTTTACAGATAAGAGTTGGATTCATAACAGAAGTATTCATATTTTCAAGATAATGAAAGACTGTAGCAAGACTGAGATATTTATTTGGATTTGGTGATACAGTGATGGGTAATGTCAGAGGTCTGTGCAAGAGTGTCAGTGTCTGAGACAAGAGTCAGTGCTGAAGTGTGACTGTTTTGGAGGGTCAACCAAGTGGGATAATGGATCAGCTACAGAAGAAAGGTCTCTTCCTGATTTTCCTAAGAGTTCTGAACAAAATAAAAGAATGAAGAGACAGCTTATATATAAATGTCTTCAGAAAAATATGTATCATGCAAGTAGAGGACTTTGAAGACCAAATTTCTTAGAAATACTAGAGAAGTTTTCACAAACTACACTTGCTGTCATTCACAAATACTTCTTGATATCTGTTGTGAGAGGGTGCTGTGACACTGATAATGCAAGAGAGTCTTATGATAGAAATCTAGGGAGGCAGGCTGTGTCCATGTAAATGTAGGAGACATATCAAGGCAGAGCCTATGACAAGTGCTACAAGTCTAGAGGAAAAAGGGGGACCAGTAGTAGACTCAAAGGAAATCACAGAGAATGATATGTATAGTACAAGGAAGGTCAGGAAAGCAAAGAATGGGAATTTCAGAAAGGAGAAGATGACTAGCACTATTGATTATTCCAGAAAGTCCATGAGACTGAAGACTAAAAATGAATAAGAAAATTGTGACAGGAATATGTGGTTTTGGTTGAATGGGGATAATGAATGAGAAGAAGTAAACATTGTTTGACATGGGACAAATTTGAGATTATAGTCATCATGTGTAAAAAAATATTAGCAAATTGAATTCAACCATACATGTAAAGATAATACACCATCATGATCTAATGGGGTTCATCTCAACAAGACAAGATGGTGGTAAATACACATACCCATACACAAGGACACACATATGTGTAAATAATTGGTTTATCTATTAATTACCATATTAACATAATAAGAAAAATTTTTTGAAGTACTCACATGAGCATCTAAATAGAGGTAGAAATACATTTGACAAAAATCTATTATATATCCATTCATGATTTAATGAAACAACTCAGAAAATAAAAAATCAAAGGGACCTTTCCCGATAAAGCACATCTATAAAAACTATAAAACTAATATCTTAGTGGAAAGTCTGAACAAAATTGGGAAAAGATAAGGATGACTACTCTCATCATTTGTATTCAGCATTGTACTGGAGGTTCTAGCAAGTGTAAAACAACAAAGAAACAATAAAATGCATACAAATTGGAAAAGAAACAAAATTGGATTTACTCTCAAACAATGTGATCACGAAATTAGACATTCTAAAAAACTCTATATATAAAAAAGCTGTTACAAGTAATAAGTGAATTTAGGTGACAGGATAGAAAATGAATGAAGTATTTCCATATACTAGCAATGAGCAACTGCAAAATGAAATTAAAATAATATCATTTACAGTAGCCCCAAATATGACATACTTAGGGATAATTCTTATCAAAATATATGCCAAAGCTACACACTGAAATTTACAAAACATTGCTGAGAGAAATCAGTGAAGAAAAAATAAATGTAGACATATACCATGTTCATGATTCAAAACATCAAATGTGGTTAAAATGTCAATTCACTTCAAATTGATCTAAAGATTCAATGTCATTCTAATTAAAATCCCACCAGACTTGTTGACAAATTGTTTTTTGCAAATTTTGGGAATTCAAAGGACTTCGAATGGTTAGAACAATTTTAATGAGAAGAAAATATTGGAGAACTTATATGTGATTTCAAAACTTACTGATTTGGTCTATGACATATGGACCAACACAGCAGAGTAGAGATCTGAAACAAACACACACATGATTTGTCAATTGGAATACCAAAGTGTATTACGGGGAAAGGATTATTATGTCAGTACATAGTGCTAGGAAATGGATATCCTTATAGGGAGAAAACTTCAACCTCAGTTATTCCCTTATGCCATGCCTGCATGTGTATGAAGTCGCTTCAGTGGTGTATGTCTCTTTGCGACCCTATGGATGGGATTCTCCAGGCAAGAATACTGGAGTGGGTTGTCATGCCCTCTTCCAGAGAATCTTCCCGACCTAGGCATTCTTCACCTCTGAGCCACTGGGGAAGCCCTCCCTCACCTTACAGCATATTCAGAAATTAATTCTAAATGAATGATAGACATAAATCTATAAAACTTTTGGAAGAGACCAAAAATGGTGTTTTTGTGACATTGAAGTAGGCAAAGATTTCTTAGATAAGAGAGTTAAAGCCCTAAACATAAAAGAAAAAGAAACTGATAAATTGTCTTTCATCAAAATATAAAGCATTATAGAGAAAATAAAGATGAAAAGGCAAGCCTTAGACTGGAGGAAAATACCAGAGTAGATATGTAGGACTTGTATTCGAAATAGATGAAGACAGTTTACAGCACGATAGTAAGAAGCCACACAACCAACTTGAAAAAATGGGCTTAAGATTTGAACAGCCATTTCGGAAAACTAGATCTAAAAATGACCAATAAACACATAAATGATGTTTGACATCATGATTTGTCAAGGAAATACAAATTAAAACACAAGAGCATGATTTACCTGCTAGAATGGCTAAAATTAAAGACACAATATTAAGTGTGAGGAGGTGAGGGAACTGGACTTCTCAGACATTCTTAGTAAACCGTAAACTAGTACGAGTAGTTAAAAAATAATTGGTGGTTTTCAATGAAGTTAAATATACACTTAGCATAAGACATGTCCACAAAAAGACACATAAATGAATATTTATGAAAGGTTTAATCATAATAAATGGAGACATAATAATGTCTCCAAAATGGAGACAGTCCAAAATGGAGACCGTCCAAAATGTCCATCAACAGGTGAATTTATAAACGAATTATGGTATAGCCATGCAATAGAATGCTACTTAGCAATAAAAATCTATGAAATGCTGATACATACATTGATATGAATTCATCCTAAAAATATAATGCTGAGTGAAAGAAGCCAGACTGAAAATGCTGTTTGCATAAAGCTGTTCCTTATGCAGGGGAAGATAGGAATGAATTCAAAAGGACACTTCAAAAGGAGATGGAAAAGTATATATCAGACCAAAAGTATCTAAATGTATGCATATAACTTGAGCATTTTATTTCATGTAAATTATATCCAATAAAGTTGATTCATAAGTAAAAACATGGTATACACAAATGGTATGGCTTGGTTTTGTCTTTTAAAATAGGATTAATATTATAGGTACCAAGCATAGTGTCCAATATAGCAAGATATGATGTAATTAAAACTAATGGTAGAATCCTTTTGTTGTTCATTTGTTCACTAGCTAAGTCGTGTCCGACTTTTTGTTACCCCTTGTACTGCAGCACACCAGGCTTCCCTGAATTCTTTTAGCCCATGATGTATACTATATTTGAGTTCAGTTCTTAAAATATGAACCTCCACTGTAATAACTAAGCAGCTTTTTGGTTCACTAAGAGAACTCTTAAAAACATTAGATTGTACATAATAATTCATTCCAAATAGTCTTAGAAGTTATGAAACTCTTGTTTCTTCCATTTCTTCTTGTTATTTTTTTAAGATTAAAATGTAAAGTATGTTATATTGGCTGACTTCAGTACGCTGAATTTGTCTGATAGCAATAAAGTATGGATGAGTATTGGACTTCCCTGGTGGCTCTGGCGGTAAAGCATCTGCCTACAATGTGAGAGACCTGGGCTCGATCCCTGGGTTGGAAAGATCCCCTGGAGAAGGAAATGGCAACCCACTCCAGTATTCTTGCCTGGAAAATACCATGGACAGAGGAGCCTGGTTGGCTATAGTTCATGGGGTGGCAAAGAGTTGGACATGACTGAGTGACTTCACTTTCACGTTCATGGATGAGAAAATTCTAGTTCTTCTATTTGCATAATGAATGAGCTTAAACTAGTTAGTATTTACTTTTCACCACAGAAACACTCGCTTTTGATACATTTTTTATAGACAGTGGGTGAATTGCAGATCAAAAAGACGTTCAAGGAAAAATGAAGGAAGTGCTGTTGGTTTTTTATTTGCACTTTTGGTTAGTTTTTATTGCTTGTGTTGTACCTGCTTATTGGAGGATGGCAATTTAGTTTCACTAGTAACCTTTTAGAAGCTATAACTTCATGGTAGAAATTTTTCAGAGGAAATTTGATTTGGCCATGGGCTCAGGTTTAGGCCAAAAAGTGTATCTTTTTAAATATGACTATTTTAAATATGATCATGATATTATTAAGATTTTTGAAAGACAAGATATTAATAAAATTTTTCTTTCATAAATTTAGATGAATGAATTAAATGCTTACTATGTAAAGTCCTGGGTTGGAATGGAAACACAGATAAGATACTCATTGCTCCCACATAACTAGAAAAATTAAATGATTTTCTTTATTTGGACATTAATTCACACACGTTGACTAATCTAGAGCCAGACATCTTGGAATGTGAAGTCAAGTGGGCCTTAGAAAGCATCACTATGAACAAAGCTAGTGGAGGTAATGGAATTCCAGTTGAGTTATTTCAAATCCTGAAAGATGATGCTGTCAAAGTGCTGCACTCAATATGCCAGCACATTTGGAAAACTCAGCAGTGGCCACAGGACTGGAAAAGGTCAGTTTTTATTCCAATTCCAAAGAAAGGCAATGCCAAAGAATGCTCAAACTACTGCACAATTGCACTCATCTCACATGCTAGTAAACTAATGCTCAAAATTCTCCAAGCCAGGCTTCAGCAATACATGAACCGTGAACTTCCTGATGTTCAAGCTGGTTTTAGAAAAGGCAGAGGAACCAGAGATCAAATTGCCAACATCCGCTGGATCATGGAAAAGCAAGAGAGTTCCAGAAAAACATCTATTTCTGCTTTATTGACTATGCCAAAGCCTTTGACTGTGTGGATCACAATAAACTGTGGAAAATTCTGAAAGAGATGGGAATACCAGACCGCTTAACCTGCCTTTTGAGAAATCTGTATGCAGGTCAGGAAGAAACAGTTAAAACTGGACATGGAACAACAGACTGGTTCCAAATAGGAAAAGGAGTACCTCAAGGCTGTATATTGTCACCCTGCTTATTTAACTTCTATGCAGAGTACATCATGAGAAACGCTGGACTGGGAGAAACACAAGCTGGAATCAAGATTGCTGGGAGAAATATCAGTAACCTCAGATATGCAGATAACACAACCCTTATGGCAGAAAGTGAAGAGGAACTAAAAAGCCTCTTGATGAAAGTGAAAAAGGAGAGTGAAAAAGTTGGCTTAAAGCTCAACATTCACAAAGCGAAGATCATGGCTTCCGGTCCCATCACTTCATGGGAAATAGATTGGGAAACAGTAGAGACAGTGTCAGACTTTATTTTTGGGGGGCTCCAAAATCACTGCAGATGGTGATTGCAGCCATGAAATTAAAAGACACTTACTCCTTGGAAGAAAAATTATGACCAACCTAGATAGTATATTCAAAAAGCAGAGACATTACTTTGCCGACTAAGGTCCATCTAGTCAAGGCTATGGTTTTTCCTGTGGTCATGTATGGATGTGAGAGTTGGACTGTGAAGAAGGCTGAGCGCTGAAGAACTGATGCTTTTGAACTGTGGTGTTGGAGAAGACTCTTGAGAGTCCCTTGGACTGCAAGAAGATCCAATCAGTCCATTCTAAAGATCAACCCTGGGATTTCTTTGGAAGGAATGATGCTAAAGCTGAAATTCCAGTACTTTGGCCACCTCATGTGAAGAGTTGACTCATTGGAAAAGACTTTGATTCTGGGAGGGATTGGGGGCAGGAGAAGAAGGGGACGACAGAAGATGAGATGGCTGGATGGCGTCACAGACTCGATGGACATGAGTCTGAGTGAACTCCGGGAGATGGTGATGGATAGGGAGGGCTGGTGTGCTGCGATTCATGGGGTCGCAGAGAGTCGGACACGACTGAGCAACTGAACTGAACTGAACTGAACTGAACTTGGTGATTGGAAATATAGCAAGAGTGCAATAGCATATCAGTGAGAAAATGAAATTGGCTGTAAACAAAATGGAAGCTTCCCTAATGGCTCAGTGGTAAAGAATCAGCCTGCAGTGCAGGAGATGTGGGTTCGATCCCTGGGTCAGGAGGATCTCCTGGAAGAGGAAATGGTAACCCACTCCATTCTTGACTGGAGAATCCCATGGACAGAGGAGCCTGGTGGGCAACAGTCCATGGGGTCTCAAAGAGTCAGACTCAACTTAAGAGACTTAACACACACACACAAACAAGTCTCTGTGAATCATTAGTAATATGAAGCTGTCTAGTCTCTAAGTGTTAAATAATAGTGAGGTCAGGACACCCATATATGCTTTAGAATGAAGTGTGGGCACAGAACCCATGATTGCTGTGTGGAGGACACCTTTTGTACAGTTAGTATATGAGCTTCCCTTCTCCAGGATAGATGCAGGTTCTGCCTCATTTGTCCCCTCAGCAAGGCCCCCTCTCACAACAGCATTGTGATGGTCTAACTGCAATATAAATGCTGAATTAACAAGGAGAATGTTGAAAGTCAAATAAAGTTTTATCTTTTGGAACAAAAGTGTGTTTCATTGTGCTTTGCCTTCCAGTAAAGAGGAAATTAATAGAATTTCTGAGAGCTTAGAATGAGAGGAAGCAGTAGAGATCACTGTGGAAACAGGCCTAGAAAGCCCAGAAACTTACCCAGATTTACAGAGTACTGAAACTAAAAAGTTTGCAAAAAAAGAGTCCTGATTAAAGAATTTTAAGAATCAGAACACCACCATCATTAGGAAGACCAGTCAGAGAGTAGCTTGGACCAGTATGAAGTTATTATTTCAGGGCTAGAAAGAGACAGATCACTGCCATGGATAAAGACTTAGGCTCCTGGGGTCAACTGGGCCAGAGTGACATTTCAGGTCTTCTGTTTAATTGCTGTGTGACTTTGGGCTGTGTGACCATCTGTTTTCCAGCAGAGGATGGGATAATAGCTCCTGCCTGCTTAGAGGGAAGATCGTTTGGGGCCATCACTATTCACAACTGTTGTTTGCAGTCTGAATCATACAGGAAACCAGAGACTATGTCTAAATTAAAAACTCAAAAAACTACTTTTGATAAAGACACAAAGGTTTGGGGGATAAATTTGGTTTTTGTTTTATTTTTATCTGCGTTTGTATTTTAGTGTGTGTCCTTTGACTTTGTGGCCATGTCATGGCTATTCACTCCCACACCCAGACCACCTGGAGGGCCAGGGTGGGGGGTGGGGCTCTGCAAACAGGATTCCTCATTCTCAGGATGCAGCACAGTATGGACCACTACAGCTGGACAAACTGGGGTATTTTCTACTGATTCCTGATTTTCACATTGGAAATATACTTTGGTTGATTTGATCAGAAATGTGATAAGCAAATATGCAAACATACTGCATAATAAAATAGACCAGAATTTCTAGATTTTAACAGCTTTCCAATGTAAATGTCCTTTCCACCAAATATAGACTTATGGGTCTATGGAGGAATTAGGTTTCAAAAACTGCATAACCTAAAGAAATGCATGGTTTACATGTATATAAGCCATGATTAAGCTGTATACATTATTTCTGCAATACTGATAGACATGGTAGCCAAAGTTTTATATCCTGACATGAATAATGTTTGTATGTATGTCTTGAATACTCAGTGCTGGGCTCAATGTGGTTCTTGTTTCTACTTCAAAATGTTATTTATGGCATTTTTCCAAGGAGCTAGCTTTCCGTGTGAGTGAAAATTCAAAATAAAAGAAAAAATCAAATTGAATATACATTAGGAAATGAACCCTTAGAAAAAAAATCTACAGGCTGTTTTTAACATGACACAGGTCTTTGTCCTCAAGGTAAAAATAATCTGAGGTTCAAGTGAAGAACTACAGAGCACTTTGTCCAGGTAGCTCTCTCCTCCATGATCTCTGGCCACTGTCAACTGCTGGGCTGCCCCATTCAAGTCCAGCTCAGGAGACCTTTCTCAGTCTCCACTGTAGTCTGGATGCATTGTCCAGGCCAGTAAGTTGGGATGATTGCTTCCATCTCTCAGGAATCACTGGCTTTCATTGCCTAATATTGAAAGGTGCTGGCAAGATTGTGTAGAGAATGACTTATTCCTGACTTTATACCCCCATCTGCAACAATGATCAAATCATCATACCTTCAATATAAACCTTAAATATAAAGCTGCATTGAGAGCAAGATGGGGAATGTGACCTGTTCTTTGGATGAGTTTTGTTTGGGCTAAAAAAAGATTTATTTCTTCTTGTTTCAGCATTATTTATACCCTTTAAATTGCACTGTGTTTTATAGGGTTGCCTCTGCTGAAGGACTTTGACCCCAGCTATGAGGTGATCTATTTAAGGACAAGCTGTGGTCTGTGGGAAGCTGAGGCTGCAAAACGTCTTCCATGGCCCCTATGTGAACTCAGCTCAAAAAACAGATGGGTTTTAATTTTTTTTTTAACTCTTCATTTTGAAATTATTTTAACCAGAAAAAAATTGGGAAAAAATCATACCAACTAAAAAACTAGCACTGATACAATGTTATTAACTAATCTACAGGTCTTATCAAAACTTGGCACTGTTTCCACTAAAGTCCTCTCTCTGATCCAAGGTCCAACCTAGAATGCTTGTGTGCTCAGTCACTTCAATCATGTCCAACTCTTTGCGACCCTGTGGACTGGAGCCCACAAGGCTGCTCTGTCCATGGGGTTTTCCAGGCAAGACTACTGGAGTGGGTTGCCATGTCCTCCTCCAGGGGATCTTCCTGACCCAGGGATTGAACCTGCCTCTCTTATGTCTCCGGCATTGGCAGGTGAGTTCTTTACCATTAGCACACATAAAAATGCATCCATCCTAAGTGCACATTTCAATGAACAAATTTATATGCTATGTGACCACTACCAAAATTAGTAAGTAAAGCATTTCCACCAATCCTGAAAGTATTCCTTATACTTATTCCTTATACTTGCATCACCCTGCAAAATCTATTGTATTCCTTCCTTGCTAGCCACTTGTAGCCCTGATAACCACTGGCCTACTGTTTGTCACTACAAATGATTTGTTAAGTATTTCAAATAGGTGGGGTCATATAGCACATATGCCTCAGCATCTGGCTTTTTATGTGCAGTATAGTTACTACTTGTTGGAAGGACTGATGCTGAAGCTGAAGCTCTAATATTTGGTCATCTGACACAAACAGCCAACACATTGGAAAAGTCCCTGGTGCTGGGAAAGATTGAGGGCAGAAGGAGAAGAGACCATCAGAGGATGAGATGGCTGGATGGCATCAGCAATGGAACTTACATGAACTTGGGCAAACTTCGGGAGATGGTGAGGGACAAGGAGGCCTGGTGTGCTAAACTCCATGCGGTCACAAAGAGTCAGACACAAAAGGGCAACTGAACAACAACGCAATTACTTGGAGATTCATCCATGTTGTGGGATCAGTAGTTCTTTTCTTTTATTGCCAAGTTTGGAAATACCCTACAATTTATCTATTTGCTTGCCTGCTGATGAATGGCTTGTTGCTGGGTTTAAGATATCCAGAGGTGGAGTCATAGGGGAAGTGAACACTTCCCTGCCCTTCTGCTTATTCTTCAAGGTAAAATTTTTGGCTAACAAACGTAAGTAAAGAGAACAGTAATAGACTGGACATCAGAACACCTCTGGTTTCTTGGACATCAGAATACCTCTGGTTCATGTCCCTCTCTTTATGGTTGCATTGGGATGAAATTGCTTTGGGTTCAGGGCTTCTTCCCTTGCTTTAAATCTGAGATGTAGGAAGTAGTCCTAAGATGGAGGAGCAATAAGACAGGGAGACCACTTTCTCTCCCACAAATTCATCAAAAGAACATTTAAACACTGAGTAAATTCCACAAAACAATTTCTGAATGCCAGCAGAGGACACCAGGCACCAAGAAAAGCAGCCCATTGTCTTCCAAAGGAGATGTTTTATCAATGGTGCTGTATAGATGGAGAAGTCTTGAGGCTACCGTAAAAATATGACTGAAAACCAGAGCAGGAGGCTTAAGTCCAAATCCTGAGAACACCAGAGAACTCCTGACTCCAGGGAACATTAATTGACAGGAGCACATCAAACACTTCCATACCTACGCTGAAACCAAGCACCACCCAAGGGCCAACAAGTTCCAGAGCAAGACATACCACTCAAATTCTTCAGCAACACAGGAATACAACCCAGAGCTTCAATATACAGGCTGCCCAAAGTCATTCCAAACCAACTGACATCTCATAACTCATTACTGGACACTTCATTGCACTCCAGAGAGAAGAAATCCAGCTCCACCCACCAGAATACCAACACAAGCTTCCTTAACCAGGAAACCTTCACAAGCCACCCATACAACCCCACCCACAGTGAGGAAACTCCACAAAAAAGAGAACTCCACAAACTGCCAGAATATGGAAAGGCCAAAACACAGCAATATAAAGCAGATGAAGAGACAGAGAAATACCCAACAGGTAAAGGAACAGGATAAATGCCCACCAAACCAAACAAAAGAGGAAGAGATAGGGAATCTACCTGATAAAGAATTCTGAATAATGATAGTGAAAATGATCCAAAATCTTGAAATCAAAATGGAATCACAGATAAATAGCCTGGAGACAAGGATTGAGAAGATGTAAGAAAGGTTGAACAAGGACCTAGAAGAAATAAAAAAAGAGTCAATATATAATGAATAATGCAATAAATGAGATCAAAAATACTCTAGAGGGAACAAATAGTAGAATAACGGGGACAGAAGATAGGATTAGTGAGGTAGAAAATAGAATGTAGAAATAAATGAATCAGAGAGGAAAAAGGAAAAATGAATTAAAAGAAATGAGGACAATCTCAGAGGCCTCTGGGACAATGTTAAACACCCCAACATTTGAATCATAGGAGTCCCAGAAGAAGACAAAAAGAAAGACCATGAGAAAATACTTGAGATAATAGTTGAAAACTTCCCTAAAATGGGGAAGGAAATAATCACCCAAGTCCAAGAAACCCAGAGAGTCCCAAACAGGATAAACCCAAGGCGAAACACCCCAAGACACATATTAATCAAATTAACAAAGATCAAACACAAAGAACAACTATTAAAAGCAGCAAGGGAAAAACAACAAATAACACACAAAGGGATTCCCATAAGGATAACAGCTGATCTTTCAATAGAAACTATTCAGACCAGGAGGGAATGGCAAGACATACTTAAAGTGATGAAAGAAAATAACCTACAGCCCAGATTACTGTACCCAGCAAGGATCTCATTCAAATATGAAGGAGAAATTAAAAGCTTTCCAGACAAGCAAAAGCTGAGAATTCAGCACCACCAAACCAGCTCTCCAACCAATGCTAAAGGATCTTCTCTAGACAGGAAACCCAAAAAGGTTGTTTAAACTCAAACCCAAAACAATAAAGTAAATGGCAATGGGATCATACTTATCCATAATCACCTTAAACGTAAATGGGTTGAATGCCCCAACCAAAAGACAAAGACTGGCTGAATGGATACAAAAGCAAAACCCTTATATATGTTGTCTACAAGAGACCCACCTCAAGACAAGGGACACATACAGACTGAAAGTGAAGGGCTGGAAAAAGATATTCTACACAAATAGAGACCAAAAGAAACCAGGAGTAGCAATACTCATATCAGATAAAATAGACTTTAAAACAAAGGCTGTGAAAAGAGACAAAGAAGGACACTACATAATGATCAAAGGATTAATCCAAGAAGAAGATATAACAATTATAAATATATATGGACCCAACATAGGAGCACCACGATATGTAAGGCCAATGCTTACAAGTATGAAAGGGGAAATTAACAATAACACAATAATAGTGGGAGACTTTAATATCCCACTCATACCTATGGATAGATCAACTAAACAGAAAATTAACAAGGAAACACAAACTTTAAATGATACAATAGACCAGTTAGACCTAATTGGTATCTATAGGACATTTCACCCAATAAGAATGAATTTCACCTTTTTCTTAAGCAACAAATGTCCATCTAGTCAAGGCTATGGTTTTTCCAGTGGTCATGTATGGATGTGAGAGTTGGACTGTGAAGAAACCCCAGTGCTGAAGAATTGATGCTGTTGAACTGTGGTGTTGGAAATGACTCTTGAGAGTCCCTTGGACTGCAAGGAGATCCAACCAGTCCATTCTGAAGGAGATTGGTCCTGTGTGTTATTTGAAGGAATGCTGCTAAAGCTGAAACTCCAGTACTTTGGCCACCTCGTGCAAAGAGTTTACTCATTGGAAAAGACTCTGATGCTGGGAGGGATTGTGGGCAGGAGAAGAAGGGAACTACAGAGGATGAGATGGCTGGATGGCATCACCAACTCGCTGGACCTGAGTTTGAGTGAACTCTGGGAGTTGGACAGGGAGGCCTGGCATGTTGCAATACATGGGGTCGCAAAGAGTCGGACACGACTGAGTGACTGAACTGAACTGAATTCAAGTGCACATGGAACCTTCTCCAGGATAGATCACATTCTGGGCCATAAATCTAGCCTTGGTAAATTCAAAAAAATTGAAATCATTCCAAGCATCTTTTCTGACCACAATGCAGTAGGATTAGATCTCAATTACAGGAGAATAACTATTAAAAATTCCAACATATGGAGGCTGAACAACACACTTCTGAATAAACAACAAATCATAGAAGAATCAAAAAAGAAATAAAAATATGCATAGAAATTAATGAAAATTAAAACACAACAACCCAAAACCTGTGGGACATTATAAAAGCAGTGCTAAGGGGAAGGTTCACAGTAATACAGGCATACCTCAAGAAACAAGAGAAAAGTAGAATAAATAACCCAACTTTACACCTAAAGCAACTTGAAAAGGAAGAAATGAAGAACCCCAGAGTTAGTAGAAGGAAAGAAATCTTAAAAATTAGGGCAGAAATAAATGCAAAAGAAACAAAAGAGACCATAGCAAAAATCAACAAAGCCAAAAGCTGGTTCTTTGAGAGGATAAATAAAATTGACAAACCATTAGCCAGACTCATCAAGAAACAAAGGGATAAAAATCAAATCAATAAAGTTAGAAATGAAAATGGAGAGATCACAACAGTCAACACAGAAATACAAAGGATCATAAGAGACTACTATCAGCAATTATATGCCAATAAAATGGACAACTTGGAAGAAATGGACAAACTCTTAGAAAAGTACAACTTTCCAAAACTGAAACAGGAAGAAATAGAAAATCTTAACAGACCCATCACAAGCATGGAAATTGAAAATGTAATCAGAAGTCTTCCAGCAAACAAAAGCCCAGGTCCAGGCGGCTTTACAGCTGAATTCTACCAAAAATTTAGAGAAGAGCTAACACCTATCCTACTAAAACTCTTCCAGAAACTTGCAGAGGAAGGTAAACTTCTAAACTCATTCTATGAGGCCACCATCACCTTAACACCAAAACCTGACAAAGATGTCACACACAAAAAAGAAAACTACAGGCCAATATCACTGATGAACATAGATGCAAAAATCCTTAACAAAATTCTAGCAATCAGAATCCAACAACACATTAAAAAGATCATACACCATAACCAAGTGGGCTTTATCCCAGGGATGCAAGGATTCTTCAATATCTGCAAATCAATCAATGTAATATACCACATTAACAAATTGAAAAATAAAAGCCATATGATTATCTCAATAGATGCAGAGAAGGCCTTTGACAAAATTCAACATCCATTTATGATAAAAACTCTCCAGAAAGCAGGAATAGAAGGAACATACCTCAACAGAATAAAAGCTATATATGACAAACCCACAGCAAACATTATCCTCAATGGTGAAAAATTGAAAGAATTTCCCTTAAACTCAGGAACAAGACAAGGGTGCCCACTTTCACCACTACTATTTGACATAGTTTTGGAAGCTTTGGTCACAGCAATCAGAACAGAAAAAGAAATCAAAGGAATCCAAATTGGAAAAGAAGAAGCAAAACTCTCACTGTTTGCAGATGACATCATCCTCTACACAGAAAACCCTAAAGACTCCACCAGAAAATTACTAGAGCCATGAAATTTAAAGACGCTTACTCCTTGGAAGAAAAGTTATGACCATCCTAGATAGAATATTCAAAAGCAGAGATATTACTTTGCCGACTAAGGTCCGTCTAGTCAAGGCTACGGTTTTTCCTGTGGTCATGTATGGATGCGAGAGTTGGACTGTGAAGAAGGCTGAGCGCCGAAGAACTGATGCTTTTGAAGTGTGGTGTTGGAGAAGACTCTTGAGAGTCCCTTGGACTGCAAGGAGATCCAACCAGTCCATTCTGAAGGAGATCAGTCCTGGGATTTCTTTGGAAGGAATGATGCTAAAGCTGAAACTCCAGTACTTTGGCCACCTCATGTGAAGAGTTGACTCATTGGAAAGGACTCTGATGCTGGGAGGGATTGGGGGCAGGAAAAGAAGGGGACGACCGAGGATGAGATGGCTGGATGGCGTCACGGACTCGATGGACATGAGTCTGAGTGAACTCCGGGAGATGGTGATGAACAGGGAGGCCTGGCCTTCTGTGGTTCATGGGGTCACAAAGAGTCGGACACAACTGAGCAACTGAACTGAATCAATGAAAATAGTAAAATTGCAGGTATAAAATCAACACACAGAAATCCCTTACATTCCTATACACTAATAATGAGAAAATAAAAATAGAAATTAAGTAAACAATTCCATTCACCATTGCAATGAAAAGAATAAAATACTTAGGAATATATCTACCTAAAGAAACAAAAGACCTATACATAGAAAACTATAAAACACTGGTGAAAGAAATCAAAGAGGACACTAATAGATGGAGAATCCGTGTTCATGGATCGGAAGAATCAATATAGTGAAAATGAGTATACTACCCAAAGCAATCTACAGGTTCAATGCAACCCCTATCAAGCTATCAATCGTATTTCTCATAGAGCTAGAACAAATAATTTCACACTTTGTATGGAAATATAAAAAAAACTCGAATAGCCAAAGCAATCTTGAGAAAGAAGAATGGAACTGGAGGAATCAATCTGCCTGACTTCAGGCTCTACTACAAAGCCACAGTCATCAAGGCAGTATGGTACTGGCACAAAGAGTAATATAGATCAATGGGACAAAATAGAAAGCCCAGGGATAAATCCACGCACCTATGGACACCTTTTCTTTGACAAAGGAGGCAAGAATATACAATAGATTAAAGAGAATCTCTTTAACAAGTGGTGCTGGGAAAAGTGGTCAACCGCTTGTAAAAGAACGAAACTAGAACACTTTCTAACACCATACTCAAAAATAAACTCAAAATGGATTAAAGATCTAAATGTAAGGCCAGAAACTATAAAACTCCTAGAGGAGAACATAGGCAAAACACTCTCCAACATACATCACAGCAGGGTCCTCTATGACCCACCTCCCAGAATATTGGAAATGAAAGCAAAAATAAACAAATAGGATCTAATTAAACTTAAAAGCTTCTGCACAACAAAGGAAACTATAAGCAAGGTGAAAAGACAGCCTTCAGAATGGGAGAAAAGAATAACAAATGAAGCAACTGACAACGAATTAACCTCAAAAATATACAAGCAACTCCTGGAGCTCAATTCCAGAAAAATAAATGACCCAATCAAAAAATGGGCCAAACTAAATAGACATTTCTCCAAAGAAGACCTACAGATGGCTAACAAACACATGAAAAGATGCTCAACATCATTCATTATCAGAGAAATGCAAATCAAAACCACAATGAGGTACCATTTCACACCAGTCAGAATGGCTGCTATCCAAAAGTCTACAAGCAATAAATGGTGGAGAGGGTGTGGAGAAAAGGGAACCCTCTTACACTGTTGGTGGGAATGCAAACTAGTACAGCCACTATGGAGAACAGTGTGGAGATTCCTTAAAAAACTGGAAATAGAAGTGACATATGACCCAGCAATCCCACTGCTGGGCATACAGACCAAGGAAACCAGAATTGAAAGAGACATGTGTACCCCAATGTTCATCGCAGCACTGTTTATAATAGCCAGGACATGGAAGCAACCTAGATGTCCATCAGCAGACAAATGGGTAAGAAAGCAATGGTACATATACACAATGGAGTATTACTCAGCCATTAAAAAGAATACATTTGAATCCGTTTAAATGTGGTGGATGAAACTGGAACCTATTATACAGAGTGAAGTAAGCCAGAAAGAAAAACACCAATACAATATCTGTTCTGTTCTGTTCAGTCGCTCAGTCGTGTCCAACTCTTTGCAACCCCATGAATCACAGCACGCCAGGCTTCCCTGTCCATCATCAACTCCCGGAATTCACTCAGACTCACATCCATCAAGTCAGTGATGCCATCCACCCATCTCATCCTCTGTCATCCCCCTCTCCTCCTGCCCCCAATCCCTCCCAGCATCAGAGTCTTTTCCAATGAGTCAACTCTTCGCATGAGGTGGCCAAAGTACTGGAGTTTCAGCTTTAGCATCATTCCTTCCAAAGAAATCCCAGGGCTGATCTCCTTCAGAATGGACTGGTTGGATCTCCTTGCAGTCCAAGGGACTCTCAAGAGTCTTCTCCAACACCACACTTCCAAAGCATCAATTCTTTGCCCTCAGCCTTCTTCACCGTCCAACTCTTGCATCCATACATGACCACAGGAAAAACCATAGCCTTGACTAGACGGACCTTAGTCGGCAAAGTAATATCTCTGCTTTTGAATATCCTATCTAGTTTGGTCATAACTTTCCTTCCAAGGAGTAAGCGTCTTTTAATTTTACTAATGCATATATATGGAATTTAGAAAGATGGTAATAATAACCCTGTATGCGAGACAGCAAAAGAGACACAGATATATAGAAGTCTTTTGGACTATGTGGGAGAGGGACAGGGTGGGATGATTTGGGAGAATGGCATTGAAACATGTATAATATCATATGTGAAATGAATCGCCAGTCCAGGTTCGATGCAGGAAACAGGATGCTCGGGGCTTGTGCACTGGGATGACCCAGAGGAATGGTATGGGGAGGGAGGTGGGAGAGGGGTCCAGGATGGGGAAAATGTGTGCATCCATGGTGGATTCATGTTAATGTATGGCAAAACCAATACAATATTGTAAAGTAATTACCCTCCAATCAAAATAAATAAATTTATATTTTAAAAAATCTAAAAAATAAAACATATAAAGAAAATAAGTAAATAAATAAATCTGAGATGTAGAGGCCGGGGAAGGTGAGGATGGGGGGGGGAGCGGGGGGAGTGTACATACAGCCCCAGACTAAATTATTCAGAGAATTGTAAGCTTAAAATTAGGACAAAGAGAAAGAGAACATGGTTTCAGGAAACTAGACTGTTCTGCCCTCTGTTCTGCTAATTACTGAACAGGTGACCCTGGGCAAGTGAATTCATGGCTCTGTGTCTCAATTTTATTTTCTCTAAAATGAGAATTACAATAACACTTGCTTCCTCGAATTTTTGTGAGGTTTAAGAAAATTATACACACATGTTTAGAACAGTGACTGGCCCCAGTGTGCATTCAGTAATTTTTAGCTATTGTTTTCCAAATACTTAACGTGTATATCTCTTTCAGGCTTCCCTGGATGTTCCTGTGGTCAGAAATTAATGATGTGTTTTTTATCATTTGTATTACCTCTATGTCTACCACAAGCCTGCACAGATAGTAGCATTATAGAATATTCATGTTTGGATTGTTCATCATTTTCACAGTGATGAAGTAATAGCTGTTCTGTTGTTTCTCAACTTGAGCAGTGATATCCTGTTATCCTGAGTTATCATTCTTTCTAAAATTATCATTGATCTATATTTCTGAGAATAGTATTTGAAGTTCAATTACCCTCCTGGGCAGGTTGAAGAAAGAGAAATTTGTTGTTGATAATTGAGAGGTTTCAGAGTATCAGTGGTCAAGGGCACAAGTTCTGGTTTACCATGGCCTGGGTTTAAATACGACTTTCAGTTCAGTTCAGTTCAGTTCATTTCAGTCGCTCAGTCATGTCCAACTCTTTGAGACCCCATGAACTGCAGCACGCCAGGCTTCCCTGTCCATCACCAACTCCCGGAGTTTACTCAAACTCATGTCCACTGAGTTGGTGATGCCACCCAACCATCTCACCCTCTGTCGTCCCCTTTTCTTCCTGCCTTCAATCTTTCCCAGCATCAGGGTCTTTTCAAATGAGTCAGTTCTTTGCATCAGGTAGCCAAAGTATTGGAGTTTCAGTTTCAGCATCAGTCCTCCCAATGAATATTCAGGACTGATTTCCTTTAGGATGGACTGGTTGGATTTCCTTGCAGTCCAAGAGACTCTCAAGAGTCTTTTCCAACACCACAGTTCAAAACCATCAATTCTTTGACACTCAGCTTTCTTTATAGTCCAACTCTCACATCCATATATGAATGCTGGAAAAACCATAGCTTTGACTAGACAAACCTTCGTTGGCAAAGTAATGTCTCTGCTTTGTAAGATGCTGTCCAGGTTGGTCAGAACTCTTCTTCCAAGGAGCAAGTGTCTTAATTTCATGGCTGCAGTCACCATCTGCAGTGATTTTGGACCCCCCCCCAAAATAAAGTCTGTCACTGTTTCCACTGTTTCCCCACCTATTTGCCATGAAGTGATGGTACCAGATACCATGATCTTAGTTTTCTGAATGTTGAATTTTAAGCCAACTTTTTCACTCTCCTCTTTTACTTTCATCAAGAGGCTCTTTAGCTCTTCTTCACTTTCTGCCATAAGTGTTGTACTTACTCATTTACTAGCTGACAGACATTGAGCTAGTTTCCACTCAGAACCTTACTATCACCTCTGTAAAATAAAGGTAGTAATACTGTCCATGTCATTGATTTATACTGAGGATTGACATATGAATTCAAGTAAAGCACTTAGAAAAGTCCCTTGCACAATGCAATTCATTTGATAAATGTTACTATAACATTTGATAATTGTTATTATAAGGTGGTATATACCCAGATTTACAACAGAGTCCCAATGTCAAATAATCTGTTTCATTAGCTTAATTGCACTATATCCTAACTAAGGATTCAGAAACTATCATTACAATGGTTTTGGCTGTTTTTAATCTTCTTAGCACTGTTTCCTTACACATCTACATGAGAATGTGCTGCAAGTAGCAGTGATTTTATTTTCATGGATTCCTTGAGTCCATGTTGTGCAACAAGTTTAGACAGATGGAGATCAAAGAAAAAACATGCTCTATTCCATATCTTTATGGTCATATAGCTAAAAGAAATATGAACAGAAAACTCAAATTCTTGTTCACTGATCACTGCTTCTGGGCATTTTAGCTCTGTGAGCATCACTTGTGATATGGGAACAATGCTTGCTGTCCTGCCAACATCATAAAGATCCTTCAAGGATAAAATAAGATGGATAGAAAAGCCCCACATAAGCTATGAAATGATATACAAATACACAATGGGTCTATTTATGTACATTTAAATATTCTAGCAAATTAAATGTTACAATAATAGAGAATTTCTATACATAACAGGTTATTAACCAATTAGCAGAACATCATTTTGAGAAAATACTTAGCACCTAAATCATACTGATATATACATATTGTATACTTTTCTCTTTTCACTCTTTTCCACAATTAAGGGAGAATTGCGCATGTTCAGTTACTTCAGAGGTGCCCTACTCTTTGCAACCCCATGGTCTGTAGCCCACCAGGCTCCTCTGTCTTTGTAATTCTCCAGGCAAGAATACTGGAGCAGGTTGCCATTTCCTATTCCAGGATCTCCCCAACCCAGGGATCGAAACTACATCCACATTCGTATGTGAATTCTTTACCACTGAGCCACATGGGAAGCCCATGGGAGTCTTTGCTTCCTACCATTACAACACTCTCAATATTTCTAAAAGTGCCCTTGATGTTCCCCCAAAGCACTGCTGTCTACTTTGTTTCTGGCTCTCATCACTGATGTCTCTGGTCCTTGGGCCTTTCTTTGCCATACCTTGTCCTATACCATGGTGATTCTTTCTGCCATGGACCCAGAGTAGCAGTGCACCAATGTTGTATGCTGTAGATGCTATATTGTTTGAAATCTGACTGTGTCACTTACGTGCTTAAAGCCCTTTCCTGGGTCCTACCTGCCTTCAAAATAAAGGGCAGACTCCTCAATAGGCCTCAAAGGTCCAGTTTCTTTTAACCTTTCTCTCTTTTTTTTTCCCCTAGTTTAACTTCTCACATTTAGCCAGTGGTTGATACTCCCACTATATTTGATCTCCTTGAGTTATTCCCTTGTTCCTTGCTTTCTTTCAAGCCTAAGGTTTTTTATATGCTCTTCTCTCTAAGTCACCTGCAGTCATCTCATGAATTCTTCATCATCCTTCTTGTGCTAGCTGAAATCTGGGCTGCAGATTTGAGTCTCTGGGACTGGTTGGCTGATTCATCACAGAAATTATAATGCAGCAACTGGCCTAGGGTTTGTCTTCTCCTCTGTGTATACTCTCTGTGTTCAGCTGTTTTCACTTAGGGATTCTGAATCAGCCTCTTCTTTGGATTCTGTTTTACCTTTTAGTATTGAATCTATGAGGCTTCCCAAGTGGTAAAGAATCTGCCTGCCAATGTAGGCAATGCAGGAGATACAGGCTCAATCCCTGGGTCAGGAAGACCCCCTGGAGGAGGAAATGGCAACTCACACCTGTATTTGCCTGGGAAATCCCATGTCCATAGGGTTGCAAAGAACTGAACATGACTGAGAGACTGGGCACACATGTGCACCCATCTGATAAGCATATTTATATTTTTAAAATAGTTTGTAAAAGGCCCTTCAGAGCTGCACATTGCCTAAGTTCATTCTTTTTGTGACAAACATTTATTCTGTACTAGCTATGTGCCTCATTTTAGGAGGCTCCAAAGATACATGAATGATACTGCTGATTTGCATCAACATGAATGGACCTGGAGGGCATTATACTAAGTGAAATAAGTCAGACAGAGAAAGACAAATACTGTATGATATTATTTATATGTGGAATTTAAAAAATAAAACAAATTATGAATATAACAAAAAAGAAATAGACTCATATATAAAGAGCAAATTAATGGTCACTACTGGGGAGAGAAAAGGAGGGAGGGGCAATATAGAGGTAGGGAATTAAGAGGTACAAACCAATAAGAATGAAATAAGGGATAAAGATATGTTGTACAATGCCAATATTTCATAACTATAACTTTTAAAAATTGTGAATCATCATACTGTAGACCTGTAACATATATAACACTGTACATCCACCATATTTTTTTAGAAAAACAAATAAATAATAATCACTGTATTATAGACACTCAGAAATACCAGTGAATAAAAACATGCTAGAGAAGCAAAACTTTGTTTTATTTGCAGGGGGTATAGATTAGTCGATGGCTTTGTGTCCTACCTCCATCACTTTCCAGACTCCTGGATAAGAGTCTCTTAACTCTATAACTCAAAACTTTGAACTTCATAACTCTGTAAAACAGATTTATGACTCTGGTATGACTCTGTGAAGCACATTTGCTTCACACAGGGACCAATAAATATTAAACACAGTAAATATCAGATTTTGTTATTAAATTGAAACTTCTCTGACAGAAGTGGTCAACAGCATCAAACTGATTAAATCTATTAAGTAAATTTTTGGCCATGCCATGAGACTGGGGATGGAATCTAAGCTCCCTGCTCTGGAAACTTGGGGTCCTAACCACTGGGATCCCAGAAATTCTTTAAAGGTATTAATTTATAGAGAAAGATATTATTAATCTGGCATCTCTGACTAAATTGATCATACAGTATATTGAGGAAAAAAGCTGAAATAAAGAAACTGAACCCCAGTTGACCTTTGACACTTGACAGTAAATGATGAAAGTTTCATGCAAGTCATTTCATTTTTCTTACCTGTAAAACTACAAGAGCTCATCTGGTCCCTTCTAATTACACTAGAATTTTAGCATCTCTTGAATGATTTTCAAATTTGTTTAGAGAACTGAAATTATATTCTACTTGATTCTCACATCTCTTATCTCTATATTTCCTAGTAGGATAAAGGGAAATATTTTCTTGTACATAATCCTTTCTTTGTAAGTAACTTGCTAGGATAAGGGTTTCACAGTTCAGGAAAAAACATTATTGTAGCCGTGGAACAGTATATTGAAGGTTAATTTGAGCTTTGGTGCAGTGGAGACATTTATGAGTGCATTCTTTGACTGGTTGAACAACTTCTTTCCTTCAGAATCTGCCTTTGAATATCGAAGGAGACATGAAAGGTCGTTCTGCCTCTCTGTAGCTACTGGTTATTAAGGTGTACATGAAACACTTCATTTGTTCAAGGGAGTGCATTCCAGGGAGAACTCATAGACACAAATTCTCTTTGTTGTTTTTGTTAAACTGTAATCTTTCCCAATGTGAGCTGTGTCTTTGCTACTTTGGTCAGCTGAGAAATCTTTTTTCCTACTGTTGAAAAGGAAATCATATTTTTGAACTTTTATTCTAAAAACTTTGAATTCAAATTCTTTTGTAAAGCTCTGAGTCTCTTCTTATCCTTTATTGTGTAAGAAAATAATCTTACTATGATTCATATTTTAGAAGAAATTTTATATAAAGCTATTTTGCAATTTATGGGTGTAATGTAGTTATAGTTCTTTGCAGTGTGATTATTTTGGTTACTATGTGCACTATTTAGGCAAAAAGTTATTAAGTGTTTATATATTCTGTGAAGGGCTTGAGACTCTAATAGGATATTTTCATTTCAAACACCAGAATTAAGATGAGGAAATGATATTTTCCAAGTGGTTCTTCTCCTTGATCCTGCTGTCCATATGCCAAACTTAATTAGCTCTAGATGGTAAGAAAATATAAAGGGAGAGCGAGAGAGAGAGAGAGAGTTAGCAGGAGTGATGAGAGAAAAATTTAATTGGAAGAACAATAAAGGCTATGTAAATTTGTTTCAGCTTGGTAAATATTCATTGATCATCTTGTTATATTTAAGGTATATAGCTGTCATTTGGTAATGCAAATGGATAAGAAAGAAAATTCCTTGATTATCCAGGTACTCACAAACTTGTGAGGGAGATGGATAGACACATTTTTTACTATTACCAGGCTGATTATGGTAAGGGCTGTTATATAGACACTGAGAATCTCTGTACACAAAAGTTAAGGGCAGAAGCTCCGAAAGACAGACCTGGTCAAGCCAAACTCTGCACTGTATATTTTGTGTACCCTTGGCCAAGATATTGACTATTCTAAAGACCCAGTTTCCTCATCTGTAAGTGGAGATAATAATGTTGACCTCTAAGGGTCAGTGTGAGGATCACCACATAAAAGGATTATATAATTTTACACCCAGAAGATTTTATGCATAAGTAGTTATACGCATTGGCACAATGTCAGACATTTAGGAAGAGTTCACAAAATGGTAACTATGTGGTGAAACTCCAGAGAAGGAGGAAATCAAATCTTACTGGGGTTTTGCAGACACCTTCTCAGAGAAGGTGATGTCAGCTATAAACTGGCGCTTGCCAAGAGCATTTGCCAGTGACTGAACAACCACAAGAACATTTGCCACCTGCCTCTGCAGAGATTGAACCCTGTGCTGCTGCAGCTGCCAACTTTCAACACCACCTGAGGGGAATTCATGGTGGAGAGTGAAGCATTTTCCTGTGTTCCAGGGAAACTGGTAGAACAGATCTTTAGATAGTTAGATATTTTCAGGAACTGATTTCATGATCCCAATCCTTGCATCTCTTTATATCTGGAAAACCACTGAATCCCTTCATGGTTCCATCAGCTCCTCATGACTAGCAGAAAACCTTTTGTAAAGTAAGAACTTGATTACATTGAACTCCCCTTCACCAAAATCTTATATATTGTCCTTTCCCCACTGCCTCTTTGGATCAGTGTCTCGGAGCTATGTGAAGTGCTGTCTCCTCAGCTGCAGCCCTCATTTTGCCCCAAATAAAACCTAATTTGCAACTCTCAAGTTGTGCATCATTTTAGTCAACAGTGAGATTTTATTTTGGTCTTAAATATTGAGCAGGTCTTAGGAGCCATGGAAGGGAAAGGAATTCAGGGCACAGGAAGCTGTGTATTCACAGGTTGCAAAATATACAGAAGAAAAACCTAGACAGCATTAGTAGAGGAGATTTGGGTGTGTCTGCCATTGGAGATCATTTGGATATATAGCTCATGGTTAGGTTTTGGAGGCTTTGGATGACAATAAATTTAGACCTTAGTGAGAGTTACATGTTTGTAATGAGTTTCATAGTTTTCAAAGAGCCTTCTTAAACATTAAAAAGAACTTTATAGTCTATGAGGTAAGTCAGGCAGCTATTACATAATCCCATTTTATGCCTAAAGAAATTTAGCTCGGAGAGGTTAAATGTCTTGTTCCAGACCACAGAATTGGTAATGGTAGATCTAGAACTGGGTCTCAAATTGTTTAAGCTAGATAAATGTTTTGCCCAAGAAGCTACCTGTGATTGCTGTGAGGACTACTGCAGATATTAAGGGGAGAGATACCGGGGGCCTGAAATAAGAAACTTCCATGGAAAGTAGAAAAGAAGCACAGACTGAAAAGCCTCTGTGAAGGTAGAATCAACAAGCTGGAAAGGCTGGTTAACTATGAAGGGTAAACTAAGAGAAAGCATTTTAGGGCTCTGAGGTTTGGAATCTGATTAACTGAGAAGGTGAATGCTAATGCTCAGGGAGTTTGAAGTGCTTTTATTGGTGGAATGCTGGCTGTCTTTGCAGCAGCAAATCTTGGAGCAGTTGGCAGAAATAGAAAAGTAACTAATGGTATTTGAATAGTGTCTCATGTTTACACATCACAATCAGGTTCTTTATCTCATGATTTATTTGAGTAGCTGAAAACACCTGATATAATGGTTAAGTATTGTTTCTAGTTCTTTGTTCTTCTCTTCTATAAAATGGATATTATAATGATTTGCCCCCTGGAATTATATTGTATGAGAAATATATTTGAATTACAACAGTGTCTGGCACAT
The DNA here is from genome assembly GCF_014754425.2 of Oryx dammah. Classification (NCBI taxonomy): domain Eukaryota; kingdom Metazoa; phylum Chordata; class Mammalia; order Artiodactyla; family Bovidae; genus Oryx; species Oryx dammah. Next base: position 39,203,154 of record NW_024070213.1, on the reverse strand, counting down.
AGAAATTGTCTTCCATCATTGCTTTGATTTTGTTGTTGTTAAGTTCCAGTTCTGCAGATCATATATAATGGATTGATGAGGAAAACCCCAAAGGCCAGTTTTTATAGGGGTGAGGGGGGGATAGTGAAGAGATTAAGTAACTCAACTCCTGGATTGTTCTCTGTGTTAATTTATGAATTTCAGCCTCCAACTAGAGGGGGGAAGCCAGATCATTTTTGGCTTATTTTCTGTTTTATTATGGGTTGAAAAAGAGAAATAGAAACCTTGAAATAGAGGTTGTTTATTTAACCATTGATCACTCTACTCCTTCATTTCTATGAGAAGCTAACTTTTAACTGAGAAATTATTTGATCCCCTTAGATTCACTTCTTGAGGGAATGGAATTTTTCATGGGGGAAGAATTGTCAAACAAGGGAGAGCCTCATACATAAAATTCTTCCAAATAATACCCCCAATATACTTTCCGGGAAGTAGAATACAATAAATTTACTTCAATATCACATTTTAAAAGAATTCCCCAAACCTGGAGTTTGTTGTTTTAGGAAAAAAGAAACCACTTCTGATTTTATCTGCTATGTTAAAATTAACAGAAGTTGAGAAAATGAGCCTTCACGGGCACTTATCCATTCAGCTCCGCCCTTTTGAGCACCTTATCCCACACTGTAATTCTCTCTCTTCCTACTGTTTATTTTAACTCCTAAAGAAATTTCAGGAATAACCAGAGTTTAGTCTTTGTGGTGTTGAGTTGAAAATAATACCCATAAGGGAGTCTGGGCTGAGACGGAGAATATGCTTAGGAGAGTTCTAGCAATTTAGTATCACAGATCCTGTTGACTGAAAATCAAAGTTAGACTTTTATCTCAGAAAAATGTTTGTGTGCACATAAATGCAAAATGTTACTAATCACTTCAAGGGCTGTGGACTCCCTTAACCCCTTCTTGGTGTAGGAACTGTGCCTGTTTCATGAGTGCAGGTCAGGAAGCAACAGTTAGAACTGGACATGGAAAAACAGACTGGTTCCAAATAGGAAAAGGAGTACATCAAGGCTGTATATTGTCACCCTGCTTATTTAACTTCTATGCAGAGTACATCATGAGAAACGCTGGGCTGGATAAAGCACAAGCTTGAATCAAGATTGCCGGGTGAAATATCAATAACCTCAGATATGCAGATGACACCACCCTTATGGCAGAAAGTGAAGAGGAACTAAAAAGCCTCTTGATGAAAGTGAAAGAGGAGAGTGAAAAAGTTGGCTGAAAGCTCAACATTCAGAAAACGAAGATCATGGCATCTGGTCCCATCACTTCATGCGAAATAGAAGGGGAAACAGTGGAAAAAGTGGCTGACTTTATTTTGGGGGGCTCCAAAATCACTGCAGATGGTGATTGCAGCCATGAAATTAAAAGACACTTACTCCTTGGAAGGAAAGTTATGACCAACCTAGACAGCATGTTGAAAAGCAGAGCGTTACTTTGCCAACAAAGGTCCGTCTAGTCAAGGCTATGGTTTTGCCAGTGGTCATGTATGGATGTGAGAGTTGGACTGTGAAGAAGGCTGAGTGCCAAAGAATTGATGCTTTTGAAGTGTGGTGTTGGAGAAGACTCTTGAGAGTCCCTTGGACTGCAAGGAGATCCAACCAATCCATTCTAAATGAGATCAGTCCTGGGTATTCTTTGGAATACTTTGGCCACCTCATACGAAGAGTTGACTCATTGATAAAGACTCTGATGCTGGGAGGGATTGGGGGCAGGAGGAGAAGGGGATGACAGAGGATGAGATGGCTGGATGGCATCACAGAATCGATGAACAAGAGTTTGGGTGAACTCTGGGAGTTGGTGATGGACAAGGAGGCCTGGCATGCTGCAATTCATGGGATCGCAAAGAGTTGGATACGAGTGAGTGACTGAACTGAACTGAACTGAAAGTATCTCCGGGCTTGCCAAGCTCATGATTAGGTGCTAACAGAGAAGCGCTAAGTCATTTCAGTCGTATCTGACTCTTTGCAACCTCATGGACTGTAGCCCATCAGGTTCCTCTCTCCGTCGAATTCTCCAGGCAAGAATACTAGAGTGGGTTGCTATTTCCCTCTCCAAGGGATGTTCCCAACCCAGGGATCGAATCTGTGTCTGTCTCCTGCATTGGCAGGCGGGTTTTTACCAGTAGTCCCACCTGGGAACAGAGAAGAGAGGAAGATAAAAAGTAAATATGACGCTTGTGGGTGAATCCAGTCCAGATCTTGCTGAAAGAGACTCAGTTTGGTGTATTCCTGATTCTTCTCATTTTCTCCATTTGCTAAACACTTGGACAGTTTTCTCAGTACATACCACTTCTGTCAGAATTGTTAGTATAGTAACAGAGGACCTGATGTTAGGAGAGATAGGGAGAAAAATGGGGGGAAAAGACATGATCTGAGTTGGTCATTTGCTCTCTGTGCCAGTTAGGCACATTTAACTATTAGAAAATATATGAGGCCATGGATATTTTCTAAGTAACAAAGCAAGTTTCTTTTGGAGTTTTTAATTCATTAGGTCTTACAGGAGGATTTTCCCAGAGGACCTCATTCAAGTTCAAAATTTTGAGGGAAGCAGAAAAATCTCCTCTGAGGAAAAATATTATTGAAAAAACAATAAAAGGGCAGGGGAAAAGCAAGTGGGTAGACTGTAAGGGTGAGGGAAATGGTTGCAAGATTTCAGGATTAGATATAATTCTTTTTGGCTCCTCTCTACCCTTTCAGTTCAGTTGAGTTGCTGAGTCATTTCTAATTCTTTGTGACCCCATGGACTGCCGCACGCCAAGCTTTCCTGTCCTTCACCACCCCTTGGAGTTTGCTCAAACTCATGTCCATTGAGTCAGTGAAGTCATCCAGCCATCTCATCTTCTTTTGCCCACTTCTCCTCCTGCCCTCAGTCTTTCCCAGCACCAGGGGCTTTTCCAGTAAGTTGTCTCTTCACATCAGGTGGCCATCTACCCTTTAATATTTGCATAGTTAATTTGCATGCAGTTTGCACATAGAAATTACCCCTGGATATAACCAAAGAATCTATGCAAAAATTGATATTGAATAGAAAGTAAACAGTCACATATTCTAAAGTTGTGAGGCTTGCAGTCTCCTGCCTCTCCCCTTTACTTGTCCTCGGTCAGTTGGCAAGCTAATATACAGACATGGACTGAGCGGCCCTACCCTCTGTCTGCCCATTCTGGAAGATTACATTCTGGTAACCAAGGAGGAGAATTCTCTGCATATCATCAAAGAATCTATGCAAAAGTTTACATTGGAAAGAAAGTAAATTATCACATAATTTAAAGTTGTGGCCTGAAGATCACAGAGAAAATGACACATGATATAACGCAGGAGGCCAGCGAGCCCACCTTTGATACTTATTAACTTTGTGACTTTGTAGAAATCATATAACCTCACCTGACTATGGTATTTCTTCCATTTTTTAGTATAAGATAGTGACCTCCAACCTTTTTGGTACCAGGGACCGGTTTTGTGGAAGACCATTTTCCCATGGACCCAAGGAGGGGGGATGGTTTGGGGATGATTCAAGGGCATTATATTTATTGTGTGATTTATTTGTATCTATTATTACATCAGCTCCACCTTAGATATCAAGCAGTAGATCCCAGAGGTTAGAATCCCTGGTATAACATAGATTATTTGGAAGATATTCAATAACATAAAATAACTCATTTACTCTTCTGAACAGAATTATCCAGTAGATGTCATTTCATAGTTGAGAAAAATATGGAGGTGTAAAGAGATTATGAAACTTGTTTAGGTCTCCTAGACAGGGCTGGGGTGCTGAAACAGATGGTCTGGTTTCAGAGGCCGTGCTCTTACCTTTGGTCATTGTTGGTTTGAAAATTGAGCACAAAGGGCAAGGGGCAAGTGAAGAAAGATAGGGATCACTGTAGATGGGAAGGCATTGAGTTTAATAAGCAAGGGATCTCAGGTTTGAGACTTGTCTTAGGTGGCTACAAGATGAATATATCTCTGTCCCTACCTGCCAGAAACTTAAAAAAAAAAAATAGAGATACCTGAACTGGGTTCAGTCCACATGGCCTCATCAACAGTTTACTCTCTCAGGACTATGTCCTTGGAACATCTCCCACTGTGGAAACCATGGGCAGAGTGCATATTCCAAGCATGGGAGTTGGGGGTGGGGCGGGGAGGGGAAGAGCCTCTGACTGCCCAGGTCTATTTCATGGGTCAACCATAAGTTACATCTTCCAGTGACCTCCTGCAATAGTCTTTTTCATTAACTGCAATTAATGCAGATTAAATGAAACAGTTTTCAAGACCACAGTATATTTCTTTGAAAGAAGAACATTTCATATGTGGTAGACTCTTAGCATTGTTTTGGGGAAATTTTTTCTTTCCTGTTTCAGGTATATGGCTAAAAGCAGCATGCATGCTAAGTAGCTTCAGTCATGTCTGACTCTGTGACCCTGCTGTGTTCTGTAGCCCACCAGGCTCCTCTGTCCATGGGATTCTCCAAGCAAAAATACTGGAATGAAATTGCCATACCATAACAACTGGAATGGGTTGTCATACCCTCCTCTTCCTAGGGGTTGTCATACCCTCCTCCTCCTAGGGGATCTCACAATCTAGGAATTGAACCCCCACCTCTTTTATCTCCTTCTGGTGATCTCCTTACACCTTACATCTCCTTACATCGATTCTTACATTGGCAGGTGAGTTATTTACCACTAGTGCCACCTGGGAAGCCTCAAAGTAGCATGAGACCGTTTTTAAAAGACTGTTTTGGTCATAAGCTATGTAAATACATATATACTTTTGGACTGATAGAGACTGTTTTTAATTTAACTGACTTGGAGACATGACCCAGAGTATTTAATAAACTCTACACTGGAGTCCAATAACATGATCTAGTAACATGATTTAATAGCAAAGGAGATATTTCCACATCCACTTCAAGTTGTTAAATCAATAAATAGTCCTACAGACCCAGTCACTCTCTTCTGCTGTTAGAGTATTTTAATTGGTCAGTTCAGGAGACCAGTCTTGCGAGATGCTGCTCTTCATCACAAATTTCCTATTAAAAGTTATACATAATGTTGATGTATGGCAAAACCAATACAATATAGTTAAGTAATTAACCTCCAATTAAAATAAATAAATTTATATTTAAAAACTGTCCTTCTGGTTATATGTAATTTCAGCCACTAACATAATCAATTATTTACTCAACATTAAAATATATTTGTGAGATAAGATTATCCTAAAAATGGAATAAAATGAAGATTATTTTTTAAAAGAAGCAGAAACGTGTGTCTAGAGAATACTCTTGCAGATAGAATTAGGATGCCACTGCCTGCACTAAAAATCCTTATTGTGTTTGCATGTGTGTGATATGGGAATTGTGTACGTTATGATGATGAAAACTGTCAAATTTCAATCCATCTGTTCATTGAATAGCTTATGTCTCAAAAGCCCCTTTTCTCCTTGATTTTCATTCATGTTTTTGCTTCCATTATCATATTTTTTTCATACTGTGTTCAGTGAAATCATGTTCTTTGAAGATACTTTTCCTACCAGTTTTATAGTTGGTATTGCCTCTAAAATGTCTTTAAGAATTTAAATTTAGTCTGAAAATTTGTCAATTACCTTGATCCATCCTAAAAGAGGACTTTGCATAAGTGTGAAATTGAGATGATGTCAATTTATGCATACCCACTGTTAAACTGATGAGATAATTGGACTGATGCCACATATTTATTGCAAGTTTTGGATTTGGGCCACTTATACAAATAGGTCTAGATATTCATTTTTAAATATCTAGTCATGACTACTTCAAAATATAATTTTTTACTTTTATTCCACCAAATACCACACAGTGACTTCAACACTGGCAGTGTAGTTGAATGCAAGACTTAATATGAACAGAATTCATCCTGGCATCACTGTCACCTCAGTCTCTGTAGATTTTTGGCCAAGGTGGCCACACAACCCCAGTAGTCAATGAGGTTAAAAATGAAAATAAAAATCTTTTCTTGACATCTGTTGAAATAAAGCTTTGCTACTGTTTTGTCTCAGGACATTCAAGATTTGGAGTTCTTCTGACTGTTTTCACACAAAAACAAAAATAACCAATATTATGAGTCACATTAAAATTACTTTCAGAGGCTGTGTGAGCAGAATGGTTGAGCGCTTTGTCTTTGAGTTTTAAAGACTAGCCCCTACAATTTACTAGCTTTGTGTCCCTGGACACATCACCTAACTTCTCTGTGCCTTGATCTGTTTGTAAGAGGGTGGTAGGAATAATGATGCTTAGCTTCTAGAGTGCTGTGAGGATAAAACAAAACATGAAGCATTCAGTACACTGACCACAAGGGCGGAGTGACCAGCAGCTGTTCCCTTTACTCAGCTTTGTCTTTGCTCCATCACCTCATTACTGATTCTCTTTTGGAACAGCTACTTCCACTTTTCTTACTCAGTTCATCATTGGGATAGAAATGCTCACCATAAGAAGTGTTTGTAAAGTGTCTTGAAACGTCCGCTGGGTGGTTATTTACTCACCACTCTTTTTGTTCTCTGCTGTGATTGTGCTCGGGCTATTTTATTTCTGCCTGTAGGTAATGTAAGGGTCTGTTCTACTCTTTCCAGAGAATCCAGTCTAAATGACTTGCATTTTTGCAAAATCAGTAGAAATCACATTTTGGAAATTTACCTTGGTATTCATTAGATAGTTTTTAATAATCCTCCCATGTTATCTTTTGGTTTTGTACTTTGAGGAAAAAACAATCACATCCTATTCAAGGAGAGGAAAGGTTAAAGTGGCAAATAAAAACAAATAGTTATTTTGTAAAGATACATTTGGTTATGTCACCATTTGTCTGTAAGAGTTACAGATATAATTAGGACAAAGGGAAATGTCTGATTCAATGACAAGCCTTTCACAGAAATTGATGGCATTATTGGCTTGGTTAAAGGGCTATTTAAACATTTAAATGTATAGTATATCTAGCATATGGTACTTATGTGGGAAGCTGTACAAATAATGCAAAACTAGTTTATTTTGTAGTACTTTTTGTTTCTTTACCTTTAACCTCACTTTCAAGTTTAGTCAGTTCAGTCCCTCAGTGGTGTCCGACTCTTTGTGACCCCATGAATTGCAGCTCGCCAGACCTCCCTGTCTATCACCATCTCCCAGAGTTCACTCAGACTCACGTTCATCGAGTCCGTGATGCCATCCAGCCATCTCACCCTCTGTCGTCCCCTTCTCCTCTTGCCCCCAATCCCTCCCAGCATCAGAGTCTTTTACAATGAGTCAACTCTTCCCATGAGGTGGCCAAAGTACTGGAGTTTCAGCTTTAGCATCACTCCTTCCAAAGAAATCCCAGGACTGATCTCCTTCAGAATGGACTGGTTGGATCTCCTTGCAGTCCAAGGGACTCTCAAGAGTCTTCTCCAACACCACAGTGCAAAAGCATCAATTCTTCGGTGCTCAGCCTTCTTCACAGTCCAACTCTCACATCCATACATGACTACTGGAAAAACCATAGCCTTGACTAGACGGACCTTAGTCGGCAAAGTAATATCTCTGCTTTTGAATATGCTATCTAGGTTGGTCATACCTTTTCTTGCAAGGAGTAAGCGTCTTAATCTTCTATAAATAGGACCTCAAGAGGTTTTCTCTGTGGAGTAGATTATTAATTGGCAACATGCTATCAATGATGATTGTAACAAAAACTATGAAAAATATGTTTAGACTCATGTTCTTTTGAAACTTCTAAAATCAGTTTTGAAGAGCATATGGAGAGCTAGAGGCAATTATTTGAAGTGAGACTAAAGCATAGTTGAAAATCATTTGAGAAAGTGAAATATTAATGAATATCAACATCTTAATTTCTGTACCATTGAAACTGTTTATAAAAGCATGGTGTGTAATATAAATAACACAATGTCATGTTTAATAAAATGTCACACCAGATTCTTTCCCTTTTATCTTACAACTAATTTCTTGTGATGTTTGTTTTAGCTGCTTTAGAATGACTTAAGTTTTCTGTTTGTCATTCAAATTTACCACTTAACAAAAGCCCCCTGGCAGTGTTATGCCAGCCTTCTACCCTTCCTCTCTTTGATAGGCCAGTTTCTATCGCGTGTGATTTGGTTAAAGCTGAGAGTAACAAGCAGTATAGGTAATGGAGAGCTGGATGATAATGAGATAAAAATGAAAAGTGTCCAGTACTGTGACTGGTCTAGATTAAATGTTTCATATATGAGACTTTTATTGCTTCTTCTTATAAATACATTTATAGTATTTTTTGTCTCCAAAGCCTTGATAAATCTTATGAAACACACATACACACAGAGCAAAGAAGTTTGCCTCCTTTGGATTTTACTTCCACAGGACTATAAGTAAGTAAGTAAAGTCACTCAGTCATGCCCAACTCTTTGTGACCCTGTAGACTGCAGCCCACCAGGCTCCTCAGTCCATGGGATTCTCCAGGCAAGAATACTGGAGTGGGTTGCCATTTCCTTCTCCAGGGGATCTTCCCGACCCAGGGATCAAACCCGGGTCTCCCACATTGGAGGCAGACGCTTTAACCTCTGAGCCACCACAGAACTATACTCTGTGATTTTTAATAAATTTAAGCACCTTTCCACTAGGAAAAAAGTAAAACAATGAGCCTTAGATTCTATTTATATCTCCTCAGCATTTAGTATCCTATGGTAATATTATATTATATTATATCAATATATACCTAGTAATATGTTTTTTCTTCTGTATGTAAATTTTATGTATACATATATATATCCTTTAAATGATACTTTATTATAGTCTGGATTTTTTTCCATGACACAGACATTAGGGTATAATTTTTAAATGCTTACATAGTTGAGTAACTTTAGAGTCTGCTTTTGTTATTTATCATATGACAAGGTAATATAAGATATATATATATATATATATTCTCCCATTCTGATATTTATTGTATTTTTCTTTTCTAAGCAAGTCTAAAAACTAATCTGTATGGACTTAATTTAAAAAGTTATTTTTCTGTTTTGTCATTAAATTTTTACTATTACAGGGTTAGTTTTATGTCATATGTTATTTGATGCACATTTTAAAATTGCATTTATCTTTATTTTTAATTTATATTTACTAAACGATATTATAAACTGATAAGGCTTCCAGGTACAACTATATTTTTCATTTTTAATCAATAGTTCTTCAGAATATATTGTTACTAACTATATTGTTTGGAACTGACACATGTAATATTGTTAGACATTCTCTTATTTAATATGACTTCATGAAAATTTATTTAACATAATCATAACCTGATTAATTTGTCTTAGTTTTTTGCCATAATAGAAAACTCTAGATTTTTCTTTTTTGTATTTGCACAGATACTGCATGCTTTAAATTATTCTGTAGATTTTAGCCCACATATATTTTTGTGTGTCTTGTATAGGCATTAGATTGTCATCAAGGAGAAAAATCATATTTACTGGATTCTGTTTTTATTTCTCTTGGAACCAGCCTTGTGCCTCAAGTTTGAGCATCAGGGCATTCTTAAATGTATAGTAATATATGCTACCCATCTTTCTTGAGGTTACAGTTTCTAGAAAAGTAAGATGTGTAGTCAGAAGAGACAGGAGGACCAGAACAAATATAATCTGCTACATCAGACTCCTCTCAACTCACCAGAGTGATTTCTATCAAATGTTCTGTCATCAGTAAGGAAGTGCTTGCCCTACACTCCTTTGAGCTCCAGCTTCCTCTTCTCTAAACCATCTCATCTTAGCCACTCCAGGTTTGTGTTGTGGCCTCTTCCCATATGGAGACCTGAAAAAAAAAGAAAAAACCCCAAACTCTTCTTTTGGTGAATCTCATGGCAAAATTAATACCTCAGGACATTCACCAGGCCCTGGCCTTCAGTTCCCAAGAATCCAGACATAAACATATTCTAAAATTTCTTCTCAAGATCTCATATTTTTTTTTCCCCCTTTACAATATTGTATTGGTTTTGCCACACATCAACATGAATCCGCCACTGGTGTACATGTGTTCCCAATCCCGAACCCCCCTCTTTCCTCCCCCCACCCCCAACACCATCCCTCCAGGTAATCCCAGTGCACCAGCCCCAAGCATCCTGCATCCTCATCAAACCTAGACTGGTGATTCACTTCTTATATGATATTATACATGTTTCAATGCCATTCTCCCAAATCATCCCACCCTCTCCCTCTCCCACAGAGTCCAAAAGACTGTTCTATACATCTGTGTCTCTTTTGCTGTCTCGCATACAGGGTTCATCATAGCACTGTTTATAATAGCCAGGACATGGAAGCAACCTAGATGTCCATCAGCAGATGAATGGATAAGAAAGCTGTGGTACATATACACAATGGAGTATTACTCAGCCATTAAAAAGAATACATCTGAATCAGTTCTAATGACGTGGATGAAACTGGAGCTCATATTCTTTTGTTTATGTGTTTCAAACTGTAAAAATGTGACAAGTAGGCACCCAAGTATATTTCACTGAAGATCATGCCCAGCTGGTTTTTCATACTTCTCCAAGATCAATAGATATAATATTGATATATATATTAATCTATATTATATTCTATTAATAATCTATTATTAATCTATATTGAAGTGAAGTTGCTCAGTCGTGTCTGACTCTTTGCAACCCCATGGACTGTAGCCTACCAGGTTCCTCCATCCATGAGATTTTCCAGGCAAGAATACTGGAGTGGATTGCCATTTCCTTCTCCAGGAAATCTTCCCAACCCAGGAATTGAACCTGGGTCTCCCACATTGTAGGCAGACGCTTTACCATCTGAGCCATGAGGGAAGCTCAATCTATATTAATAATCTGTTAATATTATTAGAATTAATAATAATTCTAATAATTATGATTTAGAATTAGATATATTGACAGTCCAAAATTATCTTTATTTCTTAGGTAAGCTTCCCACTTTGTTTGCATGTTTACACCTTTTAGCACACAGATTATTTTCAAATTGGATATGCTTTTTTCTTTAGGTTTCTCTTTCTTTACAATGGTGTAATGGTGCTGTGTTTTTACCTGTTTTATTAATCTGTTTTTATTATCCACAGTTTCTTCATTCTGGAAGTCAGTTCTCCTCCTAATGGTCTCCTCTTATACTTGACTTATTTTCTAGCATTTGTAAAGTTCACCAAAATTTTAATATCCTTTTCCCTTGTTTTGGTAATAATTATCTCTTTTTTTAAAGTAGTGAGAGTAAATTGCTCTACAACCATATAAAGCAGATTCAAAAGATGGATGTTTTCTCTGACTTCCCATCCTTTTAGTAGTTGCTCTACTACTAAACTTGGGTTTTCTAAAATCTTATTTGTGTTCTATATGTAACTTGTTGACACTCCTTATTACATTTTCCTGGTTCAAATACTCTTTTATGAATTTCTCTCTGAGTTTCCTTCTCCTTTGGATTTTCTCTTTTTCTGAATTTAGCTAGGAGAAAGTACTCTGTCATTTATTAGTTTTTCTCAGAATTTTTTTTTTTTTTGCTTTTGCTTTAACTGAACTGAGGAGAAAGAAAATATGAGGTATGTAGAAGGCAGAGAGTACTCTCTCACAATTAATCTTTCCTTCATAGTCATCTTAAATGCATTTATGTGATAGATTATAGAATAATCCCTTCCACCATATTACTTTCATTGAAAAGGTCAAGATAATAATAATGACAATAGTACTTATGAAAATTTGTCAACAATGAAAAATTATATAACTATAGATTGCTTTCCATTTATCATCTAATTTATACTCTTGGGTGGTAAGATACATGGGCGAATGGTTTCCCAAATTTACCATGTGCAAACAGCCATGAAATTAAAAGACACTTACTCCTTGGAAGGAAAGTTATGACCAACCTAGATAGCATATTCAAAAGCAGAGACATTACTTTGCCAACAAAGGTTCATCTAGTCAAGGCTATGGTTTTTCCAGTAGTCATGTATGGATGTGAGAGTTGGACTGTGAAGAAAGCTGAGTGCTGAAGAATTGATGCTTTTGAACTGTGGTGTTGGAGAAGACTCTTGAGAGTCCCTTGGAATGCAAGGAGATCCAACCAGTCCATTCTAAAGGAGATCAGTCCTGGGTGTTCATTGGAAGGATTGATGCTAAAGCTGAAACTCCAATACTTTGGCCACCTCATGCGAAGTGTTAACTCATTGGAAAAGACCCTGATGCTGGGAGGGATTGGGGGCAGGAGGAGAAGGGGACGACAGAGGATGAGATTGCTGGATGGCATCACCAACTCGATGGACATGAGTTTGAGTGAACTCTGGGAGTGGGTGATGGACAGGGAGGCCTGGCATGCTGTGATTCATGGGGTCACAAAGAGTCGGACACGACTGATTGACTGAACTGAACTGAAACTGAATTCAACAGCATATTGAAAGGATTATACACCATGATCAAGTGGGATTTATCCCTGGGATGCAGGAGGATTCAGTAATGAGAGTAATGCATTCACTGGTAAATTTGGTTCAATGACTTGCCCTTGGTCACTCAACCTGGCCAGATTGTGAACTTATATATTCTGGCTATAAAGCTTGATATCTTTATACTATAACATCCTAATTTTAAGTTAATGCTAAAATTATCTCTTAGTCCAGTAAAGATAATGTTTTCCTAGTAGGGTCATTCTAATGCACGGACGTCATGCTGAGCTAGTAACTAATCACCGTGGTTTATAAGTAAAACAGTCTGAAGATCAAGAGCATAACGCTTACCTAAAAAGAGCATGATTGTGAAATAATTTATGTTACCAAAAAGTTTGGATGCATTTTGGAACTTACTTCTTAATTTTGATCAGTTGGCCTGTCAAATCACACAGAGGACCACTACTAATTGGGAATCGCCACTCAAGATATGCTAGTGACAAGAATACTTTTATCGTTCACATTTCTATTTTATCTCCAGAGGCCAATTGTACGCTGTCAGCACTTCTGTGTGTTTGATCAATAGCTTTTCTGGCCTGGAGTGAATAGTGTGCTGATCAATTGAATGATGTGACATTGAATGGCAAATGTGTCTACTTTCAAGTTGTATAGGAATGTGTAATTAAAAGTTAGAGGATAAAGGAGTCATTGTATTTTGTAAGGCAGCCTCTGCATTTATCACCCTATGAGGAGTGAAGTATAGTCTCTGAACAACTTACCCCACAGTATAGAAACCTCTAGGATTCAGATCACCATAATGGTTGTCCAGGCTAGAACACCTGGCAATCATTTTATCAACTGTCTCTTTCACCTCTCACAGTCAAGTAGTCACCAGGGCTGTGGTTCTGATCATTCAGTTTCTCCAGAATTTGACCACCTATCTCCCACACTCTGGCACCATCTTGGTTAAGGCCCTCATCCATTCAACCAGTCTTACCTGGTTTACTGCAAATAGACTCCTACCTTGTCTCCCTGCCCCCAGTTTTGTACCTCTTCAGATCCATTCTCACACTGCTAGCACTTGATCCTCCTAATTATCTTAAAATAGTAAGTGGTTTCCTGTAACCTTTAGAGTGGAGATATATGATTTTGATTTGGCCCTTGCTGATTTTTTGGCCTTACCTCTTGACATCTCTCCTTTAATGTTAGGCATTATCTATCCTAAAATACTTTCAGTTCCCCAAATATACCAAATTTCGTTTGGCTCAAAGCTTTTTCACAGACTTCTTCCTTTTTCTGGAATGTCCTTTTCTTTATCCTTAGCTCATACTCCTTTAGGTATTGTTTCTAGGACTTCTTGCCAGAACTTTCTTATCCATAGTGTTTGATACATCTGATGCTCCAACAGCATTTACATCTATCTTGTTATACTTTTCATTGTTTCTTTCTTTTTTTTAAATACTTTTCATTGTTTCTTAATGGCTGTGACTCTTTTCTGCTTTGATGTGAGGTCTTCTAGGGCTGGGACCATGCCTTCCTTTTTATCTCCAGTAGATTTTATAGTGTTGAACCCAGAATAGACCTACAGTAAGTATTTTTTTCCCAGAGTTATTAAGCTATAATATACAAATAAAATTATATATATTTAAAGCATACAGTGTGATGATACATATACATTCTTATACATTGTTAAATAGTCACAATTGTCAACATAGTTAACATAGCCATTACCATCATTTCACTTAGTTAACTTTTGTGGGGGGAGTGCAAACACTTAAGCTCTACTTTCTTAGAAACTTTCAAGTATACAATACAGTATTACTAACTATATTCGGGGCTTCCTATGTGACACTAGTGGTAAAAAACCTGCCTGCCAATACAGGAGACATGAGATGCAGGTTCAGTCCCTGAGTCGGGAAGATCCCCTAGAGGAGGGCATTGCAACCCACTCCAGTATTGTTGCCTGGAGAATCCCGTGGAGCCATGGGGGAGCCTGGTGGGCTACAGTCATAGGGTCGCAAAGAGTCAGACATGACTGAAGTGACTTAGCACAGCACAGCACAACTACATTCACCGTGCTGTACATTAGATTCCCAGAACTTATTCATCTTATAACTGAAAGTTTTACACTTTGACCAATGTCTCCTCATTCTACCCATTGCACAGCCCTGGTTGTCCCCATTCTACTCTGTTTTTATGAATTTGACTATTTTTAAAGATTCTACATGTAAGGTAGATCATACAAATTTTCTTTCTCTGTCTGGTTTATTTCTTTTAGCAAAGTGTCCTTCAGGTTCACCCGCATCATTGCACAGAGCATGATTCTCTTCTCTTTTTGGCTGAATAATATTTCACTGTGTATATATCTGAACCTATACATCTTCTTTATCCATTCATCCATTGACAGGCACTTAGGTTGTTTTCATGTCTTGGCTGTTATGGCTAATGCTGTCATGAACATGGAAGTACAGATATCTCTTCAAGAGAATGATTTCCTTTCCTTCAAATATAAAACTAGAAGTGGAATTGCTGGGCGATATTAGTTCTGGATTTGTCACATGTGAACTTTTTTATGTTGAGGTACAATTCCTTCCATATCTAATTTTTTGAGACTTTTTACTGTGACAGGATACTGAACTTTGTCAAATGCTTTTTTCTGCATTGACTGAGATGGTCCTCTGAATGTTATCCTTCATTCTCTTAATGCAGTGTATCACTCATTTAACCTGTGTATGTTGAATCATCCTTGCATCCCAGGCATAAATCCCACTTGATCATGATGTGTGGTCCATTTGGTGTGCTGTTGAATTGTTTACTTTGTTGAAGATGTTTTCTTCTATGTTCATCAGTGTTATCGGTCTGTAGTTTACTTTTCCTGTAATATTCTTATTTGGGTTTGGTATCAGGATAATGTAGGCCTTGTAAAATGAATTTAGGAATGTTCTCTCCTCTTCACGGTTTTGGGAACAGTTTGAGAAGGATTGGTATTAATTCGTATTTAAGTACTTTATAGAATTCACCATGAAGCCTTTTAGCCCTGGGTTTTTCTTTGTTAGGAGATTTTTGATTACTGATTTAATCTCCTTACTCTATTGATGCACCAAGATTTTCTGTTTCTTCATTATATTGTCCTGATTGGTTTTATGTTTTGAGAAATTTATTTGTTTCCTTTAGATTATCTAACTTGTTAGATAGTTCCATTTTTTAAAGTTTTATAGCCACCCCTGCCCTGGGTGATTTCTTAGTTGATTTTTTTTTTCTGTAAGTCTCTTGACTTCCATGTGCTGCCCAGCTTTTCCCTCTTGCCATCAATCTGTGTCTCTGTGCTGTGCCTCCCCAAATTCCTGCTAATTTCTTATGCAGACAGTTATTTTATATACTATCTTTTTTTTCTAGCTCCAGACACATAGGGTTTTCCAGGCTAAACTATTTTCAAAATCAGCTCTCTCTATGTGTTATTCAGGTTAGGATATACCGACATATCAAGCAACTCCCAAATCTCAGACAATAACAGACAAAGATTTAGCTCTTGTTCACACCAGATCCACTTTGGGTCATCATGACTACTCTGTTCTAAGCTGTGACCTGGGATTTCATTCTGTGATGTCCTACAGCCTTGCCTCTAAAATAGGTAGTTTATTGGTTATAGGAAGGTAAATATTTCCTTTTATTTAGGCAGTATTGCAGGAGGGGAAGGCAAGAGGGTCTCACACCAGCTCATCTTTTAAAAATGTTTTATGATAGTAAATTTCAATTATATGCAATAGTAATCAATCCAGGGCAAATTTTACTTCACTTGTATTCCCACCTACCCTTCCTACTCTCACTGGACTGTTTTTAAACTGGTCCCAGAAAGTTCTTCTCTATCTACCTTTAAAAGATATGGAGGAACTTCCCTGGTGGTCCAGTTGTTAAGAATCCACCTGTCAATGCAGAGGATATGGGATTTTATCCCTTGTTCAGGAAGATCCCACATCACACAAGGCAACTAAGCCTGTGCACCACAACTACTGAGATACATCCTAGAGGCCAAGACCTGAAACTACTGAAGTCCCTGCACCCAAGAGCCCGTGCTCTGTAACGAGAGAAGACACCGTGATGAGATGCCCATGCACCTCAGCTAGAGAGTAGTCCTCACTCACCACAACTAGAGTAAGCCAGTGAGCAACAGCGAAGACCCAGCATAGCCAAAAATAGTTAATTAAATAATTAAAAATAAAAGATATGGATTCTTTCTAAAAGCATCATCTGCATATCATTATCACACCTAAAAGATGACATAATATCCTAATATCATTAAGCATTCAGTTAGCCCCAATAGGGGCTAGGTATTTTAGCAGGGAAATGACACATAACAATTCTGCTCACATCTATTGGCTTAAACTAGTCACAAAGCTCCAACTAAATGCAAGGATGCTGGGAAATGCAGTCTTTTGGTGTACCCAGAAAAAGCATTATGAAGCAGGACTTGGTGAATGCAACCTAACATTAGACAAGTTTCTGAGCTAACGTTGCCTCTTTTCAAGTATGTTTTCTCCCCTTATATTTAGATATCAACAAATGTTCTCAAACATGTGGAGTGATGCTGGATTAACTACTGGCACTGTCCGTCTCAGAAATTTGGGACAGACACACATTGTTTATTTAACCTGTAGGTGTTCCATTCGTATTCCTGCCCATAAGTTTCACCCATTCATAAAGGTCTAATTCGAGTATTCACCTCTTTCAGAGAAAGGTTTTCCTGACATAAAACTCATAGAGAACTTTCACTTCCCAATTATTGAAACACACTAGTTATTTGTACCACTTGTGAATCACTTCAATCAGATTGTTTTCTTTTTGAAGTACATCTAGGATCTGATCTCTGAGCGTCAGGGTGTTCTGGCTGGTGATTTTGCAGTATTAGCCCTCTCTGGGAGAGCAGGTTGAGGCATAGGTGATGTGATAAGAGGTCTGAGGCAGGCATACGCTCTGAGGGAATGCAAGTCTTAAGAGAAGACACCTTCCCATTCACAGAAATGTATCAGTAAGTTAAGTGGGAAGGTGTGCTAATGACAAACCTATTGCCCGATTTTTCTTATATTCCTAGAAGTAGCAGTAGCACTATGGACACCTAAAACTTAGAATACTTATTGGCCTTGGCTAATTGAGATGATTTAGCTGATTATGCAGTGACTAAATCCTGTCTTATCCAGTGAAGGAGTGATGACGCCTGTGATACACCTAGCACCAAGACAGGGGTGAGATTTATTGAGATATTTTCTGAAGGAGTGTCAACTACCTACTATTTCATGCTGCATCAGAATTTTGATAGTAATTTAAAATGTAATGTCCTATTCCTTTCCTGCTTTCTGTCTTAAAATATAGTATCTACAGAAGTTTGTGCATTTGTAGGTTTATTTGAGAGTTCCTAAACTTATGCAATAGAAAGGGAAACATGACTTTAATTAATTTAAGTTTAATTTCATACAAAACAAGGTACGAATTCCCTAGAGAGCTGGTGGTCCCCTCTGGCTAACCCAGTCTGTCTTGATTTCTGCTTTTGTCAGGCTGTTTCTCTGAAACTCACCAAATGGGTTCTACAGATTTCTCCCATCTTGAAAGTCTGAAGAAGTGAGGCTGCTTTTGTCTAATAGCGTGATTAAATTAATATGAGATTTCTCTATATCTTGCATGTAGTTCCGCATTAATAAGCTATTAAGTCATTTTTTCCTAATTAAAATGTTTAACTTTCACATGTCCAAAATCCTGTATCTTTCGAAGGAATTTCTATAGGAGCAAGTGCTAGATGAGAAATTTTCACCAACAACAAAGGAAGTGAGTGGAGGCAAAGCAATGCATGAAGACAGGGAGCAGAAAGCCCAGATGCTTATCTGCAGACTCTTGAGAGTGCAAGGAGGTGAAAGCCGGCTGTTGAGAGTGAGTATAGAGTCAGTAACCCTGAAGTAAAAAAATTGGATTGTCAAGAACAAACTCTGGGATTCTTGGCTTGACTTTACGAGCTGGAAGGAACTGGTAAGTGAGTGGGCCGGCAGGTGAAAAACGCAGTGGAGCAGACAGATACGCTCTTCATTCCTAAGTCTCCCTCTGGTTTGGATGTTCTATAATCCACCAGCTCATGCTTTGTTCAGTTTATTCTGAGTGGGAACTTTGGGTTTCATTGCTACTATTGTTGTGATGAATAACTCAGAATTATAGTTCCATTTGAAAATCTTCCCTTCATGACCCAGAAACATGGTACAATGCCACTTCCTGAGCCTGGTCATCCAAAATCATGCTGTGGCCAGAACCACACAGGCTCTCTGATTCACTTTCTAACCAACCACAGTTTAGAGAGAGGTTTCCAAAGTTGACTGGGCATCAAGGACACTAGGGTGCTAACTCTGGGCGCTGTGCCTAGAGTTTCTGACAATATACTCAATGGACTTGAATTTGGGAACTGACATCATAGATTCATTGTGTCATGTGTCCTGTTTGAGTAGTATCATGTAATTGCTGTGGTTTTTAATCTTTAGAAACTGTACATTTAGAACTTAACTGTGGAAATCTGAGATATGGATGGACCTTAGAGCATCCATCAGCTCAGGGTGCTGTGATGACCTAGATGGGTGGAATGCAAGGGGAGGTCTATGAGGGAGGGGATATATGTATACATATGGTTGATTCACCTCCTTTTATAACAGAGACTAGCACAGCATTGCAAAGCAACTATACCCCAATTGAAAAAATAAAGAGCTTCATTTAACTATGAATCTTCAAAGGATTACAGCCTGCAGTAGTTGATGAAGCTGCCACTTTTCTGCAGACTAACTGTTGTCCAAGTAGTAGTCAATCTCTGCCTCCTACTACTTGAAGCAAAGGAGCAATGCAGTGTATGTTTGATAAAGATGTTCTGCTTTTATAGTACTGAAAGTCTTGGCTTCCATAATGGTAAAACTGGATCCATAGGGAAAGAACAGAAAGACCTTCTGTCAGCATCATGCTATTTTCATGAGGTGTGGTATGGGAGAGAAGAGTAAGTGATCAGATCTGTTTCTGTTGATGAGAAATGGAAGAAAAGACATGTAGAGAAATGGAAGAAAAGACATTTTTCTTTAGGAAAAAAACAGA
>NW_024070213.1:39165912-39183624 GCF_014754425.2 Oryx dammah | reverse complement strand
TGTAGAGAAATGGAAGAAAAGACATTTTTCTTTAGGAAAAAAACAGAATAGGAAGTGACCAAAAAGGCTATTTAAGACAGAATCCAACATTTTTCTTTCCAAAAAACTTTTTCCTGACTTTTAAGTTTCTATTGATGACATTACAGAGACTCAAACCCTCAGATTTCATTAGTTACTGCCTTATTGACTTTACTTTAAAGGGAACTACCATCAAAGGACAGTTCTGTCCCCTACATGTTTATGCAAGACCTTCCAAAATCATTTTTGCATTTTCAAATTGTTGGGAAAAAATTCTGAGATGAGTGATATTTCATGACATGTGAAATTGACTACATGAAATCCAAATGTTAGTATCTATAAAAGCAGTTTTATTGGAATGAAACCAAGCTCATTCATTTACATGTTATCTCAGACTGCCTTTATGATGGCAGAACTGAGTAGTTACACAGAGGCCAGGTGGCTCATAAGCCAGGAACCCTTATTCTCTAGCCCTTTACAGGAAAAGTTTGTCTTAGTAGATTGTAAGCTCCTTGAATCTAGGAACTATGTTTCAAATCCTAAGAAGCTTCTAACAGAGTGTTTAGCACAGAAAATTCTCAATGAATGTTTGAAGAACTATACTTCAAAAGTATAAAATGAGCTGCTTTTTTTCCTTGCAGCAATTAACCCAGGGACTTTACCCTAGTGGATTTCAGTATATATTTCTTTTAATTGAAATTTAATTATTCTTTTGCTTAAGTCAGTGGTCCTAAAACTTTACCTTGTATCAAAACCACTTGGAGGACTTAAAAAAGCATAGATTCTGGGGCCCTGCCCTGAGAGTCTGATTCAGTAGGTCTGGGGCAGGACCCGAGAATTTTCATTCCTAAAATGTTCCCAGGTGATGTCGCTGCTGCTAGTCTAGGCACCACACTTTGAGAACCATTGATTTCATTAATACCTCCCAAACTAGGATGAAAGCCAGCATCACCTGAGGAAGTATGTTAAAAATATAAATTTCTAGGCTTCCCTGACAGATATTCTGATTCTGCACATATAGGATTGGGGCTGGTAATCTATTTATTTAACAAAGCATTCAAGTGTTTTCAAGATTTCCAGAAGGGTCACTTTTTGGAATCCATAGGTGCGACAACATCCTCTGAGGTGTGATTTCTGCTTAATATTCAAATACTTAGTGCTTTATTCATAGAATAATATTTCATGGGTTTAGAAGAGATCATCTAGTTTGCTATTTTCATTTTCAAAACTTAAGTCACAAAATGGTTGGGTGAAGTATTTAATTAAAAAAAATCTCAATTAGAATTGAGATTAGATGAGATAGTATGAAGTAGAGTGAATAGGAGGGCTGAGCAACCAATCTGGTCTTGGGATAGTGTCTGCGAGGGAGCTGTTTTGGGTGACAAAATGTGCCTTCCAGCAGCTGGGAAGTACTGATTCAGTCTAACAATTGGCTTTTTACTTTTCAGAGAAAAATGACATAATCCTACATACTAATATTTTCACTGAATTTTCAGTTGCTAAGAAACCAATGGAAGTTAAGGGAACAATCCTTTTCTTCAAAAATTGGAACATAATGACAAAAATAGTTTTTATAATGACAAAAGTGCCAGGCTCTAGTGAATGCTCTGTAGAGCTTTTAATTTACAATTTTATTTCTGGCTGTGTGATGCTATAACAGAAATTTTCAGCAGGGTAAACGTCTATTGACCGTGCTGTTTGAAAAGATTATACACTCATTGTAAGTTCATGTCAGCCCTGATTTAGCCACATGGAAGGTCAAGTTCACCTGGGCTGCACTGCTAGACAGCCTGGGGCTCAGGCAGGTGCTTCTGCAGAAGCAGTATTTGACACAATATATTCCCTGTCCATTCTCCATACTAATAAAGAAGTGGGAATGAGAGACCATGTGAGGCAGCACAGAACTGAATTTGGAGCCAACCAACCCAGTGGGACTCTGCTGTGCACTTGGAGTGACCTCAAGAAAGTCACACAACCTCTTGAGCAATCTCTTCCACCATAAGATTGAAGGGGCTTGTTGGCATCACATGATTCTTATATGAAGGTGCTTCATAGACCAGACAGCCTTGTCCCTGCTTATGGCACTGTTGATGTGCTCCAAATGTGTCATCATGAGATATGCAAGATTCTTGTCTGGAAGTCTTAGAAACAGGTGCCTGGTGCAGACTATACAATCTGTACATGTTTCCTGAGTGAAACTGAGAGAATAAAAGGAGAGAAAAAAACATATCAGTTTAAAACAAACTTAGTAAGAACTTTATAGAGCAGAACTAGAATATAGGTAAGAAATGAACCAAGTGCTTATTTCGAAGAAGGGTTCATTTACTTTTTTCAGGCCTGTAACATAGAATTCATGGTTAGCAGTGTTAGACATAGAACTTTACCTTTTAAAAATCCCTATGACTCTATCTCTGTTACAAAGATAACTGTATTAATGTCATGTTAGAAAAGTCAGTCTTAATGTCATTTCAGGTCCACTTTAGATTTACCCAGGGTAAGAAAAATTCATATTTAGATTATGTTTCTTGTTCAGTGAGAAATAAAAAGAGTCTGGCATAACTTTATTTATATGTTGATATTTCTGTAGCCTGTAAAGGGAAGTGAATCCCCACTCATTGCTCACTAGTTAATGCCACGGAGCACTAAAGGGCTATAAAAAAGAAGCAGGTCTTCAATGTGTGCCCTCTGCCAGGTGCCCAAGCAACTGGAAGGATAGCAGGTGCTTTTGTAGAAATATCGAGATTTACGAGGTGGCCTCATCAAGAACAAAAAGTATAGGGAAAGTATTTCTGTATTTGTAGGTGTTGCTTTAATGTAGGTTACTTTATCAAAACATACTGAGTCCATATTTAGTTATTCAAAGATCTGGGAGCTGGGGAGGTAACTATACTCAAGACATAGTTCCTACCCCCTGAGCTTCTGGTTTAGTGGGGAGACAGGCATATTAATAGGCAGTTATGGGGCTGTGTATATGCCCTGAGCCTGTAGGAACTCACAGGGAGGACACCAGCAAGGAGGGGGCTGTGACTGGGAAGTTTGGTCAGAGGAAGTGACATCTATGCTGGAACTTGAAAGATAAAGAGGAGGTGGTGCTTAGCAAGCTGTGAGATATGTTTCCAGATGAATTGAGCTAATGGTTGCTGCTCTTAAGAATGTAAAACCTGGGAATGAGCTGTGAAGACAGTAGTGACAGGTGTGCAAAACCAAGAGGAGAAGGGAAGAGGCTAGTAGAAGTCCCAGAGGACCCTGCTCCAGCCTCAGTAATGAAAAGGAGGAAGCCCATGAGCAGAGGGAGGAAGTAAAACCAGAGGGAAACGGGTGGCATGAAGGAGGGAGAGTGCTGCCTAGTTTTTGCAGGGACTGCCCAGTCTGATTCCCAAGACAACTGGAGTTACTATTATTCCCAGTCTTTGGCTTCTGTGAGATTCCTCAATTCTCAAAGCAACCTTCTCTGTACTTGAACTAGCTTGAATAGGCCTTTGTCCTTCATGAGGCAGAAGATCTTGAACTGAGTGGGAGGCCAGTCAGAATGTCTTAACATGTCTCTTTCTGAACAGTCTTGCTTTCCCTACTCCCAGATGCAGAAGCAATATGCTCCTGTTGAGTCAAAACCTTGGAACCCTGCCCACTCCCCACCCTCCCCCAACTCTAGGAGAGCTACACCTCGTGTCTGGACCTGCTCCTCCTCTCTATGGGTTCCAGAGGCTCTTCTGTGCCGTACTGGGGGATAGGTCAGTAAGAAGCACCTTCCTCTATCTTATCAATTGACTGGGAATTGCCTGGGCTGTGACCCTGAGGTTTGTCTCAGTCAGTCCAATGTTAGCTTTACACCACTTTCCTTAAATGAACTTCCTTTGTTGCACATTCATAACCTGTTCCCAGAGCTTTCAGAGTACCATGGTCTGTACCCTTCATCTTGATGCCTGATTTGTGGTTACTGGAATCTGCCATGACTCTACTTCAACTTTATCTATGATTGTTACCCCCTCTCAAGGTGACATTGCTGCTGCAACATTGCCATGTGACCCTTACAAAGTCCTTAAGAGACAATCTGAGCACCACTGTTTCCCAGTTTAACTTTCCCATGTTAGTTGATTGAGCTTATTATAATATATAAAACTCTCAGATATATAAAATTTCAACAGAAAAAATGATATATTATGATGTATTAAAACTCTCAAATCTACAAAGCACCACATTTGTTTTATTTTTTCTTCCAAAATAAGAATGGAGCAAAAGGGTAATTATCGTTGCTCACTGTATGATGTGTCAGTAAGATAGTGTCAGTGAGTGGGGAATGGATAGATGATGGGTAAATGTGAGGCCAGCCAGCATAAAGACACAGACTGGGGCATTCTCAGTGGGAACAGGATGGAAATAAAATCTCATGGTTTGCAAGAAGGGGAACTTGTGCCCAACTGTAATTTGATTATCCATATCTGACAGATTTAAAAGCCTGGAGGTGACAGAGATTTAGTCAGTAACAGAACCCACACCTTCTGGCTCTTGAAGTGACTCAAACTTCTGAGATAATCAAGAAAACAACTTCTCTTCTAACTCCACACACACCAACTACTGGGCTAAACATGTAAGAATTAGGCAGGACATGGGGTGCATCTAGTCTGATACACTGCACTGTCTGAAGCAAATATTCTCACTACAACATCCTTTAACAGTAAGCTTCTTGCCATAATTCCATAATTCCTGTAATTCCAAGCTCAGGTTACTATGAGAGAACATTTTCTCTCCTACCATGCTCTATTCTATAAACTTGAATTTCCTTCCCATAGGCTCTATTTTGGCAATACACTACCCATTTCCAATCACCTAAGCCAGAAGTGGCAACCCACTTCAGTGTTCTTGCCTTGAGAATCCCAGGGACGGGGGAGCCTGGTGGGCTGCTGTCTATGGGGTTGCACAGAGTCGGACATGACTGAAGCGACTTAGCAGCAGCAGCAAGCCAGAAACAGCCATCTCTGATAAACCCTTTTACTTTTCTGTATGTTAATAACAGAATCCTGGTTTGATTTGTTTTGTTCTGTTTCTTTGGTGCAGTTTTTCTCCTCTTCTCTTTTCCTCTGTTACCGTTCTTTATCCCTATCAAGAACTTCATTGTTTTGTGCTCTGCTGATAAATTTCAAGCCAGATCGATTTCTCTATCTCAATGATTTTGTCAGAGCTCTCCTGTCCTTTTCAAACTCTTCTCCAGAGGAAGGTGCAAAAATGAGTTTTATTGTGCCATCTGGATTTTAAGGCTCTTTGTAGCTTTTGTAGATGGCAACCTCTCCTATTTATTTTCAATATGTATACTTTACAGTTTGACAATATTTTTACTATTCTCAGAAAAATATCACATTTGTTCATAATAGGAAGCCTTTTGTATTCAGTGGTTCCTGCCAGAGCTGGCTGTGTCCCACCCTTCCAAATAAATTGTCTAGAAAATTGACAGATCTCATATTCTCCCTTTTTTCATTGATTTCTCATTTCTTCATTGACACCTGATGTTGGTGACATCCAACCATTTAGTTATCCAGTGAGAGTATGTATGTGTTTGATATTATTATCACCAGAGTGTAAGCATGAGCATAAAGGGGGCAGATTCGGAGCTGTGTTTCCATTGAGGAGAAAAGTGCTGAGTAACTTTCTTTAGTCCTGGAGAAGATAATTGACAAGGAAATGGGAAGGGAGAGATGTAAATAAGTAGAGGGCAGGTGATACCCGCATAGAGTTATTGTAGCTGGGGTAGGGCCTGGAAGCCCTTTGAAGCATCGGTGCCTAACTCAGGAGGATTCAGGGCAAAAACAGAGGACAGTCTTGGCAGGTAGGTCAGATCACCAATACCTAGTAAGTAGAAAACAAGGAGGTGGGGCAGAATGATGGGCCACATGCTTGTCTTAAAGGTTTTAGATATTAAGACTGATGTCTTTCCCCAAGAAAGCAAGTTCTGTGCAAAAGATCAACCTTCTGTGTCTTTATAGAAGCAAGGAATTTTAAAGTGAAAGAATCAGAGGGATCTTTTGCCTTTGAGCAGTAACATTCTGATACAGGACAAATCATTGATGTTTTTGTTTTTTCATTTTTTAACATACTTATCACAGGTATATTCCTATGCTGAGGAAGTATTTTGGGCTCCTATAATTTCTCCCTTGAAAAGGATTTCTCAAAGGCAGAAGAACAGAGCTCTGATTACGTTTTTTGAGTTAATGCATTCTGGAATATTTAAAATTTTCTTGATTAAAATGACAATTTGAATTCAAAGGGCCACACAATATTAATTAAGTGCCAACTGATGGATGACAATTGCCCCATAGTCTCATCTTCCCTTTCCCATTCACGTGTTCTTATTATGAATTCCTTTATTCCTTCCTGATTAACAAATGGAAATACATGACTAAATTGTTATTGTAACTGGGGTAGGGCCTGGAAGCCCTTTGAAGCATCGGTGCCTAACTCAGGAGGATTCAGGGCAAAAACAGAGGACAGTCTTAACTCATGGCTTATTTTTGCTGTATGTTCTATTTTGTTGGAAGATATTTTAATAGTTTTTCTTCCATTAGCAGTATTTGTGGTAGAAACTTGCTTTTGATTTGAAAGAGAGACCTGGCAGAGCAGACATTTTAAGCTGATCACTTAGTTTCTGAAATTTTAGAGGAAATAAACAAGATGATTAGTTTGAAATGTAATTCATAGTCAATGAGTTAAAAAAAATACTTGAGTTGCTGATTACAGCTAGCTGAAGCAGATCTTCTGAAAAGTAATTCACTTTTGGAGAGATTCCAAATGGATTCTTTCTGCTTAAATTTGCAAAATTTCCCAATGCTGTGTCAATATTTCAAACAGCATTGAAAAAAAGTTTATAAGCAGAATTGATCTGACTTCAACTGCTCTGAATGTAGGCGGTGTCTTGAATTTTCTGAGCACAATATTCACAGATTGAAAAGAGACTTGAGTTTAGATAAATAGTTCTGATTCTCTCTAGTGCACTTGCAGCTCTATTGCCCCTCTCCCATAATGCTTTTTCATTTTCTTTTTCCCTTTTGAAATTTTTATTATGGATGATTTCAAACATATACAAAAGGAAAGACAACAGAATAGTAAACCTCCAAGTAACCAGCGCTCAACTTCAAGAATCATCAACTCAATGGCTATCTTGTTTCATCTGTACTCCAAGCAGTTAATATTTTCTCCTTTCCCCTATAGTCAATTATTCTGACGCAAATTCTAGACATTCAAGTCACTTCATATTTAAATATTTTAGTATGATCTCTAAATTATGATTCCTTTAATATTATTACCATATTTTTAAAAATTCAGAGTAATTTCCTTCAGGAAATATCCAACTCAAATTCTCTGTTTTGTCTCATATAGTTTTTAATAGTGTATTTATTCAGATCAGGATCTAAACAAGGGCTCACATATTGTATTTGGTCAGTATGTCACTTAAATCCTTTTCAGTATAAGTTTTCCTTTCTTCTTTTTCCCCTTACAATACATTTTTTGGGGGGAGGGGCAGCGGGGGAAACTGGTCATTTATTCCTGTAGATATTCTCACAATATGGATGTTTTTATTTAACATCTTGCTTTGTCTCTTGCATTTCTTTAATAATCTGATCATTGCATGATCCACCCCTGCCTGATTCTTCAGTCTCATCTTACACAGAACTGTCTGCACTCCACCCACATCAGCATTTGCCCGCCTGTACTTAGAATGGTCTTTGATTGCTTGGCTGAATCTCTTGTTTATTCGTTTGGTTGTATCATGAGGAATCTTTCATCATAGCGCATGGACTCTATAGTTGTTTCTTGTGGACTCAGTAGGTATGGCACATGGGCTTAGCTGCTCCATGTGAGATATTAGTTTCCTAAACAGGGATCAAACCCAGGTCCCCTGCAATGCAAGGCAGGTTCTTAACCACTGGATCATCAGAAAAGTTCCTGAAATAACTTTCTTATTGTTTAGTTGCTAAGTCGTGTCCAACTCTTTGCAACTCCATGGGCCATAGCCTGGCAGGCTCCTCTGTCTATGAAATTTCCCAGGCAAGAATACTGGAGTGGGTTTCCATTTCCTTCTCTAGGACTTTACCTTATTAAATTATATTTAATACAAAGGATGTAATCACAAGGTGTGCTTTGATTATTTTTTAATTTACTCCTATCTCCAAGCCTTCTACTTGTGGTCACTGTGGTTACTTTTTATTCCCAGTATCCTGTGATACTACTCACAGGTGGTTAGTATTCTGGCAGAGACCATAACTGACATGTGGAATTCAGTCACTTCTTTAGGTCTTGATGGCCGTGGGACCTACATTGCTTAGCTGTCTCCACAGAGTTTCTCAAAATGCAAATAATTCCCCATGTTTAAAAGGAGATGCTTATGCTTGTTTATTAGTTTGCTCGGGTTGCCATGATAGAATGACACAGACTGGGAGACTTAAACAACAGAAGTTAATTTTCTCATAGCTCTGGAGGCTGGAAATCCAAGATCAAGGTGCTGGGAGGGTTGGTTTCTGCTGTGACTTCTCTTCTTCACTTGCAAACAACTGCTTTCTGTTTTTCCTGTGGGCATGCAGAGAAGTCTCTGGTGTTGCTTTCTTTTTTTATAAGGACATCAGTTCTATTGGCTTAGGGCCCTACCATCATGACCTGAATTAATTACCTCCTTAAAGACCCATTTTCAAATAAATTCATACTGTGGGTTAGGGCTTCAATACATGAGCAGCCACAATTCAGTCCATAACTATCCAAATAACACATTCCCCAGGAATCTGGGTCTAAACTGAACCTACTCTGCTAACTACAAAACATTTCATTCGTTTCAATTCTTAGCAATAGGTGACTCACATTTTACTTTATTTCATTTTTTAATTCAACTTAATAATATACTTCTATGGCTATTCATTTTAATAATTAAATTGTCCCAAAGCAGTCTGTTCAAGGAGGTTTCCATTCTTTTTGACGCAGCTGTTTCCACCACTGCTTCCTTATTTTCTGCTTTCTGACACAAGATATTCCAGGCTCAACTTTGACTTTTCTCAGTCCCAGCCCTAGAGTCAACCACTTCTCCAAGGAACCCTGATTCATTTTAGTGAAGAACGATATTTAGAAACCAAGATCTGAGCACTAGGTGGGCTCACCATTACTGGGTTGGCCTTTAGTTAGTGAACCTGTGTTCACTGACAACTCTTTTCTGAATCATGGAGTCGTAATGTTACAACCAGTCCAATCCATTACTATTGGATTATGTTCTTTCTTTCCATATCGTCTCTCTCCTTTACTAAGAATCCTGATTTCCAACATCAAGATACTCATTCACTTGCTCAAACTGCATCACACAGTACAGTTCCAGAATTACACCAATTTTACTACTAATGAATAATAAGTTTAAATTTTCTCTGTATTTTTTTTTGTGTGTGTGCCCTTAGAATATATCCTATTCACTATACACAAAGTACTATGTTCTAAAGTCTGTGAATTAATTCTTTCCTCCATGTGGTCAACAATTTGACGTAAAGTTAGGTTAACTTGTTTCTGCTTGTATTCAATTTTAGGGTTTGCTTTTCTTCATTCTTTTAGATTTTATATTTTGAATATGTTGAACATTTTTTACAGTTTAAAAATCAAATGATATAAAGAGATATATCAGGAAAGTGTCACTCTCATTACTATCCCCTACACCCCAAATCCTACTTGCCTATCAGTGTTAACCATTTAATTAATTTCTACTTTATCTTTATTTCTTCAAACACACATACACACACTGTTTGCAACTTACTTTTTCAGGATATCCTGGAACTTTATATCAATTCACAAAGATATTTCTTATTCTTTCTTAGAGCTGCATAGTAATTCATTGTGAGAGTATAGTAGCCAGTCTCCTACAGATGGGCGTTTAAGTTGTATTAAATATGTTGCCATTACAAGTTACACAGCTGTAAAATGATTTTTGTATTTATTTTACATTTGTGGGATTATATCTTCAGGGTAAAATTTCTAGAAGCAAGCTTGCTGGATCAAATGGTAAATGCTCATGTGCTCTAGATATTGCAACATTCCTCTTCACAGAGATCGAACTATTTTCACTCCTGACAACAGTGTGTAACAGTGCCTGTTTTCTCACAACTTTATCATCAGAGTGGCTTGTCAAAGTTATTTTTTCTCAGTCTGACAAAAAAGAGAAATTGTATCTCAGGAAGCTTTAGTTTCTATTTCTCTTATTATAAGTCAGTCTGATGATCTTCTCATATAGCAAAGAATTGCCATATAACATTTTTGTGAACTGTCTATTCATGTCTTTTGCCTTTTTTCTAGACAATTTTTGATATTTTTAACTTTGATTTTCAAGAGTTCTTTCTGTATTAGCCACATTAAAACTTATCTATGGTATGTAGTACTTCAGTTTGTCCTTTTCATGACTATTTTTAAGATGCAAAGCTTAAAATTTTGAAGACATTTAATTGCATCAAATTGATCACCACTTTATTGTTCCTGGAGTTTGTTTCTTAGTTAAAAAGTCTTTCTACTTAAGAAGGAATGTACACTTGTTTTATTCTAGTGGTTATATAAATTCATGTTTCTTACATTTGGACCTCTAATCCATCTTGAGTTGATTCAAAGAAAACTTTTTTACTGAAGGCAAGCGTAACCTTTATTTTCAAGGCCATGGTATTCTAGTCTTACCAGTAAATATCAAAATTATATCAACCATTAGGTACACTTCCAATTAGGTACACTCCTCAGTAGGAAGCAGCCACCAGCTTCTCTCCCAGCTCCATCCAGGAGGCTTCTGTTCAGACAGAGCACAGGGATTTAGGAGAGCTGGTTGGGTACAATTTTGATAACCTCTTTTTAAAGCTATAAGCTATTTCAGGTATAGTATCAACTATTTCAGGTCAAGAATTTATTTTACTATTTAAATATCTAGCCACTAACAGATAAGCATTAGGGAGTTCTTTGGGGTATAGCAATGCTCTGTTCGTTGTGGTGGTGGTTTTTACACATGGATAAAAACTCATCTAACTATACATGTGAAAAGGGGCAAATTTAGCTGTATGTCAATTACCCCTCGATAGATAGGACTTTAAGAAATTGTGTCTATAAAGTGTGTTTGTGGTAGAGGAAATGGGGAGAAGATGATAATATATTTCTTAAAACACTAGAGCTATGTCAAAACAATAGTTACCCTCCCCCCAAAAAAAGCCACAAAATTAAAGAAAAGGAGAAAAGAAAGGAGAAAGAGTGTCTTTCTGGGTGTTTGATGAGAGGCTCTGTCGTTTACTCCCTGTAGTGCTGCTCTATCCCTGTGCACCTTTCACCAGGCAGTCACCTGCCTGCATCCAAAAGTTGTATGCAGTAAACTTGTGATACTGATGCAGAATGGACCCGCTGAACTGGCTGGCACCCCACTGGTCACATGCTACTCACATGGCCAGGAGAAAGGGTACAGCGATCATGCCGCTGAAGCCTGTCAGGTAGGTCTACAACCCCAGAAATATGCACAGGTACCAAGGAGGAAGTTCTTCTATGGTGTAAACCATGTTCAGTCTCTGGGAGTCTAGACTGCCAGTACTATCCAAGTACTCTCCGCGAGAGAGCTCTTTTCTATGATGTCGTTTTCCATGGGGCATTTGCCATGAGCTTGGTGTCTTCATTTTCATGTTCACCGTTGGACGTGGCACCCCCGTTGATCACCACTGGTAGAGTAAAGAAAGCAGGGCACTTCACTCCATCTTTGTATTTCCCTTCAGTTGAACTTACAGCCTCTGTGGATAAGGATGTAGTGTTCTTACTAATACTCACTTGTAGTGTACTTACTAATACTCTTACTAATCATTAAGAGAAAAGGAATAGCTTGGCCTTTGGACTGAAGTGGCTGGAAGTTGTCTTGCTCAAGCGAGGAGCCCAGGATCAGAGTCCAGTGCCTGGAGCCTCAGATTCTCAGGCAGAGAAGAACCCCACTGGAGGCAGCGTGGGAGGCTCCAGTCCTGCCACTGCTCCACAGTACCTGCCGCCACCTCCAGATGACTCATTTTAAAAGATGCGATCGAAGGTTAAATGGCCAAGTTGACTATAGCCTTATTTCATCTGTTTCTACCAATCCTAGGAAAATTGGATCAAAAATTTAAAATTAATACTTATGAATTATATTTTTCTGTGATTAATTTTTAAATAGTTGATTTAATATAATGATCAGATTAGTTTTAAGTACTAAAAGGGCTTCCCAGGTGGCGCTAGTGGTAAAGAACTCAGCGGCCCAAGCAGGAGATCTAAGGTCCACTCCAGCATACTTGCCTGGAGAATATCATGGACAGACGAACCTGGCAAGCTACCTTCCATGGGGTCCTAAAGACTTTTTGAAAGGTACTTAAAATATACTTACTTAACACTGACATCAATATCTCTGTAATCAATTTATAAATGGGCCTTATAAAGACAATGTAAAAAAGCTCTAACAAACTCTGACATACTAGTTTTATGACCCAAAGTTCAACTTTTACCTACTCAAAAATGCACATACTGAACACCTTATTCACCCTTCTCATCAATTCCCCATCTTCTTTTCATTGCTTTATTTTTTCCACCACAGATCATCTTCTGAGATACTGGATATCAGATGTGTCAAGATTTAACTTGCTTATTTTGTTTTTCTGCCTACTTCAACTAGAAGGTAAACTCCATGAGGTCAGAGTTTGTGTCTGTTTTGTTCAGTGGTATATCCCAAGCCTCCAGAACAAGGCTTATCACATGATGTGTGTGTGTGAAGTTGCTCAGTCGTGTCCGACTCTTTGTGACCCCGTGGACTGTAGCCCACCAGGCTTCTCTGTCCATGGGATTCTCCAGGCAAGAATACTGGAGTGGGTTGCCATTTTCTTCTCCAGGGGATCTTCCTGACCCAAGGATTGAACCCAGGTCTCCTGCATTGTAGGCAGATGCTTTACCATTTGAGCCCAAGGGGCACTTGATATATATTGGCTAAATACATTAATGAATTAATAGTATGTCAAATTATTCTGTCCAATAATTGTTCATTATTGACACACAGATCTTTTCTTTTAATGTAAGCTAAATAGAAGGATGGCATCAGAATCAACCAGAGAACTTGTTACAGCACAGATTATTGAGCTCTACTCCCAAATTTTGGATTTTATAAATCTGGCATGAGGCCTGAGAATTCGCATTTCCAGTGAATTCCTCCATCATGCTGATGCTAGAGGTAGAAGAAACACTTCAAAAAACACTGCTTTACAGAAACCAAAACTCAATAGCATCATGAAATTTGGGGGATAGATGTGAATTACTAGCATCTGGCCTTAGCTTTGGGCTTAGTACATCTGCTATATTGTGATTAACCTGCAGGAGCAAATGTGGTGGGGCATAGGATTGGTATGGCAGTAAGTAGTTTCCTTGACTCTCTCCCAACAAATTAAGAAGCATGCTGAATCCCCACAGGCTGTCATTTTGTTCAAATGTGTTTTGAGCCTCAGTGATGGCAATAGACTCTCATAAAGCAAGCCCTGGCCTTCCCCAGAGTGTCTTGGTTAACATGATGAATGAGTGGAAATTTTCCCATTGGAAAGCTGTTATGGCTTTTCTTTTGGTGAAAGCTTCTTAAAAGATTCTCTAATGCAACATGAAAAAAAAAATAGCATTCCAGTTACTGAGACAGTAAGCCCTTCTACAGTGTCTTTCATCCTGATAAGTCTTTGCAAACATCAACTAATAGCTCAGGCAATCCTTGGAGGCAAGTTATATTCTCTACATTTTGTTCTTTTAGAGATTGGAGACAGAGATTTGGCTTCCAGCTCATGTTTTTGTGGCCTGGCCTGTCTCCTTTTTGGTCTGTTTATTCGCTGGAAGAGAGATGAGAATTAGGCCTCAAAACCCAGATTCTCTGCTGCTTAGTAACCTCCTGCGGCAGGTTATTTCCTGCCTCAGTTGTTATTTCCAACAATCCTGTTTTTCATGTGCAATGATTAATTATTAAGGCAATGATCTTAAGGACTATAACATTGTTTATTATTCAGTAGGGGTGAACTTACAAGAAAACAGAAGTCTTGGTTTTATGAACATTCTTCTGTGTTAAATAGAACAATGAAGGAGATATATGCAAAATTGTCAGCAGAATAAGCACAACTCTGTTGACCTAGAAGTGTTTTCAGTAACATCGACACATATTCAGTAAGTACCAGGTTAAATTTATCTTATAATTTCTAAATATGTTCTTAAATTTTGATAAGGTGGGAAGCCCATTACTAGAAAGAACACCTTTTATTGGGTAAGAAAGCACATACACTGGGTCTAGAGTATCAAACAGAGTATTTCTTTGATTCTCAGTCACACTAAATCCACCATTACCAGTACAGAGAAGGCAGAACCTCTTTCTAGTCTTTCTTCTTTTTCTTCCTTCATGTAATATTTTTTGAGTGCCTAGTATAGGCTTGGTCCAGTTGCTAGGATTAAAGCAGTAAAAAAACCAAAGTTCTGACCTCAAGGATTTAGATTATAGTAAAGGGAAATCATTAAATAACACTGTATATGTATATCAGAATGAAGAGTGATAAATACTGTTTAGATATCAAGAAGGAACTCGCAAGTAAGATGACACTTGGCACACGAAGGAAGTGTGGGCATGAGCCAATGAATATTTGAGGGAAGAGAATTCCAGAAGAGGGAAATTAGGTGCCAGTGCCCTGAGGGAGAAGCAGGGCTGCCATGTTCAGGAGCAACAGAGTGGTAATGGGCTGCAGGAGAGTGAGTCAGGGGTGAAGAGGCACTAGATGAAGTGAGAGAGGTGCAGAAGTATACCAAGATACGGATCAAGCCTCCCATTCTTTTTAAATTTCCTATGAATTAGATGGAGTGTTAGTATGGGTAGGAGATCCAATGAGTAAATGTTTGAATTTTACAAGATACTGTCCAGAATTGGGTAGAAGAATTAAGTTATGTTAGTTTTTCTCTAGAGTAACTACAGATTGAAAATAAATATTGTTTCAAATTTGTGCTATTTTTCATAAAGTCAGAAATTTAAGACCTCAAGCTTAACTTATTTATCAAAGAGCTTAGGTTACATCTCTAAGGATTATGTCCCTTAAAGTGAAGTGAAGTCACTCAGTCATGTCTGACTCTTTGCGACCCCATGGACTGTAGCCTGCCAGGCTCCTCTGTCCAGAGGGTTTTCCAGGCAAGAATATTGGAATGGTTTGCCATTTCCTTCTCCAGGGGATTTTCCTGACCCAGGGATCGAATCAGGGTCTCCTGCACTGCGGGCAGACTTTTTACCATCTGAGCCACCAGGGAAGCCCATGCCCCTTAAAGGGAATCACAGTGAGAATTTGTGTAAAGAATTTGACCCATTCTGTGCCTTTCCATCATATCCTCCTACTATTCCCATTTTGCATGCACTAAGATTGAATTTGAACTTATATTAGCACATGTGCTAACTTATATTAGTACATGCTCCTAAACAATAATTTAAGAATTTAGTTTTGGATTGAATCCCTTGTTAGCAGTACATTTTTAAATAGACTAATTTGTTGCTGACCATTATGATTAGAATAATCACCCCATTGGACCGTATGTACAGTAGAGATAAAGGGAATTAAAACTATGAAGGCTGATTATTCCACTTCCTTTCACAAATACTTAATGTTACACCCCAAGAAGACCATAGTCTGAAAATACACTACGGTTTCTTTTATGACTTGTACAGACTGAAGCTGGACTAAATATGTTGGTTTGTAATAAATAGTGAGATAAATCAGGAAAATAACCAGTTTTGATTGGCAGCCAATTTTGATTGGTAGAATTAATGTCCTTAAATCTATTTCTTATAGTTCTCTGTTTCCTATGTCTTCTAATGTGGTTTCTCTGCAAAACATGGAGAAATGTCATTGAATTTTATTTATGAGTATTTTATTTTGTACTGGTTTTTCATTACATTCTCACAGGGTGTCTTGAGGTTGTTTTCACTATGCATTTACATTATTATTTTTATTTATTAATTATATTATATAATATATAATTTATATTATATTATTTTTATTACATTATTATTTTCATTATGCATTTACATTCATGTGGTATACTCTAACTGGAGAACTCTGAGTAAGGTTGTGTATACAACAGAGAACCTAACTTGCCTAAAACAATGATATGTCCTTTGATATAATGATATCCTTTCAGCCTCTGTCACTGCAACCCTAGCTCCAGTCACTATCATTGCCTGAGACAGTTTTGGTTGACCTTTTACATTTTTACAGCAGTGTATAAGAGTTCCAGTTTCCTAACTGATATTTGCTTTTATCAGTCATTTTCATTTAGCCAGTTTAGCTTGCGTGAATTGCTATTTCATTGTGCTTTTAATTTCCATTATAATTAATACTGTTGAGCAGGTTGACCATCACATTTAATTGCAACTCATCCATGCCCATGCTACCTTACAGATATTCTTTATCTATTTAGTTTCTATTTCTGTTCATAGCACTTATCACCTGCTAACATGATACATAATTTACATATTGTATATATAAGTAAGTAAGTAATTAAAGTCTCTCAGTCGTGTCTGACTCTTTGTGACCCTGTGGACTGCAGCCCACCAGGCTCCTCAGTCCATGGGATTCTCCAGGCAAGAATACTGGAGTGGGTTGCCATTTCCTTCTCCAGGGGATCTTCCCGACCCAGGGATCGAACCTGGGTCTCCCGCATTGGAGGCAGACGCTTTAACCTTTGAGCCACCAGGGAAGCCCTATTATATATATATATATATATATATATATATATATATATATATATATGTATATTCTTTTCTTTTTTGGCTTGAGTTTTATTTATTTTTGTATTGAGTATAGTTAATATATAATATCAAGTTAATTTCAGGTATACAGCTCAGTGATTCATTTATACATACATATATGAAAGTGATCCTTGGGTCGGGAAGGTGCCCTGGGGGAGGAAGTGGCAACCCACTCCAGTATTCTTACCTGGACAATTCCATGGACAGAGGAGCCTGGCAGCCTAAAGTTCATGGAGTCGTAAGAGTTGGACACAACTTATCAAGAGTCAGACACAAGTTAAACCACTACCACTATGATTTTTCCAGTGGTCATGTATGGATGTGAGAGTCAGACTGTGAAGAAAGCTGAGTGCCGAAGAATTGATGCTTTTGAATTGTGGTGTTGGAGAAGACTCTTAAGAGTCCCTTGGACTGCAAGGAGATCCAACCAGTCCATTCTAAAGGAGATCAGTCCTGGGTGTTCTTTGGAAAGACTGATGCTGAAGCTGAAACTCCAATACTTTGGCCACCTCATATGAAGAGTTGACTCATTGGAAAAGACTCTGATGCTGAGAGGGATTGGGGGCAGGAGGAGAAGGGGATGACAGAGGATGAGATGGCTGGATGGCATCACAGAATCGATGGATGTGAGTTTGAGTGAACTCCCGGAGTTGGTGATGGACAGGGAGGCCTGGTGTGCTGCGATTCATGGCGTCACAAAGAGTCGGACATGACTCTTTGTATATATATATATACACACACACTCAGTGATATATGTATTCTTCAAATTCTTTTCCTTATATATTATTACAAAATATTGAGTTGTATTTTTTACTTGTTGTCTATTACCTTGACAATCTCCCTTCCCAACTAAAATGTTAACTTTTGCCATTTTGCTCACTGATGCAGCCCAGAGAATCTAGAAT
>NW_024070213.1:39145289-39165902 GCF_014754425.2 Oryx dammah | reverse complement strand
TAACTTTTGCCATTTTGCTCACTGATGCAGCCCAGAGAATCTAGAATAGAACCTGGCATATATTTGGTATTGGATGTACACTGGCTGGAAAAATGAATGATCGATAGCCTTGTGTTACTTGGAGCACCATTGATGAGAAGGGAACATTTTCAGATTGTTTCCCTTCATCATCCGTTTCTTGTGCTTTCTGTGTCTCATGAGCCGAGGCCAGGTACCTGAGTTGCAAGACTGGTTGCAATTAGCAGCTATGTATATTGCTATATGTACTAAACCATACAGGGATCCTCACTTGGAGGAAATGAAAAATTACTGTGAAAATGGCAAAGTAGTCAAATAAAGCAGAACAGTTTTTGCAGGGCACTGTCTTTGCAGAAAAAAAAAAAAGGTAAAATACAAGGCAAAGGCAAAATCTTAGATATTTTGCTGACAGTGGTGAATAAAGTTAGAGTAAGACCTAATAGCTGCCTTGAGGAACTTGGCTTTCTCTATTTACATTCCATTCACTCTATTATGGATATGATCTAAACATACAACACCTATCCCAAGAAATTTCCATGGTCTCTTTGTTCTCTATTAAGTCCACATTCCTTAGCATAGTTTTCAAGGTCCTTCACAACCTGAGCTCAGCCACCCTTCCAATTTCAGTTCTTGTGTCCCTTATCTGTCCAACCTTACAACAGCATAAGGAGCAAAGTTAGATTGTGGGCTCTTCCTTTGACAGACTTTTCACTTCAAGTCTATTTGTCTTTTCTCTTGCTCCATTGGTATAAAATTTGTCCCCTCCCTATATATCTGGACATGAGCACACACACACACACACACACCCCTACCTCTTTCTGAATTTAGAAAAAATCCTTCTCATTGTATAAGGCTGATTGAAAGGTCACTTCTAAGTGCAGTATTAGACTTAGGTAGGATGAATTTCTTCCCATTCTATATTATTATGATACTTAATGCAATCCTATTTGGATTTTAGCTTTTATAATTTTGTCCATCAAATATGAAGTCCCAAACCAAGGGTTGGGTCATGTTCATCTTTTTGTCCAACAAGTCCCCCACTTTTTACATACAATAATTTTTAGTTGAATATTTACTGAAAGAAAAAAAAACTAAATAAAAATAATGATTCTTCTTCCCTTGTATTTCAAAGATATTGAATAGGTTTTTTGAAAAATTAACTACTATGATAATCAATACATTTTGACATATAGCTATTTGCATCATAGGTAATTTATACAAATTCAACTACATGATCAATTATTTTTTGTGTTTTTTTGCTTTTAAAAATTTACTTATATTTAAATTCAAGGATAATTGTTTTACAGAATTTTGTTGTTTTCCGTCAAACCTCAACATAAGTCAGCCATAGGTATACATATAT
The DNA here is from genome assembly GCF_014754425.2 of Oryx dammah. Taxonomy (NCBI): domain Eukaryota; kingdom Metazoa; phylum Chordata; class Mammalia; order Artiodactyla; family Bovidae; genus Oryx; species Oryx dammah. The sequence goes on along the minus strand of NW_024070213.1, from coordinate 39,164,521 downwards.
CCCCTCTTTCTTGAACCTCCCACCCATCTCCCTCCCCATCCACCCCCCCCACCCCAGGTTGATACAGAGCCCCTGTTTGAATTTCCTGAGACTCACAGCAAATTCCCGTTGGCTATCTATTTTACATATGGTAATATAAGTTTCCATGTTACTCATTGCATACGTCTCACCCTCTTCCTGTGTCCATAAGTCTGTTCTCTATGTCTGTTTCCTCATTGCTATTCTGCAAATAAATTCTTTGGTACCATCTTTTTAGATTCAATATATATGTGTTAGTATACGATATCTCAGAGAAGGCAATGGCAACCCACTTCAGTACTCTTGCCTGGAAAATCCCAGGGATGGAGGAGCCTGGTAGGCTGCAGTCCACGGGGTGGCTAAGAGTTGAACATGACTGAGCAACTTCTCTTTCACTTTTCACTTTCATGCATTGGAGAAGGAAGTGGCAACCCACTCCAGTGTTCTTGCCTGGAGAATCCCAGGGGCGGTGGAGCCTGGTGGGCTGCCGTGTATGGGGTCGCACAAAGTCGGACACGGTTGAAGCGACTTAGCAGCAGCAGCAGCAGCATGATATCTACCTTTCTCTTTCTGACTTACCTCACTCTGTATAGTAGGCTCTAGGTTCATCCACCTCATTAGAACTGGTTCAAATGTGTTCCTTTTTATGGCTGAGTAACCTTCCATTGTGTATATGTGCCACATCTTCTTTATCCATTCATCTGTTGATGGACATCAAGGTTGCTTCCATGTTCTAGCTTTTGTAAATAGTGCTGCAGTGAACATTGGGGTATGTGTGTGATTTTCAATTTTGGTTTCCTCAGGGTGTATGCCTAGGAGTGGGATTGCTGGGTGATGTGTTGGCTTTATTCCTAGTTTTTTTTTTTTTTTAAGAAATCGCCATACCGTTTCCATAGTAGCTGTATCAGTTTACATCCATGCCAACAGCGCAAGAGTGTTCCCTTTTCTCCACACCCTCTCTATCATTTATTGTTTGTAGACTTTTTGATGATGGCCATTCTGACCAGTGTGATGAGACTCATTGCAGTTTTGATTTGCATTTCTCTAGTAATGAGTGATATTGAGCATCTTTTCATGTGTTTGTTAGCCATCTGCATGTCTTCTTTGGAAAATGTCTGTTTAGGTCTTTTTCCTTCTTTTTGATTGGATTGTTTGTTTTTCTAGTATTGAGTTGTATGAACTGCTTGTATATTTTGGAAATTAATCCTTTGTCAGTTGTTTCATCTGCTATTATGTTTTCCTATCCTGAGGGTTGTCTTTTCACCTTGCTTATAGTTTCCTTTGCTGTGCAAAAGCTTTTAAATTTAATCAGGCCCCACTTGTTTACTTTTGTTTTTATTTCCGTTACTCTTAGGAGGTGGGTCATAGAGGATCTTCCTTTGATTAATGTCATCGAGTGTTCTGCCTATGTTTTCTTCTAAGAGTTTTATAGTTTCTGGTCTTAAATTTAGGTCTTTAATCCATTTTGAGTTTACCCTTGTGTATGGTGTTAGGAAGTGTTCTAATTTCATTCTTTTACATGTAGTCGTCAGTTCTCCTAGCACCACTTATTGAAGAGGCTGTCTTTGCCCCATTGTGTATTCTTGCCTCCTTTGTCAAAAATAAGGTACCCATAGGTGCATAGGTTTATTTCTGAGTTTCCCATCTTGTTCCATTGGTCTATATTTCTGTTTTTGTGCCAGTACCATACTGTCTTGATGACTGTAGGTTTGTAGTACAATCTGAAGTCAGGAAGGTTAATTCCTCCAGCTCCATTTTTTCTTTCTCAAGACTGCTTTGGCTCTTCAGGGTCTTTTGTGTTTCCATATGAATTGTGAAAAGTTTTGTTCTAGTTCTGTGAAAAATGCCATTGGTAATTTGATAGGGGTCTCACTGAATGTGTAGATTGCATTTGGCAGTATAGTCATTTTCACATTATTGATTCTTCCCACCCAGGAACATGGACTATTTCTCCGTCTCTTTATGTCATCTTTGATTTCTTTCATAACTGTCTTATAATTTTATGTGTAAAGTTCTTTTCTCTCCTTAGGTAAGTTTATTCCTAGATATTTTATTCCTTTTGTTGCAATGGTGAATGGGATTGATTCCTTAATTTCTCTTCTGATTTTTCATTGTTAGTATATAGGAATGCAAGTGATTTTGGTGTATTAATTTTGTTTCCTGAGACTTTCTGGAATTCACTGATTAGCTCTAGTAAATTTCTGATAGTATTTTTAGGGTTTTCTGTGTATAGTATCATGTTATCTGCAAACAGTGAGAGCTTTACTTCTTTTCCCATCTGGACTCCTTTTATTTCTTTTTCTTCTCTGATTGCTGTAGCTAGGACTTTCAAATCTATGTTGAATAATAATGGTGAAAGTGGATAACTTTGTCTTGTTCCTGTTCTTAGGGGGAATGCTTTCAGTTTTTCACCATTGAGAATAATGTTTGCTGTGGGCTTATCATATGTGGCCTTAACTATGTTGAGGTAGGTTCCTTCTATGTTCATTTTTTTGTAGAGTTTTAATCATAACTTAGCATATTAAAAAGCAGAGACATTAATTTGTCAACAAAGGTCTATCTAGTCAAGGCTATGGTTTTCCAGTAGTCATGTATGGATGTGAGAGTTGGACTATAAAGAAAGCTGAGCACCAAAGAATTGATGCTTTTGAAGTGTGGTGTTGGAGAAGACTCTTGAGAGTCCCTTGGACTGCAAGGAGATCCAACCAGTCCATCTTAAAGGAAATCAGCCCTGGGTGTTCATTGGAAGGACTGATGTTGAAGCTGAAATTCCAATACTTTGGCCACCTGATGCGAAGAGCTGACTCATTTGAAAAGACCCTGATACTGGCAAGGTTGACGGCAGGACGATGGAGGATGAGATGGTTGTATGGCATCACTGACTCAATGGATGTGGATTTGGGTGAACTCTGGGAGTTGGTGATGGACAGGGAGGCCTGGCATGAGATTGCAAAGAGTCGGACACAACTGAGTGACTTAATTGAACTGAATCATAAAGGGTGCTGAATTTTGTCAAAGACTTTTTCTGCATCTACTGAGATTATCATATGGCTTTTATCCTTCAACTTGTTATTACAGTGTATCACATTGATTGATTTGCATATATTGAAAAATCCTTGCATCCCTGGAATAAACCCAACTTGATCATGGTGTATGAGTTTTTTAATGTGTTGTTGAATTCTGTTTGCTCAAATTTTGTTGAGGATTTTTTCATCTATGTTTATCAGTGATATTGGCCTGTAGTTTTCTTTTTTGTGTTGTCTTTGTCTGGTTTTGGTATCAGAGTGATGGCGGCCTAGTAGAATGATCAAGTACACTAGATCAATTTTTTAAAATCAGAAACAAAAATAAATAGAGAAGGAGAAAAAGAGAGAAAAACAACAACTTCAATAGTGTGTGGTCGATCTCTTACTATTGCCTGCATTAAGCACAGTCCCAGGGGAGAGCAGAATGAGAGATATGGCTTTGTCCTCTTAATCAGTTTCAGTTTCAGTTCCTGCGATGCCTCATGGTATGAGTCTCTACTGTGGTGAACAGGATTCTATTGTTTAAAGGTGTACATTTTTCATGCTACATGGCCTCTGAGAAGAAGCCAACGAATTTATTTGGTACAGTCATCTAATCCAGATCTGGACAGTGACCCATCTCTTTGAGGCATCTTTAGAGATGGCTTGTCCTGATCCACCATCAAGAATTTTGAACAGGATTTAGGAGTCATTTTGACTTTATATGGGCTTCCCTGATGGTTCGGATGGTAAAGAATCTGCTTGCAATGCAGGAGACTCAGGTTTGATCCCTCGGTTGGGAAGATCCCCTGGAGAAGAGAATAGTTACTCACTCCAGTAATCTTGTCTGAAGAATTCCATGGACAAATGAGCCTGGTAGGCTACAGTCCATGTGGTCTCAAAAAGTGTCAGACAGGATTGAGTGACTAACACTTTCACTTTTTTGACTTTATATAATTTTGCTTCATTTCCTGACTTTTGAACTCAACTCCCACACAAGATATTCAACTTCACAGTAATCTGTAAGCACCATGGTACAAAGAACAGGTCATATTTTGATAAGGTAACTAAAATGGTTTTTTATAACTTAAAAACATAATGGAAAGTGTAGGTGATTTCAAGTAGAGACACAGAAATTGTTAATAAATAAAAATTATGGAGGATGTATATCTAAGAAAGATTTAATCATTGTATTTCTTCCTTCTGTTTTGGCAAAGAATGTTAGATGGATGTCCCAAGAAAGGTCTCTGAATGGATTATGATTTCTTACACAGAAAGTGGTGACCAGTTGTTTTTCTTCACTAAATACACAGCAGCAGGAAACATTTAAATGTAGCATAAAGGATTTATCTCAGATACAGAACAGTTTTTTGTTTGCTAGACACTGTGACAACTTCTTGAGAGATGTTATAGAATCTCCTACTGTGGAAACTTCTTTTTAACCTCATTCTGTCTGGAATAGTTTATGTCAACATTTTTCAAAGTATGTTTTAGTATTTTATGGACTGTTAGGGGAAGTTACTCAAAATAAAGTTTCTGTTATCAAATACATTTCAGAAACACTAGTTTTAATATAGTTAAACAAACTTCTTTGCCTTGGGCTTCATGGGCTTTTATTCTGCTTTATGTTTCAGGAGTATCTAATGGAAAGTAACGTTATGTGTAGTAAAATGCATTTATAAAATTTATTTGATAATACAACCAATGTAAGAGGCTTTTATAGAAAGGATTGCTATTCTGTGTTACTTTTTTGGAGATACACTGATATATATTTGAAGTGGTAAATTAAGTGAACTTTTGTAAAATGTTAAAAAAAATTTCTCACCTGCCACATTCCTCCTCTTAAAACAGCAAATTTCTCCACAAAAATATCCATTTTAAGATTTGAATAAAGGTAATGTACAATATTATGTTAGCATCAGGTGTACTAAAGGCTGATCTGGTTCTGCATACTTAATGATATAATCACAAGTCTAATAGCCATCAATCCCCATGCAAAGATATTGCAATATTGTTGACCATATAACTTATGCTTTATATTACATCCCCATGACTTATTAATTATATAACTGGAAGTTTGTAATCTTAACCCCTAATACCTATTTCAGCCAACCTCTAATCCTTTGCTTCAGGCAACCACCTCTTTGTTCTCTGTATCTATGATCTATTTTCATTTTGTATTGTTTGCTAATTTTTTATTCCAACTTAAGTGTAGTATTTGTCATTCTCTGTCTGATTTATTTCACATAACATAATATCCTCTAGATCCATCCATGTTGCCGCAAATGGCAAGGTTTTATTTTTCTTTACAACTGAGTAATATTCCATTGTATGTGTATATACAGACAACATCTTATTTATTCATTCCTCTATTGAGGAACATCAAGTTGCTTCCATATACTGACTATTGCACATAATGCTGCAGTTGGTGGACACAACTGCAGTGTGTCCAGCAAAAGACACACTAATCTTTTCAAGTTAGTGTTTTTCATTTTCTTTCTGTAAGTACCAGTAAGTACAATTGCTGGATCACATACCAGTTCTATTCTTAATTTAATAGATGACCCTCTATACTGTTTCAATTAGTGGCTGCACCAATTTACAATCCCATCAACAGTCCACAAGGGTTCACTTTTCTCCATATCCTCACCAACACTTTTTATTTGATGTCATTTTCATGACAATCATTTTGACAGGTGTGAGGTGAAATCTCCATCTGGTTTTAATTTGTATTTTTCTTATGATTAGTGATTTTGAGTATTTATCTATGTGTCTGTTGACAATCTGTATTCCTTATTTGGAAAAATACATATTCAGGTCTACTGCTCATGTTTTAACTGGGTCCTTTCATGTTTTTGATGTTGTTTTGTATGAGTTTTTATATAATTTGAATATCAATCCCTTTTTGGGTATATTATTTGCAACTATATTTTCCCATTCAATAGGCTGCTTTTCCATTTTGTTGATAGCTTCCTTTACTGTGCAAATACTTTTTAGTTTGATGTACTTTTACTCGTTTGTTTTGTTTTTGTTTTTCTTGGCTGAGAAGATACCCAGAACAATATTACAAAGATCGATGTCAAAGAGCATACTGCCTATGTTTTCTTCTAGGTATTCTATGGTGTCAGGTCTTACATTTAAGTCTTTCATCCATTTTGAGTTTATTTTTCTATATGGTGTGTGAAAGTACTTCAGCTTGATTCTTTTGCATGTAACAATCCATTTTCCAATACAAGTCCATTGCCCATAGAAGCATGGGCATGCTTTTGTACTCTCTCTTCTCTCCTGCTGATCTATAAGTCTGTTTTTATGCAAGTAACATTTTGTTTAGGACTTCCCTATAGCTCAAATTGGAGCTTCCCTGGTGGCTTAGAGGGTAAAGCATCTGCCTACAATGCAGGAGGCGCAGGTTCAAAAGAATCTGCCTGTGATGCAGGAGACCAGAGTTCAATCCCTGGGTTGGGCATATCCTCTGGAGAAGGGAATGGCAATCCACTCCATTATTCTTGCCTGGAGAATTCCATGGACAGAGAAGCCTGGCAGGCTACAGTTCATGGGATCGCAAAGAGTTGGACAGGACTGAGTGACTAACACACACACAACATCTTCTTTTGATTCCGGCAGCTTTGTTGTTGTTCAGTTACTAAATCGTGTCCAACATTTTGTGAGCCCATGAACTGCAGCACATCAGGCTTCCCTGTCTTTCACTATCTCCCAGAGTTTGCTCAGACTCATGTCCATTGAATTTGTGATGCTATCTAACCATCTCATTCTCTGCTGCTCTCTTCTCCTGCCCTCAATCTTTCCCAGCATCAGGGTTGTCTCCAATGAGTTGGCTCTCTGTATCAGGTGGCTAAAGTATTGGAGTTTCAGCTTCAGCATCAGTCCTTCCCATGAATATTAAGGACAGATTTCCTTTGGGATTGACTGGTTTGATCTCCTTCCATTCCAAGGGATTCTCAAGAGTCTTCTCCAATACCACAGTTTGAAAGCATCAATTCTTCAGATGCTCAACCTTTTTTATGGCCCAATTCTCACATCTGTACATGACTACTGGAAAAAACCATAGCTTTGACTATAGGGACCTTTGTCAGCAGTGATGTCTCTGCTTTTTAATATGCTGTATATTTTGGTCATAGCTTTTCTTCCAAGGAGCAAGTGTCTTGTAACTCCATGGATGCTGTCACCAGTCGCAGTAATTTTGGAGCCCAAGAGAAAAAAATCTGCCACTATTTCCACTTTTTCCCTATCTATTTGGCATTAAGTGATAGGACTGGATGCCATGATCTTCGTTTTTTTGAACGTTGAGTTTTAAGCCAACTTTTTCACTCTCCTCTTTTGTCCTCATCAAGAGGTTCTTTAGTTCCTCTGCTTTCTGCCATTAAAGTGGTATTATTTGCATAACTAAGGTATTGATATTTTACTCAGCAATCTTGATTCCAGCCTGTGATTCATCCATCCCAGCATTTTGCATGATGTACTCTGCAAGTAAGTTAAATGAGGAGGGTGACAATATACAACCTTGACATACTCCTTTCCCAATTTGGAACTAGTCCATTGTTCCATGTCCTGTTCTAATTGTTCCTTCTTGGCCTGTATATTCGTTTCTCAGGAAGCAGATAAGGTGGTCTGGTATTCACATCTCTTCAGTAGTTTTCAACAGTTTTTTGTGAGCCACACTGTCAAAGGCTTTTATGAAGTCAGTGAAGCAGAAGTAGAGTGTAGTTTGAGATCAGGAAGCATGATATCTCCAGCTTCGTTCTTTCTCAAGATTGTTTTGAGCTATTTGGGCTCTTTTGTATTCTCTTACAAATTTTAGAATTATTTGTTCTAGTTCTGTAAAAATGTCATTGGTGTTGCATTGAATCTGTAGATTGCCTTGGGTAGTATGGTCATTTAATGATATTAATTATTTCAATCAATGAGTATGGTATATCTTTCTGTTTGCTTGTTTCATTTTGAAATTCTTTTATACATGTCTCATAGTTCTCTGACTACAAGCCTTTTACCTAATTGGTTAGATTTACTCATAAGGATATTACTCTTTTTGATGCAATCATAAATGGGGTTGTTTTCTTAATTTCTCTTTCTGATAATTTGCTGTTAGTATGTAGAAATGAGAGATTTCTGTATACTAAGTCTGTATCTTGAAACTTTAGTGAATTTATTAGTTTATTAGTTCTAAGTATTAGTTTATTAGTTCTATTTATTATTTATTAGTTCTAACAGGTGGCAGCTTTAGGATTATACACACACACATACACATATATGTGTGATTATACATATATGTGTATGTGTGTGTGTGTGTGTGTGTGTGTGTGTGTATATATATATTTATATATATATATGTATATATGCATGTTAGGTCACTTCAGTCATGTCTGACTTTTTTGCAATCCTATGGACAGTAGCCCACCAGGCTCCTCTGTCCGTGAGATTCTCCCTCCAGGCAAGAATACTGGAGTGGGTTGCCATGCCGTCCTCTAGGAAATCTTCCTGACCCAGTGATCAAACCCTCGTATCTTATGTCTCCTGCATTGGCAGATGGGTTCTTTACACACACACACACACACACACACACACACACATATATATCTATCATCTAAACAGTGACTGTTTTATTTCTTCCTTTCTGATTTGCATTCCTTTTACTTCTTTATCTTGTCTGGTTCCTATGCCTAGGACTTCCAGTACTAGTGGTGAAAGTAGGCATATTTGTCTTGTTCTTAATTTTAGAAAAGTTGGCTTGGAACATTAGTCCATTTACATTTAAAGTAATTATTAGTGGGTATGTAGTTGCTGCTTTTCTTGTTAATTATTTTCGAGTTGTTTTGTTTGTTATTGTCGTTCCTTTCTTCTTTTGCTCTCTTTCCTTTTGATTTGATGACTGTTTTTAGTGCTACATTTGGAGTTCTTTCTTTTTTTTCATGTGTTTATCTATTGTAGATTTTTGATTTGTGGTTAGCAATCATGTATACCAATCTATGTATATATATAATTATTTTAAGCTGTTGATCTCTTAAGTTTGAATGCATTATAACAACCCTTCTTTTTTACCCCCCCACCTTTATGTGTTTGACATAATATTTTAATTCCTTTTATTTTGTGTGTCCCTTAACTACCTAATGTGGATATAGATTATTTTACTACTTTTATCTTTTAATCTTCTAGCTAGCTTTATCAGTGGTTGATCTACCAACTTCATTATATATTTGCCTTTGCAAATATATATAAAGTCCCTTTAACTTCTTGTAAAGCCAGTTTAGTGATACTGAACTCTTTAAGCATTTGCTTATCTGTAAAAATCTTTATCTTTTTTTTTTTTCCAAATCTGAATGATACCCTTGGTGGCTAGATTGGCTTATATTATTCTATACTATAGGCTTCCCCCCACCCCCCATCATTTTGAATATATTACATCACTCCCTTCTGACCTGCAGAGTTTTGGCCAAAAATTCAGCTGATAGACTTGCAGGAGTACCTTTGTGTGTAATTTGTTACTTTTCCCTTGCTGCTTTTAATATTTTCTCTTTATTTTAATTTTTGCTATCTTAATTATAATGTGTGTTGGTGTGGATCTCTCTGGATTCATCTTGTTTGAATTCACTGTACATCCTGGACCAGAATATTTCTTCTTTCCCAGCTTAAGAAAGTTTTCAGGTACTATGCTTTCAAATATGTTCTCTGCCCCTTTCTCTCTGTCTTCTCCTTTTCGGACCCCTATAATGCAAATATTAGTATACTTGATGTTGTCTCAGAGCTTTCTTAAACTATCTTCTTTTTTTTTTTTCTTTTTCCTGTTCAGCTTGTGTGATTTCCACTACTCTGTCCTCCAGTTTGCTGGCCTATTCCTGTATATCATCTAATCTACTACTGATTCCATCTAGTACATTTCTAAATTTTTGTTATTGTACTCTTCAGTTCTGTTTGATTCTTCTTTAGACTCCAGCTTTTTGTTAAAACTCTCACTGTGTTCATCCATTCTTCTCCTGAGTTCACTAAGAATCTTTATAAGGATAGTCTTGTGCTATTTATCGGGTAGATTGTTTTTGTCTCAGTTGGTAAAGAATCTGCCTGCAATGCAGGAGACCCTGGTTCAATTCCTGGATTGGGAAGATCTGCTGGAGAAGGGTTAGGCTACCCATTCCAGTATTCTTGGGCTTCCCTTGTGGCTCAGCTGGTAAAGAATCAGTCTTCAATGTGGGAGACCTGGGTTTGATCCCTGGGTTCGGAAGAGAACAGCTATCCACTCTAGTATTCTGGCCTGGAGAATTTCATGGGCTGTTTAGTCCATGGGGTCACAAAGAGTCAGACATGACTGAGTTACTTTCACTTCACTTCACTTGTTTATATCCATTTTATTTATTTTTCTGAGATTTTGTCTTATTCCTTTGTTCAGAATATATTCCTCTGTTACCTTATTTTGCCCAATTCTCTTTCTTTGTTTCTATGTATGATGTAAGTGTGTTACATTTCCTGATTTGGAGGTGGTCTTATATAGGGGACAACCTATGGGGCCTAGCATCAGACCCCACTCTGGGCTGCATAGGTCCTTCTTCTGTGGCAGGGCCAACTATTGTAGGTGTACTGATAGGCAGTGGTGACTCCCAGGCTAGCTGGCTGCCAGACACTGACTTGTGTGGCTGTTGCTGGGTTCCAGTGTGGTCTGGAGTTCCTGGGACTTGTGTTGACTTGCTAATGAGCAGGTAATCTCCTAGGACTAATAGGCTAGAAGAAGGATTACAAAATGGTACTAACCAGCATCAGGGTTTTTATGACAGAATTACTTCTCTGTCTTCTCACTTTGCCTAAATCTCTGTGCTCATTTGTATGTTTTAGGTAGGTCATTACATTTCCTGATATTGGAGAAGTAGCAGATGTTCTGTAGGCCCCAGCAAAATATACCCCTCTAGTCACCAGAGCTTTATGATCAAGGAATGACCCCTATGTGGGATGGTTGGGCCCTTCTTTGGGGGACCAGGTCAGCAAGGCCAACAACTGTGAACAACTCTGAGTGAGGCTGGTTCGCAGCCTGGTTGGCTGCCTGGTGTTGCCTTCTACTGAGGTTGCCAAGTGCTGATGGGTGGGGCCAGACCTCAGCCCTACTGGCTATGGCAACAGGAGGTCCAGGTGCTCTTGCAGGCTTACTGGTACACAGGGTTAGGGCCTTGAAAGTCCCAGAATGGGTGCTGGCCCTCTGGTGGGTGGGACTAGGTCCCCATGCGATTGTCTGCTGAGCCTTTGAAGGTCACAGGGCTAGTGCCAACCAGCACTTAACATTCTAGATGAATGATTCCAAAATGACACATACCAACATCAGTGTCCTCATGTTAGAACAAGCCCCCCAAATAGCTGCTGACAATGCTGGTTCCCATAGAGTTTCTCTGACCTCCTTCCTCTCTGAGAGTTTTCTCCCAGATCAGTAAATGGACCATATGCAGACTCCTGCAAATTACTGCCTCTGAGCTGGCTCTCAGAGTGTAGATTTTGTTTGTGTCCTTTAGGAGTGAAGTTTCTATTTTCCACAGCCTTCTGAGTCTCCCATTTGCAAGCCCTATTGACCTTCAAAGTCAGAGATACTAGGGACGTGTTTACCTAGAAGGACTCTTGAACTGAGGAGTCCAGTGCAGGGCTTAGATGCCTTACTCCTTGAGCAGAGGCAGTACCAACACCTTGGGGAGAGCTGGTTAGTACCATTTTGTAATCCTTCTAACCTATTAGTGCCAGGAGATTACCTGCTTATTAGCAAGTCAACACAAGTCCCAGGAACTCTGGATTTCACACCTAACCACACTGGAAATCAGCAACAATCACACAAGTCAGTTCAGTTCACTTCATTTCAGTCACTCAGTTGTGTCTAACTCTTTGCGACCCCATGAATTGCAGCACACCAGGCCTTCCTGTCCATCACCAACTCCCAAAGTTCACTCAAACTCACGTCCATTGAGTCGGTGATGTCATCCAGCCATCTCATCCTCTGTCGTCCCCTTTTCTGCCTGCCCCCAATCCCTCCCAGTATCAGAGTCTTTTTCAATGAGTCAACTCTTCACAAGAGATGGCCAAAGTATGGGAGCTTCAGCTTTAGCATCATTCCTTCCAAAGAAATCCCAGGGCTGATCTTTAGAATGGACTGGTTGGATCTCCTTGCAGTCCAAGGGACTCTCAAGAGTCTTCTCCAACACCACAGTTCAAAGGCATCAATTCTTTGGCTCTCAGCCTTCTTCACAGTCCAACTTTCACATCCATACATGACCACTGGAAAAACTATAGCCTTGACTAGATGGACCTTTGTTGGCAAAGTAATGTCTCTACTTTTGAATATGCTATCTAGGTTGGTCATAACTTTTCTTCCAAGGAGTAAGCATCTTTTAATTTCATGGCTGCAGTCACCATCTGCAGTGATTTTGGAGCCCAAAAAATAAAGTCTGACACTGTTTCCACTGTTTCCTCATCTATTTCCCATGAAGTGATGGGACCAGATGCCATGATCTTTGTTTTCTCAATGTTGAGCTTTAAGCTAACTTTTTCACTCTCCTCTTTCACTTTCTTCAAGAGGCTTTTTAGTTCCTCTTCACTTTCTGCCATAAGGGTGGTGTCATCTGCATATCTGAGGTTATTGATATTTCTCCTGGCAATCTTGATTCCAGCTTGTGCTTCTTCCAGCCTAGCATTTCTCATGATGTACTCTGCATATAAGTTAAATAAGCAGGGTGACAATATACAGCCTTGACATACTCCTTTTCCTATTTGGAACCAGTCTGTTGTTCCATTTCCAGTTCTAACTGTTGCTTCCTGACCTGCATATAGGTTTCTCAAGAGGCAGGTCAGGTGGTCTGGTATTCCCATCTCTTTCAGAATTTTCCACAGTTTATTGTGATCCACACAGTCAAAGGCTTTGGTGTAGTCAATAAGCAGTAATAGATGTCTTTCTGGAACTCTCTTGTTTTTTCCATGATCCAGCAGATGCTGGCAATTTGGTCTCTGGTTCCTCTGCCTTTTTTAAAACCAGCTTGAACATCAGGAAGTTCATGATTCACGTATTGCTGAAGCCTGGTTTGGAGAATTTTGAGCATTATTTTACTAGTGTGTGACATAAATGCAATTGTGCAGTAGTTTGAGCATTCTTTGCCATTGCCTTTCTTTGGGATTGGAGTGAAAAGTGACCTTTTCCAGTCCTGTGGCCACTGCTGAATTTTCCAAATTTGCTGGCATATTGAGAGCAACACTTTCACAGCATCATCTTCCAGGATTTCAAATAGCTCAAATGGAATGCCATCACCTCCACTAGCTTTGTTCATAGTGATGCTTTCTAAGGCCCACTTGACTTCACATTCCAAGATGTCTGGCTCTAGGTGAATGATCATACCATCGTGATTTTCTGGGTCATGAAGATCTTTTTTGTACAGTTCTTCTGTGTATTCTTGCCACTTCTTCTTAATATTTTCTGCTTCTGTTAGGTCCATACCATTTCTGTCCTTTATCGAGCCCATCTTTGCATGAAATGTTCCCTTGGTATCTCTAATTTTCTTGAAGAGATTTCGAGTCTTTCTCATTCTGTTGTTTTCCTCTATTTCTTTACATTGATCATTGAAGAAGGCTTTCTTATTTCTTCTTGCTATTCTTTGGAACTCTGCATTCATATGCTTATATCTTTCCTTTTCTCCTTTGCTTTGTGCTTTTCGTCTTTTCACAGCTATTTGCAAGGGCTCCCCAGACAGCCATTTTGCTTTTTTGCATTTCTTTACCATGGGGATGATCTTGAACCCTGACTCCTGTACAATGTCACGAACCTCATTCCATAGTTCATCAGGCAGTCTATCTATCAGATCTAGTCCTTTAAATCTATTTCTCACTTCCACTGTATAATCATAAGAGATTTGATATAGGTCATACCTGAATGGTCTAGCGGTTTTCCCTATTTTCTTCAATTTAAGTCTGAATTTGGCAATAAGGAGTTCATGATCTGAGCCACAGTCAGCTCCCGGTCTTGTTTTTGCTGACTGTATAGAGCTTCTCCTTCTTTGCCTGCAAAGAATACAATCAATCTGATTTTGGTGTTGACCATCTGGTGATGTCCATGTGTAGAGTCTTCTCTTGTGTTGTTGGAAGAGGGTATTTGCTATGACCAGTGTGTTCTCTTGGCAAAACTCTATTAGCCTTTGCCCTGCTTCGTTCCGTATTCCACGGCCAAATTTGCCTGTTACTACAGATGTTTGTTGACTTCCTACTTTTGCATTCCAGTCCTATTATGAAAAGGACATCTTTTTTGGGTGTTAGTTCTAAAAGGTCTTGGAGGTCTTCATAGAACCATTCAACTTCAGCTTCTTCAGCATTACTGGTAGGGGCATAGACTTGGATTACTGTGATATGAATGGCTTGCCTTGGAAATGAACAGAGATCATTCTGTTGTTTTTGAGATTTCATCCAAGTACTACATTTCAGACTCTTCTGTTGACCATGATGGCTACTCCATTTCTTCTAAAGGATTCTTGCCTGCGGTTGTAGACATAATAGTCATATGAGTTAAATTCACCCATTCCAGTCCATTTTAGTTCGCTGATTCCTACAATGTCGATGTTCACTCTTGCCATCTCCTGTTTGACCACTTCCAGTTTGCCTTGATTCATGTACCTAAGATTCCAGGTTCCTATGCAATATTGCTCTTTAAAGCGTCGGACCTTGCTTCTATCACCAGACACATCCACAACTGGGTATTATTTTTGCTTTGGCTCCATCCCTTCATTCTTTCTGGAGTTATTTCTCCACTGATCTCCAGTAGCATATTGGGCACCTGTGATTGGGAAGTTCCTCTTTCAATATCCTCTCATTTTGCCTTTTCATAGGGTTCTCAAGGCAAGAATACTGAAGTGGTTTGCCATTCCCTTCTCCAGTGGACCACATTCTGTCAGACCTCTCCACCATGACCCACCCATCTTGGCTGGCCCCACAGGGCATTGCTTAGTTTCATTGAGTTAGACAAGGCTGTGGTCCTAGAGTCATTAGATTGACTAGTTTTCTGTGAGTATGGTTTCAGTGTGTCTGCCCTCTGATGCCCTCTTGCAACATCTGCCATCTTACTTGGGTTTCTCTTACCTTGGATGAGGGGTATCTCCTCACCGCCACCCCTCCTGATCTTGAACGTGAAGTCGCTCCTCTAGGCCCTCCTGTGCCTGCTCAGCCACTGCTTCTTGGATGTGGGGTTGCTCCCAAGTCAGTGTCTGGCAAACAGCTAACTGTGATAATCCACTCCATACTTTGGGTTATATTCTTGACTCTACTGAGTCTCTGCCCCTCCTGTCCATCTGTTTTTTTTTATTTTATATCTTTCATTATGGAAAATGATTTCTGCCAATCTTCAGGTTGCTCATTGATAATTGGTCTGTAAATAGTTGTAATTTGGTGTGCTTTTGGGAGGGTGTGAGTCAGGGTCTTATTTCTCTGCCATTTTTGAAAGTGAATCAAAATATCCTTTTTAATAATTCATCTAAATATCTATTCCTTTGAAATGATTTCATTTATAGTGTTAAATATTTTCCAGTGAGCTGTAATGAAGTGACATCAAATAGTTTTCAGAATTAGAAGTTGATTCATGGAATCTTAATTCTTATTTTGGTTTCTGAACATATTATTTTTGTTTTCAGTGGAGGCAGAGGCTATAATTAAAATTTGCATATTTTTTATAATGATGAATGCAGCTTTGAAGTCTCCTAATGAAATGAGACATAAGTACAAGGCCATTCATAAAATGGCATAATTTTGACAGAATTTCACCTAGAAATCCTGCTCATCACTATATTAAGTGACAGTGTCCCAATGGAAAGTGAAAGCATCATAACTCTTTACATACTTACAGTTACCTTAGCCATGTATTTATAAATACCTTAATAAGTTCTCAAGTTTCTGAGTGCATCTTTCAGAAACTATATACAAATAACAGAAATATCTTCTGGGGAGAAGTTATCTCTGCATCTACCCATGTGTCAATTCGAAATGAGGCAGAAACATTAAATAGAAGGGACAATGAGGGAAAAGACCCATAGAACAAGGTGATGTATTGTTTGAGTGGTAATTTACGTTAACATTGTGTTGAATATGTGTGAGATTAAGTGAATTTTAATGTTCACTCTGAAGACTGTATATATATATATATATATATATATATATATATGCTGTGAACGTGCTGCACTCAATATGCCAACAAATTTGGAAAACTCAACAGTGGCCACAGGACTGGAAAAGGTCAGTTTTCATTCCAATTCCAAAGAAAGGCAATGCCAAAGAATGCTCAAACTACCGCACAATTGCACTCATCTCACATGCTAGTAAACTAATGCTCAAAATTCTCCAAACCAGGCTTCAGCAATACGTGAACCATGAACTTCCTAATGTTCAAGCTGGTTTTAGAAAAGGCAGAGGAACCAGAGATCAAATTTCCAACATCTGCTGGATCATGGAAAAAGCAAGAGAGTTCCAGAAAAACATCTACTTCTGCTTTATTGACTATGCCAAAGCCTTTGACTGTGTGGATCACAATAAACTGTGGGAAATTCTGAAAGATATGGGAATACCAGACCGCTTAACCTGCCTCTTGAGAAATCTGTATGCAGGTCAGGAAACAACAGTTAGAACTGGATATGGAACAACAGACTGGTCCCAAATAGGAAAAGGAGTATGTCAAGGCTGTATATTGTCACCCTGCTTCTTTAACTTTTATGCAGAGTACATCATGAGAAATGCTGGACTGGAGGAAACACAAGCTGGAATCAAGATTGCCGGGAGAAATATCAATAACCTCAGATATGCAGATGACACCACTCTTATGGCAGAAAGTGAAGAGGAACTAAAAAGCCTCTTGATGAAAATGAAAGAGGAGAGTGAAAAAGTTGGCTTAAAGCTCAACATTGAGAAAACGAAGATCATGGCATCTGGTCCCATCACTTCATGGGAAATAGATGGGGAAACAGTGGAAACAGTGTCAGACTTTATTTTTTGGGCTCCAAAATCACTGCAGATGGTGACTGCAGCCATGAAATTAAAAGACGTTTACTCCTTGGAAGAAAAGTTATGACCAACCTAGATAGCATGTTCAAAAGCAGAGATATTACTTTGCCGACCAAGGTCCGTCTAGTCAAGGCTATGGTTTTTCCAGTAGTCATGTATGGATGTGAGAGTTGGACTGTGAAGAAGGCTGAGAGCCTAAGAATTGATGTTTCTGAACTGTGGTGTTGGAGAAGACTCTTGAGAGTCCCTTGGACTGCAAGGAGATTCAACCAGTCCATTCTGAAGGAGATCAGCCCTGGGATTTCTTTGGAAGGAATGATGCTAAAGCTGAAACTCCAGTACTTTGGCCACCTCATGCAAAGAGTTGACTCATTGAAAAAGACTCTGATGCTGGGAGGGATTGGGGGCAGGAGGAGAAGGGGACGACAGAGGATGAGATGGCTGGATGGCATCACTGACTCGATGTACGTGAATCTGAGTGAACTCCGGGAGTTGGTGGTGGACAGGGAGGCCTGGCATGCTGCGATTCATGGGGTCGCAAAGAGTCGGACACGACTGAGTGACTGAACTGAACTGAACTGATTGTATATATGTATATACTTATATATATGTGTGTGTGTATATATATATATGAAAATATTAGTTGTTCAGTCATGTCCAACTCTTTGCAACCCCATGGATTGTAGTCCATCAAAGTCTTCTGTCCATGGGATTCTCCAGGTAAGAATACTGGAGTGGGTAGTCATTCCCTTCTCAGGGAATCTTCCTGACCTAGAAATTGACCCTGGGTCACTCACATTATAAAGAGATTCTTTACCATCTGAGCCACTAGAGAAAGATTTATAGTTACACATACATATATATGTATATATGTGAGAAATATTTATACATTTATATATATGTGTATATATATATGTATGTATATATATGAGCAAGATTTAAGTAGTTGGCTTATGTGATCATGGAGACTAGAAAGTTTGAAATCTCCTATAAAATAAACAAGAAGAATTTGTATGTTGCAGTCTTGAGGCAGAGTTACTTCCTTTGGAAGTTTCAGCTTTTACTCTTAAGGCCTTCAACAGATTGGATGAGGCCCACACACATTATGGGGGGTAATTGCCTTTATTTACAGTCTACTTAAGTGAAGTGAAGTGAAATGAAGTCGCTCAGTTGTGTCCGACTCTTTGCGACCCCATGGACTATAGCCTACCAGGCTCCTCTGTCCATGGGATTTTCCAGGCAATAGTCCTGGAGTGGATTGCCATTTCCTTCTCCAGGGGATCTTCCCAACCCAGGGATCGAACCCGGGTCTCCCGCATTGTAGACAGATGCTTTACCATCTGAGCCACCAGGGAAGTCCTATACAATCTATATAATTTTTTTTTTTTAGATATGATTAACATTTATACAGTCTACTTAATATAAATGTTAATCATATCTAAAAAAATTAACTTCACAGCAATATCTAAACTCGTGTTTAACCAAACACTGGACATCATAACTTAGCCAAGTTGCTGTATGGACACTATAGCAATACAGTGTTATATATAAATTATATCTCCAAAAAAAGTTAGTATTTCAGTAGAATTTTATTTAACACTTTCTTCATGATTACGTCCCACCTAGCTTTTATCTATGGGTGCTCTTATAAAGACTATGGTTGGTTTTAGATGGCCAGATTGATCTATCTTATTTGATACCAGAAGGACTTCAGAATGCAATATCAAAAGGCAACCCATTGGGTTTGCCTCTCCATTCCAGTCAACTGTAGTCC
This sequence comes from Oryx dammah, assembly GCF_014754425.2. Taxonomy (NCBI): domain Eukaryota; kingdom Metazoa; phylum Chordata; class Mammalia; order Artiodactyla; family Bovidae; genus Oryx; species Oryx dammah. Next base: position 39,145,723 of record NW_024070213.1, on the reverse strand, counting down.
TTTTTTGATGTAAGTGACTTTGGTCATTGAATACTATTCTTTGTGTTCTTACAGATTTAGTTTCCTCACTATAAATACATCTTCCCATAGGAATGATTGAATGCCAAGGGTTGTAGGAAAAAGTTTCGCTCTTTTCATTCCATGACACTCTTAGAATTCCCAAAAAGACTTATCAGGGGAGAAATAACTCAGTTAATAATTACTGTTTGGGGCTTTCATTCTTATCTTTAATGTCATTTTAAGCATTATATGAGTCATACAACCTCCTTTTGATTGGATTTAAGAATATATTCTCCATACCATGCAAATAAGTGTAAAGATGTCTGAATTCAGAAAAATACAGATATTTAAATAATTTTAAGGCATAGGACTTTTACTATATTTTATTAGCTCTTTGGAATTTCTCTTTTTTAATATAAATTTATTTATTTTAA
>NW_024070213.1:39112655-39144889 GCF_014754425.2 Oryx dammah | reverse complement strand
CAGAGGATGAGATGGCTGGATGGCATCACTGACTCGATGTACGTGAATCTGAGTGAACTCCGGGAGTTGGTGGTGGACAGGGAGGCCTGGCATGCTGCGATTCATGGGGTCGCAAAGAGTCGGACACGACTGAGTGACTGAACTGAACTGAACTGATTGTATATATGTATATACTTATATATATGTGTGTGTGTATATATATATATGAAAATATTAGTTGTTCAGTCATGTCCAACTCTTTGCAACCCCATGGATTGTAGTCCATCAAAGTCTTCTGTCCATGGGATTCTCCAGGTAAGAATACTGGAGTGGGTAGTCATTCCCTTCTCAGGGAATCTTCCTGACCTAGAAATTGACCCTGGGTCACTCACATTTTAAAGAGATTCTTTACCATCTGAGCCACTAGAGAAAGATTTATAGTTACACATACATATATATGTATATATGTGAGAAATATTTATACATTTATATATATGTGTATATATATATGTATGTATATATATGAGCAAGATTTAAGTAGTTGGCTTATGTGATCATGGAGACTAGAAAGTTTGAAATCTCCTATAAAATAAACAAGAAGAATTTGTATGTTGCAGTCTTGAGGCAGAGTTACTTCCTTTGGAAGTTTCAGCTTTTACTCTTAAGGCCTTCAACAGATTGGATGAGGCCCACACACATTATGGGGGGTAATTGCCTTTATTTACAGTCTACTTAAGTGAAGTGAAGTGAAATGAAGTCGCTCAGTTGTGTCCGACTCTTTGCGACCCCATGGACTATAGCCTACCAGGCTCCTCTGTCCATGGGATTTTCCAGGCAATAGTCCTGGAGTGGATTGCCATTTCCTTCTCCAGGGGATCTTCCCAACCCAGGGATCGAACCCGGGTCTCCCGCATTGTAGACAGATGCTTTACCATCTGAGCCACCAGGGAAGTCCTATACAATCTATATAATTTTTTTTTTTTAGATATGATTAACATTTATACAGTCTACTTAATATAAATGTTAATCATATCTAAAAAAATTAACTTCACAGCAATATCTAAACTCGTGTTTAACCAAACACTGGACATCATAACTTAGCCAAGTTGCTGTATGGACACTATAGCAATACAGTGTTATATATAAATTATATCTCCAAAAAAAGTTAGTATTTCAGTAGAATTTTATTTAACACTTTCTTCATGATTACGTCCCACCTAGCTTTTATCTATGGGTGCTCTTATAAAGACTATGGTTGGTTTTAGATGGCCAGATTGATCTATCTTATTTGATACCAGAAGGACTTCAGAATGCAATATCAAAAGGCAACCCATTGGGTTTGCCTCTCCATTCCAGTCAACTGTAGTCCTTTTTTGATGTAAGTGACTTTGGTCATTGAATACTATTCTTTGTGTTCTTACAGATTTAGTTTCCTCACTATAAATACATCTTCCCATAGGAATGATTGAATGCCAAGGGTTGTAGGAAAAAGTTTCGCTCTTTTCATTCCATGACACTCTTAGAATTCCCAAAAAGACTTATCAGGGGAGAAATAACTCAGTTAATAATTACTGTTTGGGGCTTTCATTCTTATCTTTAATGTCATTTTAAGCATTATATGAGTCATACAACCTCCTTTTGATTGGATTTAAGAATATATTCTCCATACCATGCAAATAAGTGTAAAGATGTCTGAATTCAGAAAAATACAGATATTTAAATAATTTTAAGGCATAGGACTTTTACTATATTTTATTAGCTCTTTGGAATTTCTCTTTTTTAATATAAATTTATTTATTTTAAATGGAGGTTAATTACTTTACAATATTGTATTGGTTTTGCCATACATCAACATGAATCCACCACAGGTATACACGTGTTCCCCATCCTGAACCCCCCTCCCTCCTCCCTCCCTGTACCATCCCTCTGGGTCATCCCAATGCATCTATACATCCAGTATAGAACAGTCTTTTGGAATTTCTCTTTTAATCTGTGGAAGATAGGCATTTTCAGTTAAAAGTACAGAAAAGGAGCTACTCAATAAAGTAAGTTTTCTCTCATAGTGTTTTAACCAGTCTTTTAAGAAGCTAGATAATCCATCACGCTTTATCACCATAAACTTGGAAGTCAGAAAGTGGATATTGTCCAAAGAGACACACTATATTTTGATTTAGAAGATATTTTACTTTTGAATGAATACATTGATTGATAACAGGAATCAACTACACTATTAATAATAGCTCCTCTCAAAGCTCCACTATACAAATAAACCTCTCATGCATTTTTTAGCTGCTAAGATAGATGCTTACTAAATTATCTCTCCTTTCATATATTGTGGCCTTGAAGTAAGCCAAGAATTTCACTACAAGTTTGTTTGATAAAGTGTGGAGAATTCTTATCTGCCTTCAGGAAATGTTGCTATAAACTATTTGGATTTTGGATCTTCATTAAGTGAGTGGAACTGTGGAGGTTTTTCCATTTTCCTTTATTTATTTTAGATTATAGAACAAAATTACCCCTTTCTTTGTATCAAAATTTAGTGATAGATGAAAGAGAAGTCATTCCTTGAGTAAGGTTGACTCAGAAGGTTTTGCTTGACAAATTTTTTCCTAAAGCAATGCTAAGCATTGGTAGAGCTACTTGTCCAGGTATATACCTTTTCATAGAAATAAAACTATTAACACCCGCATCTGATTTACATAACTACATGTTCTCTTCTCATTTTTTCTACCTCTGTTTTCTTCACGTTATCAGAGCTAACTTCACTGATGACTCTATATTGAAGTTTAAGTGCTCTGGACCTAGGAGTCCATGCCCAGGTCTTACTTGAGCCATACTCATCTCCAAACAGGACCAAGGTATGGTGAATGAAGTGCAAGGTTGGGCTTCTGGGAAGCCCTTGAATTGTTGCACATCCTCCTATTCCCTCTCAGCTCTTAATGGACGCTGAGCACAGAAATGGGACTTTGCTTAAGCTTTCTCGCCTTAGTCCTCATGGGTTACCCTGTATAGTGCCCTGCCTGGTGCTTATGCCATGGCTTTTCCCTAGGTCTGGTAGGCCTGATGGGGGTCCTGCTTGACTACCAGTTCACCCCAGTTGGCTTTGATACTGCATGTAGACACCTCTTTTTTCAGGGACTGCTTGGATTTTCCAGCTCTGCCCACCAGAATGAATATCCACCACTGGATACTCTGAAAGTAATATGAAAACCTAGCCATCCTCAGCCAGTGAAAGTTGGTAGCTGAGTAGATTTTCTTTCCTGCTTTTTTGATGACATCTGCCTGGTTTCATCTCCTCCCCCAGTGGCTTCCTGTTGCCTTAGGAACCATACTGCTTATGATGACTAATTTTAATTGCTAACTTGGAGGGGGTTTGGGGATGAGACTAACATTTAAATTGATGATATCTGAGTAAAGCAGATTGTCCTCCATAATGTGGGTGGATCTCATCCAATCCATTAAAGGCCTGAGTAGACCAAAAAGACAAGCGTCCCCAAGCAAGAAGAATTCTCCAGCAGAATTGCCTTTGGACTTCATTTGCACCACCACCTCTCCTGGGCCTTGAGCCTCCCAATACACACTTTGGTTTGGACTTGGCCATAAGCCAGTTCTCTATACTGAGTCTCGTTCTGGATGTATATATATATATATACATCCTATTGGTTCTCTTTGTCGAGATTTTTTTTCAGTCACTAAGTCATATCTGACTCTTTGTGACTCCATGAACTGCAGCACGCCAAACTTCCCTATCCTTCACTATCTGCCAGAGTTTGGTCAAACTCATGTGCACTGAGTCAGTGATACCACCCAACCATCTCATCATCTGTCACCCTCTTCTCCTCCAGCCCTCATTGTTTCCCAGCATCAGGGTCTTTTCCAGTGTGTCAGCTCTTTGCATAAGGTGGCCAAAGTACTGGAGTTTCAGCTTCAGCATCAATCCTTTCAATGAATATTCAGGATTGACTTCCTTTAGGATTGACTGGTTTGATCTCCTTGCTCTCCAAGGGACTCAAGAGTCTTCCCCAGCACCACAATTGAAAGCATCAATTCTTCAGCATTCAGCCTTCTTTAAAGTCCAACACTCATATCCATACATTACTACTGAAAAAAAAAACACAAAAAAACATAACTTTGACCATACAGACCTTGGTAGGCAAATTAATGTCTCTGCTTTTTAATATGGAGAAGGCAATGGCATCCCACTCCAACACTCTTGCCTGGAAAATCCCACGGACAGAGGAGCCTGGTGGGCTATAGTTCATGGGGTTGCTAAGAGTCAGACATGACTGAGCGACTTCACTTTCACTTTTCACTTTCATACATTGGAGAAGGAAATGGCAACGCACTCCAGTGTTCTTGCCTGGAGAATCTCAGGGACGGTGGAGCCTTGTGGGCTGCCATCTGTAGGGTTGCACAGAGTCGGACACGACTGAAGCAACTTAGCAGCAGCTTTTTAATATGCTGCCTAGGTTGGTCACAAACAATATCTTGTGGGCACAGACAAAACCTTGAGGGCACAAACAAAACCTTGTGCACACCAGGACCCAGGAGAAAGAAGCAGTGACACCACATGAGACTAACCAAGACTTGCCCATGAGTGTCCAGGAGTCCTCAGTATAGGCATGGGTCAGCGGTGGCCTGCTGCAGGGTTGGAGGCACTGAATGCAACAATGCCAGCATGGGACCTTTTGAAGGAGGTCACCATTATCTTTTCTCCTTTGCTTTTGGCTTCTCTTCTTTTCACAGCTATTTGTAAGGCCTCCTCAGACAGCCGTATTGCTTTTTTGCATTTCTTTTTCTTGGGGATGGTCTTGCTCCCTGTCCTCTGTACAATGTTATGAACCTCCATCCATAGTTCATCAGGCACTCTGTCTGTCAGACTGAGTCCCCTAAATTTATTTGTCACTTCCACTGTATAATCATTAGGGATTTGATTTAGGTCATACCTGAATTGTCTAGTGGTTTTCCCTACTTTCTTCAATTTAAGTCTGAATTTGACAATAAGGAGTTCATGATCTGAGCCACAGTCAGCTCCTGATCTTGTTTTTGTTGACTGTATAGAGCTTCTCCATTTTTGCTGCAAAGAATATAATCAATCTGATTTTGGTGTTGACCATCTGGTGATGTCCATGTGTAGAGTCTTCTCTTGTGTTGTTGGAAGAGGGTATCTGCTGTGGCCAGTGCATTCTCTTGGCAGAACTATATTAGCCTTTGCCCTGCTTCATTCTGTACTCCAAGGCCAAATTTGCCTGTTACTCCAGATGTTTGTTGACTTCCTACTTTTGCATTCCAGTCTCATGTAATTGAAAGGACATCTTTTTTGGGTATTAATTCTAGAAGGTCTTGTAGGTCTTCACAGGACTGTTCAATTTCAGCTTCTTCAGCATTACTGGTCAGGGCATAGACTTGGATTACCATGATGCTGAATGGTTTGCCTTGGAAACGAAGAGACCATTGTGTAGTTTTTGAGACTGCATCCAAGTACTGCATTTTGGACTCTTTTGTTGACTCTGATGGCTACTCCATTTCTTCTCATGGATTCTTGCCCACAGTAGAAGATATAATCATCATCTGAGTTAAATTCACCCATTCTTGTACATTTTAGTTTTTGATTCCTAAAATGTCTACATTCACTCTTGCCATCTTCTGTTTGATTGCTTCCTTGCCTTGATTCATAGACCTAACATTCCAGGTTCCTATGCAATATTGCTCTTTACAGCATCAAACCTTCCTCCATCACCAGTCACATCCACAGCTGGGCATTGTTTTTGCTTTGGCTCCATCTCTTTATTCTTTCTGGAGTTATTTCTCCACTGATCTCCAGTAGCGTACTGGGCACCTACCAACCTAGGGAGTTCATCTTTCAGTGTCCTATCTTTTTGCCTTTTCATACTGTTCATGGGGTTCTCAAGGCAGGAATACTGAAGTGTTTTGCCATTCCCATCTCCAGTGGACCACGTTTTGTCAGAACTCTCCATGACCCATCAGTCTTGGGTGGCCCTACACAGCATGGCTCATAGTTTCATTGAGTTAGACAAGGCTGTGGTCCATTTGATCAGATTGATTAGTTTTCTGTGATTGTGCTTTACAGTCTGTCTGTCCTCTGATGGAGAAGGATAAGAGGTTTGTGGAAGCTTCCTGATGGGATAGACTGACTGAGGGGGAAACTGGGTTTTGTTCTGATGGGCGGGGACATGCTCAGTAAATCTTTAATCCAGTTTTCTGTTGATGGGTGGAGCTGTGTTCCCTCCCTGCTATTTACCTGGGGACAAACTTCCCTGGTGGCTCAGAAGGTAAAGCATTTGTGTACAATGTGGGAGACCTGGGCTTGATCCCTGGGTCGGGAAATTCCCTAGAGAAGGAAATGGCAATCCACTCCAGTACTCTTGCCTAGAAAATCCCATGGACAGAGGAGCCTGGTATCCATGGGGTCACAAAGAGTCAGACACGACTGAGCGACTTCACTTTCTTAAACTATGGTGCAGGTAATGATGATAATGGTGACCTCCTTCAAAAGATCCCACGCATGTACTGCTACCGGAGAAGGCAATGGCACCCCACTCCAGTACTCTTGCCTATAAAATCCCATGGATGGAGGAGCCTGGTGGGCTGCAGTCCATGGGGTCGCTAAGAGTTGGACACGACTGAGCGACTGAGCGACTTCACTTTCACTTTTCACTTTCATGCTTTGGAGAAGGAAATGGCAACCCACTCCAGTGTTCTTGCCTGGAGAATCCCAGGGATGAGGGAGCTTGGTGGGCTGCCGTCCATGGGGTCGCACAGAGTCAGACAGGACTGAAGTGACTTAGCCTGTACTGCTACTGTCCATGCCCCCAACCCTACAGCAGGCCACCACCGACCCACGCCTTCACCAGAGACTCCCAGACACCCACAGGCAAGTCTCCTGTGGGGTCACTGTTCCTTTCTCCTGGGTTCTGGTGCACAAGGTTCTGTAGTGCCCTTCAAGAGTATATCTCCCAGTTCTATATAAGTTCTGGCAGGTCTATGGTGGGGTTAATGGTGACCTCCTCCAAGAGGACTTATGCCATACCCAAATCCAAACCCCCTGTCCCTGCGGCAGTCCACTGCCAACCTGTACCTCCACAGGAGATGCTCAAACACAGTTCTGTCTCAGTCTCTGTGGGGTCTCTGGGTCCTGGTGTGCCCAAAGTTCGTTTAAGCCCTCTGAGCGTCTCTGGTGGGAATGGGGTTTGTTTTAAACGTGAATTCGCCCCTCCTACCGTCTTGCTGGGGCTTTTCCTTTTCCCTTGGGCGTGGGATATTTCCTCACAGCCGCACCAGTGCCTACTGTCTTATTGGAATTTCTCTGACCTTGGACGTGGGGTGTCTCCACACTGCCAGTCCAGCGAAGCACAGGCATTGCTCCTGACCTTGGACGTGGCATATCTCCTTATGGCTGCTGCTCCTAACCTTGGATGAGGGTTATCTCCTCATGGCCACTGCTCCTGACCTTGGATAGGGGTATCTCCTCTCTGCTGCCCGCTGCTCCAGCAAAGCAAAATGGCTGTCTGAAGAGGCCTTACAAACAGCTGTGAAAAGAAGAGAAGCCAAAAGCAAAGGAGAAAAGGAAAGATATACCCATTTGAATGCAGAGTTCCAAAAAAGAGCAAGGAGAGATAAGAAAGCCTTCCTCAGTGATCAGTGCAAAGAAATAGAGGAAAACAATAGAATGGGAAAGACTAGAGATCTCTTCAAGAAAATTAGAGAAACCAAGGGAATATTTCATGCAAACATGGGCACAGTAAAGGACAGAAATGGTATGGACATAACAGAAGCAGAAGATATTAAGCAGAGGTGGCAAGAACACACAGAAGAACTGTACAAAAAAGATCTTCACAACCCCAGATAATGACGATGGTTTGATCACTTACCTAGAGCCAGACATCCTGGAATGCGAAGTCAAGTGGGCCTTAGGAAGCATCACTATGAACAAAGCTAGTGGAGGTGATGAATTCCAGTTGAGCTATTTCAAATTCTAAAAGATGACTCTGTGGAAAGTGCTACACTCAGTATGCCAGCAAATTTGGAAAACTCAGCAGTGGCCACAGGACTGGAAAAGGTCACTTTTCACTCCAATGCAACAGAAAGTAATGCCAAAGAATGCTCAAACTATGGCACACTTGCACTCATTTTACACGCTAGCAAAGTAATGCTCAAAATTCTCCAAGCCACGTTTCAACACTATGTGAACCATGAAATTCCAGATGTTCAAGCTGGTTTTAGAAAAGGCAGAGAACCAGAGATCAAATTGCTGGATCATGGAAAAGGCAAGAGAGTTCCAGAAAAACATCTATTTCTGCTTTATTGACTATGCCAAAGCCTTTAACTGTGTGGATCACAATAAACTGTGGAAAATTCTGAAAGAGATGGGAATACCAGACCACCTGACCTGCTTCTTGGGAAACCATTATGCAGGTCAGGAAGCAATAGTTAGAACTGGACTTGGAACAACAAACTGGTTCTAAATAGGAAAAGGAGTGCTTCAAAACTGTATATTGTCACCTTGCTTATTTTACTTATATGCAGAGTACATCATGAGAAACGCTGGGCTGGAAGAAGCATAAGCTGGAATCAAGATTCCATAGTTCATATTGATGCTTCCTAAGGCCCACTTGACTTCGCATTCCAGGATGTCTGGCTCTAGGTAAGTGATTGCCAAGATTGCCGGGAGAAATATCAATAACCTCAGATATGCAGATAACACCACTCTTACAGCAGAAAGTGAAGAACTAAAGAGCATCTTGATGAAAGTGAAAGGGGAGAGTGAAAATGTTGGCTTAAAGCTCAACATTCAGAAAACAAAGGTCATGGCATCTGGTCCCATCACTTCATGGCAAATAGATGGGGAACATTGGAAACAGTGACAAACTTTATTTTGGGGGGCTCCAAAATCACTGCAGATGGTGACTGCAGCCATGAAATAAAAGATGCTTACTCCTTGGAAGAAAAGTTATGACCAATGTAGACAGCATATTAAAAAGCAGAGACATTACTTTGCCAACAAAGGTCTGCCTAGTCAAGGCTATGGTTTTTCCAGTAGCCATGTATGGATGCAAGAGTTGAACTATAAAGAAAGCTGAGAGCCAAAGAATTGATGCTTTTGAACTGTGGTGTTGGAGAAGATTTTTGAGAGTCCCTTGGACTGCAAAGAGACCCATCCGTTGTTGATGGATGGGAGGCCTGGCGTGCTGCAGTCCATGGGGTATCAAAGGGTCTGACACAACTGAGCAACTGAACTGAAGCTTTATTGTCATTACCTCCACCATAGTTTGGCCTCCGGTTAAACAGACAGGGAACACAGCCCCATCCATCAACAGAAAATTGGATTAAAGATTTACTGAGCATGGCCCCGCCCATCAGAACAAGACCCAGTTTCCCCCTCAGTCCTTCCATAAACCTCCTATGCATTTCCATCAGAGGACAAAATGAATGAAAATCACAATCACAGAAAACTAACCAATCTGAGCACATGGACCACAGCCTTGTCTTACTCAATTAAACTATAAGCTATGCCATGTAGGGCCACCCAAGATGGACCAGTCATGGTGGAAAGTTCTGACAAAACGTGGTCCACTGGAAAAGGGAATGGCAAAGCATTTCAGTATTCTTGCCTTAGAACCCCATGAACAGCATGAAAAGGCAAAAAGATATGACACTGAAAGATTAACTTCCCAGTAGACGATAGTTGTTCAGCATGCTACTGGAGATCAGTGGAGAAATACCTCCAGAAAGAATGAAGAGACAGAACAAAGCAAAAACTAAGCCCAGTTGTGCATGTGACTGGTAATGGAAGTAAAGTCTGATGCTGTAAAGAACAATATTGCATAGGAACCTGGAATGTTAGGTCCATGAATCAAGGTAAACTGGAAATGTTCAAACAGGAGTTGGCAAGAGTGAGCATCCACATTTTAGGAATCAGTGAACTGAAATGGACTGGAATGGGTGAATTTAACTCAGATGACCATTATATCTAGTACAGTGGACAAGAATCCGTTAGAAAAGGAGTAGCCATCATAGTCAACAGAAGAGTTCAAAATGCAGCTCAGTTCAGTCATTCAGTCATGTCTGATTCTTTGAGACCCCATGAACTGCACCACACCAAGCTTCCCTGTCCAACACCAACTCCTGAAGCTTACTCGAACTCAATATCCATCGAGTCAGCAATGCCATACAACTATCTCATCCTCTGTCATCCCCTTCTCCTTTGGCCTTGAATCTTTCCCATCATCAAGGTCTTTTCCAATGAATCAGTTCTTCGCTTCAGGTGGCCAAAGTATCGGAGTTTCAGCTACAGCATAGTCCTTCCAATGAATATTCAGGACTGATTTGCTTTAGAATTGACTGGTTGGATCTCCTTGCAATCCAAGAGACTCTCAAGAGTCTTCTCCAACACCACAGTTCAAAAGCATCAATTCTTTGGCACTCAGCTTTCTTTATGGTCCAACTCTCACATCCATACATGACTACTGGAAAAACCATAGCTTTGCATAGACAGACCTTTGTTGGCAAAGTAATGTCTCTGTTTTTTAATATGCTATCTAGGTTGGTATAGCTTTTCTTCCAAGGAACAAGTATCTTTGAATTTCATGGCTGCAGTCACCATCTGCAGTGGTTTTGGAGCCCAAAAAAATAAAGTCTGTCACCGTGTCTATTGTTTCCCCATCTATTTGCCATGGGAAGTGACGGGACCATATGCCATGATTTTAGTTTTCTGAATGTTGAATTTTAAGCCAAATTTTTCACTCTCCTTTTTTACTTTCATCAAGAGGCAATTTAATTCTTCTTTGCTTACTTGGAGGCCATCTCAAAAATGACAGAATGATCTCTTTGTTTCCAAGGCAAACCATTCAGTATCACAGTAATTCAAGTCTATGTCCTGAACACTAATGCTGAAGAAGCTGAAGTTGAACAGTTCTATGAAGACCTACAAGACTTCTAGAACTAACACCCAAAAAAGATGTCCTTTTCATTACATGGGACTGGAATACAAAAGTAGGAAGTCAAGAGATACCTGGAGTAACAGGCATATTTGGCCTTGGAGTACAAAACGAAGCAGGGCAAAGGCTAACAGAGTTTTATCAAGAGAACACACCGGTCATAGAAAACACTCTCTTCCAACAACACAAGAGAACACTCTACACATGGACATCACCAGATGGTCAATACCTAAATCAGGTTGATTATATTCTTTGCAGCCAAACGTGGAGAAGCTCTATGCAGTCAACAGAAAGAAGACCAGGTGCTGACTATGGCTCAGACCATGAACTCTTTATTGCCAAATTCAGACTTAAATTGAAGAAAGTAGGGAAAATCACCAGACCATTCAGGTATGACCTAAATCAAATCCCAATACTTTGGCCACCTCATGTGAAGAGTTGGCTCATTGGAAAAGACCCTGATGCTGGGAGGAATTGGGGGCAGGAGGAGAAGGGGACGACAGAGGATGAGATGGCTGGATGGCATCACTGACTCAATGGACGTGAGTTTGAGTGAACTCAGGGAGTTGGTGATGGACAGGGAGGCCTGGCATGCTGCAATTCATGGGGTCGCAAAGAGTCGGACACGACTGAGCGACTGAACTGAATTGAAATCAAATCCCTTATGATTATATGGTGGAAGTGAGAAACAGATTTAAGGGATTAGATCTGATAGACAGAGTGCCTGAAGAACATTGTACAAGAGGCAGTGATCAAGACCATCCCCAAGAAAAAGAAATGAAAAAAGGAAAAATGGTTATCTGAGGAAGCCTTACAAATAGCTGTAAAAGAAGCGAAGCTAAAACCAAAAGAGAAAAGGAAAGTTTTCCCCATTTGAATGCAGAGTTCTAAAGAATAGCAAGGAGAAATAAGAAAAACTTCCTCATTGATCAATGCAAAGAAATAGAGGAAAACAATAGAATGTGAAAGACCAGAGGTCTCTTCAAGAAAATTAGAGATACCAAGGGAATATTTCTTGGAAAGATGGGCACAATAAAGGACAGAAATGGTATCAACCTAACAGAAGCAGAAGATATTAAGAAGAGGTGGCAAGAACACAGAGAAGAACCATACAAAACAGATCTTCATGACCCAGATAATCACAATGGTGTGATCACTCACCAAGAGCCAGACATCCTGGAATGCGAAGTCAAGTGGGCTTTAGGAAATGTCACTATGAACAAAGCTAGTGGAGGTGATGGAATTGCAGTTGACTTATTTCTGATCTTACAAGATGATGCTAGTAAAGTGCTGCACTCAGTATGCCAGCAAATTTGGAAAACTCAGCAGTGGCCACAGGACTGGAAAAGGTCACTTTTCATTCCAATCCCAAAGAAAGGCAATGCCAAAGAATGTTCAATCTATGGCATAACTGTATTAATCTCACATGCTAGCAATGCTCAAAATTCTCCAAGCCAGGCTTTAACAGTATGTGAGCCATGAACTTCCAGATGTTCTAGCTGGATATAGAAAAGGCAGAGGAATGAGAAATCAAATTGCCAACATCCGTTGGATCATAGAAAAAGCAAAAGAGTTCCAGAGAAACATCAGCATCAGTCATTCCAATGAATATTCAGGACTGATTTGCTTTAGAATGGACTGATTTGATCTTTGCAGTCAAAGGGACTCTCAAGAGTCTTCTCCAACACTACAGTTCAAAAGCATCAATTCTTCAGCACTCAGCTTTCTTTATAGTCCAGCTCTCACACCATACATTACTACTGGAAAAACCATAGCTTTGACTTGATGGACCTTTGTTGGCAAAGTAATGTCTCTGCTTTTTAACATGCTCTCTAGCTTGGTCATAGCTTTTCTTCCAAGAAGCAAGCATCTTTGAATTTCATGGCTGCAGTCACCATCTGCAGTGACTTTGGAGCCCAAGAAAATATAGTCTATCAGTGTTTCCATTGTTTCCCCATCTATTTGCCATGAATTGATGGGACTGGATGCCATGATCTTAGTTTTTTAATGCTGAGTTTTAAGCCAGCTTTTTCACTTTCCTCTTTCAGTTTCACCAAGAGGCTCTTTAGTCCTTTTCACTTTCTGCCACAGGGTGGTGTCATTTGCATATCTGAGGTTATTGATTTCTCCTGGTAATCTTGATTCCAGCTTGTGCTTCATCTAGCCCAGCATTTCGCATGATGTACTCTGTGTATAAGTTAAATAAGCAGGGTGATAATATACAGCCTTGACATAGTCCTTTCTGGATTTGGAACTAGTCTGTTGTTCCATGTCCTGTTCTAACTGTTGCTTCTTAACCTGCATATAGATTTCTCAGGAGGGAGGTAAGGTGGTCTGGTATTCCCATCATTTGAAGAATTCACATTTTGTTGTGATCTACACAATCAAAGCCTTTGGTGTAATCAGTAAAGCAAAAGCATGTATTTTTCTGGAATTCTCTTGCTTTTTCTAATCAGCTATACCCCAATACAAATTAAAAAGTTAAAACATTTTTAAAATAAATAAAATAACATCCTCCATCACTCTGCAAAGTCTTACCTTAATTGATATTTCTTCATAGTGCTTACAACTACGTGAAATTTTACTATGCATGTGTTAGTTTGTTTCTTTGTTGTCTAGCTCTTCACTAGTATGTGAAGTCTATGGACTTTATTCATTTCTGCCTCCCTGCTGGCAGGATAGGGCCTTGCACAGACTAGGTGGTTGGAAATTATTTGTTAAATGAATGAATAAATGTTCTATATAATAATAGAGGAATTTGCACAAGGCTTATGAGTTTATATACTACTTAATTTGAACAAAGTCAGAATTCTATTACAAATATTTTATTACTTCAGTGAAAAATATAATTTCTTATAGCAAATACAAGCTTGAGAGGTCATGATAAGATTACAATTCTGAGTAGTTATAAAAATTTTTTGGAGTATAGAATTTTGTATTAAAGAGAAACACTGTGGTTGTGATGACAAGGAATAGAATATGTATGAACTTAAAGTGTAAGGAGAACTTTGACCCACCTGGCTGATTTCCAACTGTATGGTTTGTTCATGGGCCCTCTGCGGTCCCTGGAATGTGAATGTTCTCCAGCCTTTTCTGGCTTTTCTTACCGAAAAGTGCAATTTCAACAAAGCATTTGAATGTGTAAGTTGAAATAAACTGGGGGCGGGGAGAAGCATTTAAATGCTCAAGTTGAAATGCATGGGAGGGGATATATACACACATGCACACACACACACACATACATACACACACACATATAGCTGATTCACTTCCTTATACATCAGAAATTAATGCAATGTTGTAAAGCAGTTATACTCCAATAAAATAAATGTATAAATGAGAGAAGGATGTTAGTATGTAATTTTTTACTCCTAAGGTAACATATTTTGGCTAGTGCATAACATGGGTCTCTATTATTTCAGTGCTAGAATAAGCAGGTGATCCATACAAAATAATGGAGTTGCATCTGTCTAGGTATAGCTTTGTCTACATTCAGTTGGCAAAGTGAAGCAGTTGATTCCCCATGTTAGAGACCCAGAGAGCAGACATAGTCCTAAAACATCATTGCAGTCTTACCTGGCAGCCTCTGAACACTGCATCTCATCTGCTGGCAGTCAAGCAGTGGAAAGGCTGGAATTTCTTCCCATATTTGGGAGTAGCTTTGGGGCTCAATGCTAGATGAGCAGTGGGAAGAGTACAGGCTTTGGAGTCAGCCAGACATCTGATTGAAACTTGGCCTTGCCTCTCATTGTTTGGGTGAACTTGCCTCTTGCCTAAGTTATTAAATCTCTTTGAGTCGTAATCTCTTCATCTTTATTATAGAAATAATTGTACTTACCTGGTAAGATTACTATGAGGATTCATCTGGCATATGGTAAACACTTGAGAGATGATAATTTTTCTCCTCTTCTCCAATCATTTGCAGTTTACTAGGTGTCTTGAGTTTTTGTTTGTTTTTCCTGTGACGTCTACGTCTCACAGCACATATAGAATAGATAATGTGAAAGGGACCTTATAGGTCATCAAGGCCAACCATTTCTTTCCATCCATCACCTTTTTTCCATTCTTCTCTTAAGACACACATGCACACAAGTTTTCTACTTCCTTTCCCACACCTGGTCATAACCATAGATGATAAAGTTCGTGTTGTCGGATACCCCCCTTTACGCTATAGTGTAAAGCCCTATAGTGGTTTCTTTCCAATTGGAATAAGATTTATTTATGTTTGTAATTCCCTGAAACCCTCTTCCTTCTGGCAATTGCTTGCTTCATACCATAACTGGAGTTCAACATAAGCCCCTGTGTTTCTCCTATCTTGCTGCTTCCAAAGAAGTGATTTTTTAAAGGGGGTTTGACTTGTTTTTCTTTCAATATTTGAAAGCATATAAGCAGAATGTATCCCACATTTCCAAAGAGAGCTTGTTCATTTATGTTTATAGTAGAAATTTTTGTTCATAAAGTTGTTCCTTCATGTTTATAGTAAAAACAAAATCTTAGAGCTTCAGTATTCCACCCTGCTTAACTCAGAAAAGTAAATTTTTATTCTTATAAGATTAAAGAGTTCTACTTTTAATTGAGGTGTAATCTACACACAATAAAATGCACTGATCATAATTTTTATGAGATAATTTTTAACTCATGGCCTAGTTTTTGAGAGATTTAAGACTACCAATTAAAAACAAAACAACACCAAAAGCACAATGTCTATGTCAGAACTCCAAACCAAAAACGTAAAATAGCATATGAACACTCGAAACTTTCCTCTGCATTCAGCTCCTTGAACATTACTGCATGGGGTTGTGCCTCTTGCAAAAGAAGTTGGCCTTTGACAAGTTCAAATAACTTAAATTATAAAATCTGTAGATTGTAAAGGCTTGTTGTAATCCTAATTAGCTTCACCATTGGTAGTATTAACATGTATAAAGAGTTTCTTGGATTCAAAATTCTGTGCTGTTTTAAATAAACCTGACCCTCTGATTTACTCTATTAAAAACTCCCTGTTTCATTTTCTGTGTTCAAGACAGGAAAGGGATTGGACTGTGGAAAATTTTTAAGAGGGACACAGCAGTTCCTGAGTTTTTCTGTTTTCAGACCTTTCAGTCTTCTCATTTGCTGGCTTGACATTTGTTATTAAAATTATTTGTGAGGGACCCAAAACTCTAATATATATATATATCAGTTTTGAATGGTAATAATACTATTTACCTCCACCACAGTGCTTATGTGGATGAACTGAGCATTCTGTTTTGTACCTGGCATGAATTTGGATTGCCATGTTCAAGATTCACACATGAATGCATTTAACTATCGAATTCCTATCTGATGACCCATTTTTTTTTTAATTTCTAAAAATTTTTTATACCGTTTGCTTTATTGAATCCTTGTAACAGTCCCAAGAATTAAAAATCGTTCAACACCCTCACCCATGTAACTGGGATCAGAATACATTCCTCAGGAATGTCAAAGGACTGTGCAATCAGATGTGGTATACAGATTTCAGTTGAAAAAGACTAAAGATTTTCTAATTCAAGATTATTTTTATAATGAAAACAGTGAATGTCTCTGAAATGTTGATTATTCCAAGCATGAAAATTAGAAAACAAATAGTAACAAGGAGTAATGAATATAATTTAAAAATTTCAGACAGTGCACATTTTATCATGATGAAAAACTCTCCTAGAAGCATCAAATCTCTCAGTCTGAGACATTCCTGTGTGCTCAAGCCCTAAGAACTTGATACCTCAGCTTCATATCCCATCTACTGTGGTATTTGTGGGTTATCAGTGATAGATTAGCTTTATGGGAAGACCTCTAAAGTCACACATGTGCCTGAAAATGATCCCAGTGATAAACATGCAGCATTAATTGTGAATTTTTCCTAACACATCACATTTTTTATTGAGTACCTATTTTGTGTGTGCCTGGACCTGAGATGACAGATTTTAATACATTGGGCATATCCCTAAGGAATTCAAGTGTAATGGGAAAAACAACCACACAGATACAAAACAGGGGGTTAAGGGCAATAATAGAAGTTTGTAGAGGATGGAGGAAGTATCCAGGAGATAGAGGAAGTATCCAGGAGATGGACATCGAATCTCGACCATGGGCAGGGAAGAAAAACAATCTCAAAGGATGACTGGGAGACCAGACATGCCCATGATTTACTTACTCCAAATTGCCAACTGTCTTACAAAGCATAAAAACATAAACACAATAATAAAAAATATCCGTAAATTTAGATCTGTGTCTACCATGTTTCACTCTGGATTATAACAGAAAGCGTGAGTAAAGACACAGTATGTTTATTCCCAGAGGACAGGTAGAAAGGAAAGGACGCCCCAAACAGGGATGCTGGGACCCTTAATTGCAGATTTGGCTGTTTCCTGGTTTGTCTCACACCTGTTAAGCATGCCTTTCCTGGATGGCTGAAACTAATACTTGTCAGTGGGAAAGATTATGAGTTTTCTGAATCTGTGAAATGCTCTGATGTGAAGGCAGCAGGGAATCTAAGTAAGCAGAGATGCAGCCCTGCCAGTTGTCAGCTTGGCAAGTGTCTTAATCTGGGGATGAAGTGGGGAGCTTGACTGTCATCAGCTTCCCAGAAGATTGATAAATTAGATGTAGACAGCTAGGGCCTAGGGCTGCCAAACTCATCTTTAGGATCAAAACATAGCTGCTATATGTGGAACCGTGAGAAGCACCCCCATGCCCCAGATGCAGGAGGATCTCATTTAGAGTTAAAATGTGTTATATTAGAAATGAGAATAATGAACGGCCTGCAGAGGAGGGCATCTGCACTGGGGGGCAAGAGGCCTCCCCTCACGTACACTCACCCCCACACTGCCTTCCACAGCAGCATCTGGAAAGAAGGTATCGTGTGTGTACATGGGTTTTTGTGTGTGTCTATCTTTGTGTAGGTGTATACAGTGTGTGTGTGTATATATGGGGAGTGTGTGTGTATTTGTGTGCATCTGTGTACACATGTGTGTCTGTGTCTGTCTTGTCTATGTGTGTGTGTGTGTGTGTGCATCTGTGTATATATCTTTATGTACATGTATGGGGACTGGGCATGTATCTGTGTATTTGTCTTCATATACAAGAGTGAGGGTGTGTATGACTCTGTCTCTGTCTTGTTTGTGGGTATGTGTGGTTATCTGCATGTGTGTATGTGTGTCTTTGTGCACATCTGTGACCTATGTGTATGGCTGTGAATCTGTCTGACTGCCTCTGTGTGTGTGTGTGTGTTTATTTCCCTCACCTTGCCCCATGCTCCAGAAGCTGAACATGCAACCCCAGACTGGGTTTTCTCTGTGATCATTTACAGCACAAGCAAGGCCACTGCAGTTCTATTTGCTGTTTGGCCAGATGCACGGCTGCACCAATGGCAGCTGAGCTGCTTTCTGTGCTGACATTCCATCACCCCAGAGACTCTAACAGGAGTGCTGAGAAAATGTATTTACCTCCTTACAGCTCAGAATGACCCACCGCAGCCAGAAAATGAAATTCAAGCTGAGTGATACCTGCCGCAGGGAATCTTAATATCTCACCAGTTGTTTTCACAGGTTTGCTAGGAGGTAGACTAGGTCTATAATTATGGTATTTTTAAACATGCACTATGTGATAGAAGGTATAGAAAGTCTAAAGCCACACAGGTAATCAAAGGCAGAGATACTGTGTGTCATTGGTGTCGGTGCCATTAGCAGTCTTAATTCTCATGTTTCTCCCATTCCTTGTAATTGGAATATGGACCTTTCTTTTTGGTCTCTTTTCCGAGAAACAAATGCACTATGTTTATTTTGGAATATGTCACAAATACCTTGTTTATGGTCGTTTGTATTGTGTTTGAGTTTCATCGCAATTTATTTGGTTAAAATAAGCTATAATTTTTTAGACAATTTTGTCAAATAAGCTACAAAAAAGTTCAGCCAATGTTTGATTTCCCAGTTTCAAAACTGGGCTCCTTTCCCAGTCTTTCTTGTCCTTAGAAATTCAGACTTATCTCAGTGACATATTTTTGCTTAATTTTCCAACTTTCTATTTGGCAGATGCATGTGCAATTTAAAGAAATATCATCTTAAATATTTTAAATCCACCTTGGGGAGGGAGGTGGGCAAATAGTGTTATGAGCAATAGAATTTGAAGTTAAAGAAGCATTCGTGAATATTATTGTTTTCAAAATTAACCACATGGAGTGTGGATATTTTGTCATGGTCTTGAATATTTTAAAAATAAAGAAAAGCATAGCTCTGTTCTTCCCCCATCAGGGAAGAACCTATAAAGTGTAGACATGGTGCCCTGTAGCTCACAGTCATGGTGAGCTACACTTCCTTTACCCCTGTCTCAGGGTAACACCTTATAGCTCAGATAAGGTGAACTCTCAGAGCTGGAGAATCTTTGCAATCAGTTAGCCTCACTGAGCCCTGAGCCTCATCAGGCACCTGGAACAGGAAGAGCCAGGAGTTGATTCCCTGTCTGCTGATCCTTGACCCGGATATTTTCCTCCACTGCTCATGGGACTCTTCTGTAGCTTATGAATGATTCCAAGGAGAGGACTGATGGCACCACAGAGCATGTGAAACACTCCCTTTCAGTTGCCCGCCCACATGTCTAGTCTGATTTCCTGCCATTCCTCCCTCGTCACAGTACACTCAACAAATACAGAATGGCTTCTAAAATCACTTTGGCTTTCTAAGTCTCCCTGTCTTTGTACTTTCTGGAGCTTCTGCCTTAAATGTTCCTATGAAATTTGAAAAGTGCCAAGGGAACTCTCCAGCTTAAAAACAGGGCAACTGAAACAGCCATTAATTAATTCCCTTTATACTTAACTTTTATTTTTTATTATAATTTTATTTATTTATTTTTAAACTTTAATTGGAAGCTAATTACTCTACAATATTGTAGTGGTTTTTGCCATACATTCACATGAATCAGCCATGGGTGTACATGTGTTCCCCATCTTGAACCCTCCTCTGAATTCCCTCCCTAACCCATCCCTCAGGGTCATCCCAGTGCAGCAGCCCTGAGCACCCTGTCTCATGCATTGAACATGGACTGGAGATCTGTTTCACATATGATAATATATTTTGCTTCTCTTTGTCCTCCACACCCCCACCCCCACCCCTACAGCCCCATAACTCATCCTGTTGCTGAGAAGACAACAACTTAACTTTTTGCTTGTAGCTTCATGTGATTGGCTTTTCCAACTGGTTTGTTGCTGAGGAGGACGAGCGCCTGGTGACTGGGGTGCTCAAAGTGGCAGAAAGCAAAGAACAGGGGCTGCGGAAGGCCATCTCTCTAATTAGGGTTTTGCGCTGACCCAGCCCTGACTCATGAGTGTGTGTGGCCAAGTCCCTTCGCTGTTCACCTGACACTATCACAACATTGTTAACTGGCTATACCCCAATAGAAAATGTTTTTGGCGTTAAAAAAATAAAAATTAAATTAAAAAAAATTCAATGGAAATTCATTTGTATTTCACGACTATGTCTTTCAAAAACTAGATGCTCTGGTTATCTATTGCTGAGTAACAGACCACAAAAGCAGTGGCTCACAAAGACATTTACTTTGCTCAGAAATCTGTGAGGTGGGCAGCTCCCTGGGACGAGCTCATCTCTGCTCCACTAGGTGTTAGCCAGGCAGCTGGAAGGCTGGGCTTGAATTACCCAAAGGCTCCTTCCTCACGTGTCAGCAGATGATATCGATCGCCAGCTGAGAGCTCAGCTGGAGCTGCTGCCTGTGTCACCTACAGGTGGCTCTTTTCTGTGGCCTGTGCTTCCTCACATATTGTGGCTGGATTCCAAGGGGAGCATCCTGAGGCAGGGAGTCAGGCAGAAGCATGTCTCTTTTATGATCCAGCCTGAGAAATTATACAGAATCATTTCTGCCACATTCCATGCATCCTGGCTGCCACAAAGCCCTGCTCAAATTCAAGACGAAACATGTGGGACCAGAAATATTGCCATGGTCATTTTTAGAAATTACAATCTGCTACCCTGAAGCATAAAGAAATTTTAATTGACTTGTTATTCTTGGTTTTCTTGTTCTTTCCAGCCAAACTCCTTTTCAGGGTGGGTTTTGTGGTGGCCCAGAATGTTTTTTACATGCCTAAGTGATTATTATATTTGGTTTCTTTTTTAATGAAACCTGCCCTCCATCATCAATATCTATTTGTCCAGAGAGAAAAACTTTTGTGCATGGAACAAAACCCACATGGAGTTAAGGTTTTTATTACAGCAGCTTTAAGAATAACCACACAAACTTTTATACAAGATTACATTCAGGCTCATCCACTTTAGTTTCTAATGTTTTGTACAATTAAAAGATTTCCAGGAAATTTGAAATATTGATTTGAGTACACATAGGTTCTTAGCAGCAACAGCTTAACACAAAGTCTTTGACCAAACATCTATGTTTTCTGAAATGTAATTAAAGTAGTTGTCCAGAAATGTGTTGATTTACATAAAATCATTAATTGGGTTTAATTGAGGAGCTTAGTTTTAATGAAACTTCTCTACTTTAAAAATTAAAGATAAGGAAGTCTCATAAGACTTTAAACCTTACAAGGTTTAATTTTTAACAGTATGCAGGTATTTATGATTAGATCATTGCCATTATTGATAATAGCCATAATCAATGCCAATTGACTATTGTGATAGATTAAATATGACGGAAATGAATATTCATGATCATTCTGGACAGTTTTGACTTCAACTGATATTTATAGACTACCTACTCTAAAGTAGGTGCTTAGTATTAGAATCTGAGCAACAAAAGTAAATGTCATTCCATGTGTTTCTAAGGAATCTAGTCATTGTCGGTTTGTAAACAGAACACTGTATAAGCTGTAATATCCCCTAAAATGTTATTATATTAATTTTCCTTTTATTAATTGAAACATTCTTTAGATATGACAAAAAATAGCAAAGTTTTACTGAGTCATTATATATGTCAGATATGCCATGCATTTTATATTTATTGCCTCATCAGTTCAGTTCAGTTCAGTCGCTCAGTCGTGTCCGACTCTTTGTGACCCCATGAATCACAGCACGCCAGGCCTCCCTATCCATCACCATCTCCCGGAGTTCATTCAGACTCATGTCCATCGAGTCCGTGGTGCCATCCAGCCATCTCATCCTCTGTCATCCCCTTCTCCTCCTGCCCCCAATCCCTCCCAGCATCAGAGTCTTTTCCAATGAGTCAACTCTTCGCATGAGGTGGCCAAAGTACTGG
This sequence comes from Oryx dammah, assembly GCF_014754425.2. Taxonomy (NCBI): domain Eukaryota; kingdom Metazoa; phylum Chordata; class Mammalia; order Artiodactyla; family Bovidae; genus Oryx; species Oryx dammah. The sequence goes on along the minus strand of NW_024070213.1, from coordinate 39,122,720 downwards.
AGTTTCAGCTTTAGCATCATTCCTTCCAAAGAAATCCCAGGGTTGATCTCCTTCAGAATGGACTGGTTGGATCTTCTTGGAGTCCAAGGGACTCTCAAGAGTCTTTTCCCAACTCCACACTTCAAAAGCATCAATTCTTCAGTGCTCAGCTTCTTCACAGTCCAACTCTCACATCCATACATGACCACAGGTAAAACCATAGCCTTGACTACACGGACCTTAGTCGGCAAAGTAATGTCTCTGCTTTTGAATATACTATCGAGGTTGGTCATAACTTTTCTTCCAAGGAGTAAGCGTCTTTTAATTTCATGGCTGCAGTCACCATCTGCAGTGATTTTGGAGCCCAAAAAGATAAAGTCTGACATTGTTTCTACTGTTTCTCCATCTATTTCCTATGAAGTGATGGGACCGGATGCCATGATCTTCGTTTTCTGAATGTTGAGCTTTCAGCCAACTTTTTCACTCTCCTCTTTTACTTTCATCAAGAGGCTTTTTAGTTCCTCTTCACTTTCTGCCATAAGGGTGGTGTCATCTGCATATCTGAGGTGATTGATATTTCTTCTGGCAATCTTGATTCCAGCTTGTGTTTCCTCCAGTCCAGCATTTCTCATGATGTACTCTGTATAAAAGTTAAATAAGCAGGGTGACAATATACAGCCTTGACATACTCCTTTTCCTATTTGGAACCAGTCTGTTGTTCCATGTCCAGTTCTAACTGTTGCTTCCTGGCCTGCATACAGATTTCTCAAGAGGCAGGTCAGGTGGTCTGGTATTCCCATCTCTTTCAGAATTTTCCACAGTTTATTGTGATCCACACAGTCAAAGGCTTTGGCATAGTCAATAAAGCAGAAATAGATGTTTTTGTGGGACTCTCTTGCTTTTTCCATGATCCAGCAGATGTTGGCCATTTGATCTCTGGTTTCTCTGCCTTTTCTAAAACCAGCTTGAACATCAGGGAGTTCACAGTTCACGTACTGCTGAAGCTTGGCTTAGAGAATTTTGAGCATTATTTTACTAGTGTGTGAGGTGAGTGCAATTGTGCAGTAGTTTGAGCATTCTTTGGCATTGCCTTTCTTTGGAATTGGAATGAAAACTGACATTTTCCAGTCCTGTGGCCACTGCTGAATTTTCCAAACTTGCTGGCATATTGAGTGCAGCATTTTCACAGCATCATCTTTCAGGATTTGAAACAGCTCAACTGGAATTCCATCACCTCCACTAGCTTTGTTCGTAGTGATGCTTTCTAAGGCCCACTTGACTTCACATTCCAGGATGTCTGGCTCTAGATGAGTGATCACATCATCATGATTATCTGGGTCATGAAGATCTTTTTTGTACAGTTCTTCCATGTATTCTTGCCACCTCTTCTTAATATCTTCTGCTTCTGTTAGGTCCAGACCATTTCTGTCCTTTATCGAGCCCATCTTTGCATGAAATGTTCCCTTGGTATCTCTAATTTTCTTGAAGAGATCTCTAGTCTTTCCCATTCTGTTGTTTTCCTCTATTTCTTTGCATTGATTGCTGAAGAAGGCTTTCTGATCTCTTCTTGCTATTCTGTGGAACTCTGCATTCAGATGCTTATATCTTTTCTTTTCTCCTTTGCTTTTCGCCTCTCCTCTTTTCACAGCTATTTGTAAGGAAGCCCTCCCCAGACAGCCATTTTGCAATACTCATTTTAAGTCATCTTTTTCAACATGGCTTCTAGAGTCAGAGATTTCAGATTTAATTCCAGCTTAAACGCTAGCTGTGATAGCTTCAAACTTCATTGTGCTGAATGTAAAATATTAATATTAAACAATATCTAGAATGCCATTTAATAGATTTTGGGTATTTATCATTACTTTTGTCATTGTTGGAGAAGGAAAAGGCTACCCACTCCAGTATTCTGGCCTGGAGAATCTCATGGACTGTACAAGTCCATGTGGTCACAAAGTGTCAGACATGACTGAGCAACTTTCACTTGTCATTGTTAGGCTATCAGAAAGGTAATACAAAAGAGAAATGTATAGTTTTGAATAATGAAGTAACTTGCTTGATCACACAGCTCTTAAACAGCAGAGTTTGGAGTGTTAACTGGTATTTAATGACTGATTTCTTACATTATATAGTACATTTCTGTCTAATAGTGAAAAATGATAAAACTTTAAAACAATATTTATTTTAATTGAAGATTACTTCACAATATTGTAATGGTTTTCTGCCATACATCAACATGAATCAGCCACAGGTATACATATGTCCCCCCATCCTGAACCCCACCTCCTACCTCCCTCCTCACCCTGTCCCTCTGAGTTGTCCCAGAGCACTAGCTTTGGGTGCCCTGCTTCATGCATCAAACTTGCACTGGTCACCTATTTTACATATGGTAATATACATGTTTCAGTTCTATTCTCTCAAATCATCATCCCACCCTCATCTTCTCCCACAGAGTCCAAAAGTTTGTTCTTTACATTTTTGTCTCCTTTGCTGCCCTGCATGTAGGATCATCATTTCCATCATTCTAAATTCCATACCTATGGGTTAATATGCAGTATTTGTCTTTCTCTTTCTGACTGACTTTACTTTGTATAATAGGCTCCAGTTTCATCCACCTCATTAGAACTGCCTCAAATGAGTTCCTTTTTGTTGGTGAGTAATATCTCATTGTATATGTGTACCACAACTTCCTTATCCATTCATCTGCTGATGGACATCTAGGTTGCTTCTATGTCCTAGCTATTGTAAACAGTGCTGCAGTGAACATTGGTGTACATGTGTCTCTTTCAATTCTGGTTTCCTTGCAGTGTATGCTCAGCAGTGGGACTGCTGCATCATATGGCAGTTCTATTTCCAGTTTTTTAAGGAATCTCCACACTGTTCTCCATAGTGGCTGTACTAGTTTGCATTCCCACCAATAGTGCAAGAGGGTTCCCTTTTCTCCACATCTTTCCAGCATTAATTGTTGGTAGACTTTTTGATGACAGCCATTCTGACCCATGTGAGATGATACCTCATTGTGGTTTTGATTTGCATTTCCCTAATAATGAGTGATGTTTAGCATCTTTTCATATGTTTATTTGCTATCTGTATGTCTTATGTCTTCTTTGGAGAAATGTCTCTTTAGCTCTTTTGCCCATTTTTTATTTTGTTGTTTGTTTTTCTGGTATTGAGCCACATGAGCTGCTTGTATATTTTGAAGATTAACTCTTTGCCAGTTGTTTCATTTGCTATTATTTTATCCCATTCTGAAGGCTGTCTTTTCACCTTGCTTATAGTTTCCTTCATTGTGCAAAACTTTTAAAGTATAATTTGGTGCCATTTGTTTATTTTTGTCTTTGTTTCCATTACTCTGGGAGATGGGTCATAGAGGATCTTGCTGTGATTTATGTCAAAGAGTGTTCTGTCCATGTTTTCCCCTAAGAATCTTATAGTTTCCGGTCTTACTTTTAGATCTTTAATCCATTTTGAGTTTATTTTTGTGCATGGTATTGGAAAGTGTTCTAGTTTCATTCTTTTACACATGGTTGACCAGTCTTACCAACATCACTTGTTGAAGAGAATGTCTTTTCTCCAGTGTATATTTTTCTTCATTTGTCAAAGATAAGGTGTCCATAGGTGCGTGGATTTATCTCTGGACTTTCTATTTTGTTCCATTGATTTGTATGTCTGTCTTTGTGCCAGTGTCATACTGTATTGATGACTGTAGCTTTGTAACATAGTCTGAAGTCAGGCAGGTTGATTCCTCCAGTTCCATTCTTCTTTCTCAAGATTGCTTTAGATATTCAAGGTTTTTTGTGTCTACATACAAATTGTGAAATTAGTTGTTCTAGTTCTGTGAAAAATACTTTTGGTAGCTTGATAGGGATTGTGTTGAATCTATAGATTGCTTTGGGCAGTATACTCATTTTCACTATATTGATTCTTCCAATCCACAAACATGGTATGTTTCTCCAACTATTTGTGTCATCCTTGATTTCTTTCATCAGTGAGAAACAATAAAATTTAGAGAAATATTTCAGTTTTTTTTAAATTCTGTTAAGTGATCAAAACTTTGTACCTCCTAGTTTCTTGACACCAAAATCCTAGTGGTCTAGTTTTGTGTAACAAAGATTTAAAAGTGAACAATCTCAGCTTTCTCATATAGAGTTTCCAGAACCAAGAAAATGGTTTATTACGGGGGAAAAAAATAGGCAGAAAAAAAAAGCAGAGATTATGGGTGCCCTTTTTAAACAAGCAGGAGACTTTGTGGCTTGTATTATTCTTTCTGAAAGTTTTGATCTCTTATTCTTTCTCTAAGAATAAAATATATTTATGCTCCTTTTCTGTCTTTTATCAAACTCATGTTAGAATGGGTCAAATGTTTAAAATTCCTTAGGATTAATGAAACAGAAATAGCTGATGGGAGCTCTCAAAATAAAGTCATAGCATGTGATCAGCTATTTATTCACTTGACAAATTAAGGGTGATTTATTCACATCATGGCCCAAGAGCAAATTCCTAAACTACTTTAGGAAAACATGAATGAGAAGAATGTAGAAAATAGACTGGAAGGAGAAAAGCTTCTCTATATCTCAAGATAGAACTGCTCAAAAATAACATAGAATATGGTAGTGAAAATTGAGTAATGTTGTTAGGGAAAGAGAGGAAAAATTAAAAATAGCCCTAAACTTACAAAAAGATTCTGTCTGACTGCTCAGTCCCCTAGCTTGCATGCACATAAGATATGAAAAAAATTTGAAAAGAGTGGCCTCTGTTATTTTCAGTTTTGAGTAAAATCTTCAAATCATGTTGCTCAATTTACAAAGAAAATTTTTATCAAATAAGAATCTCTACTAAAATGATTCTACAGTATTTACTTATTGGAATTGCAAAACCAGGGATGTTGCTATTAAAGTCACACTACTTTTGATATCTAATATGTGAGATCTCATCTAATGTTATATCTTTGCATACGAATTTCTGATTCTCAAAGTTTCAGTGATTCTAGAGAAGAGAGATGGTTAATTCAGATTAAATAATGTTGTTCATTTAACATGATGAGAAATTTTACTTAGCAATGTTGTAAAAAGAACATTGAACTTTTGAAATCGTTATGCCCCAACATGCCATTGACTGGTTAGCAACCTTCGGTAAGTCAGTAATTTTCTCATCTGTAAAACAAGAGCCTTGGGCTTACTCAGTTATTCCCAAATACTGGTTAGGCCCATGAAAGAGTTTTCATGAGCATGAGACCAAATAAGACAAAAAAGAAGAAAAAGTGGGACAGACGGTTACTAGACTTGTCGTGGTAATCATTTCATAATGTATGCAAATATCAAATCACTGTGCAGTACACCTAAAACTAACATAATATTGTATGTCACCTATATTTCCATTTTTAAATTGGTAGTGACAATTTTTGCCTGGGATTTCTGGCCAAAATAGGGTACTTATTGTCTCATAGTGTCCTGTCTTGTCAGGTTGCCCCTTCCTGATCCTTTGGCTGGAGAGGGTAGATTTTGGTGGACATTTTGTGTCTGTACTGTTAGCATTTCTGAGTAGCTGGTTTCTCCATTTCTAAAGTGGGATACAAAAGGCAAGGAAAGAGCCCAGGAAATTATCACCAGCCATTCCCTGGGTCTTGAGCTCCCTAGACAGTCTGCCTTCTTCTTACCATCTTTCAGAGTCTTACTTGTTTTGTTTATAAAGCTTAGGAATTTTATTTGTACTTAACAAGCAGAATACAGAAAACCATGTGTAGTCCATTCTCCCAGAAGTGGAAGTCAGTTGTTTACATTTGATATGAAATTAGTTAAAAGACTCATCCTTCTCCTTGCACTGTTTATTTACTTGCTCAGTCACTCCAGCACTGATTGAGAGCAGCCACTTAGCGCCTGTCAGTATAGGAAGTCTTTGTGCTGGGAGGAACAGCCCCAGGAATAAGGGAGGCCATGCTCGGGCCTCTTTCTGCCCAAGCGTCTTGATATCTCTGGCTCTGTTGCCAGCTGCCATAGTGACTCGGCCAGGCTTCCCCAGACTCAACTGAAACTAATAGGATTATAGTAGGGCAAGGAAAGTAAATATTAAATATTTATTTATAGTACATAGCTAAGCTTGTGAATAATGCATGAAAGAATTTTCCAGGGGGAAAATGTTCTAAGGGTTTTTTTTTTTTCTTCGTAACATGCCATTTTGAAAACTTCCTATTAGAAAATAATCTCCAGCTTACCAAAACATTGCAAAAATGAGAATAATAAAAGGAAACTCATATTGTCTTATCCAGATTCACCTCTAACTAATACTTAACACTGTATTCTATTTTCTTTATTATTTGTATTCTCTCACTTTCTACACACACACACACACACACATACACACACTAACTTAACATGCCACCTGTGCTCCAATTTTGTCAATTGATCTAATAATGTCCTTTATAGCATTGTTCAGAGGTTAAAGTGTCTGCCTAGAATGCAGGAAACCAGGGTTTGATCCCTGGGTCGGGAAGATCCCCTGGAGAAGGAAATGGCAACCCACTCCAGTACTCTTGCCTGGAGAATCCCATGGAGGGAGGAGCCTGGTAGACTACAGTCAATGGGGTCACAAAGAGTCGGACACGACTGAGTGACTTCACTTTCACTTTCCCTTTCCCTCTGGTACAGGGTCCAGGATAACATTAAATATTGCATATATTTGTAGAGTCTCTTTGTGTCCTTTAATCTGGGAAATGTTCCTGTGATTGTTTTTTTAAAACAATAAGATGGTAAAACTGTATCTGTCTCATATTATTAATGTTATTTATAGGTACTTTCAGCAGATTGTGAACTTATTAACATGCAAAAGGTAGGATTTCAGTAATCTGTGGAAGAAAAAGGCTCTTTTAGCAGCAGGTAATTAAATCAAAAAGTGAAGCCACAGCAAAATCATGAAAGCCATAATATGCCTGACCCAAAATTAGAAAGTTGTTTATGTAAGTTAGAATAGAAATCATTGTTCTTTTATCTCTTAAAAGCTTCTGGAGATAATTAATGAAAGTGTCTTTGTATGATTTATACAAAAGCTAAATGTTCATAAACTTCTAAGATGACAGATTTTAAAACTTAGCTAGACAATTTGTTTTATTCTAACTTGAACTGTCAAATGTTGTTAATTTGCTTGTCGTGATAAATCCCTTTTTTAATATGTACCATAAATGTATAAGCCAGAGAAGCACAGAATTCTTACTTATTCTAAGTGCTGAATTCTGAACAGCCTGTTGACACAATCATATTCAACATTAGAGGCACCATTAGCCTGCAAAGGAATGATCATTTTCATGTGCCAGAGACAAGCTTTATTCCCTGAGACTGCAGTGGTGTTTCTTGAAGTGCTTTGACAATGCATCTTATATCCATATTCTTAATATGGAGCAAAACCAAACGTTTGCAACCAGAGTTTATTTATGGTTCTCTTGTGTCAGTGGTTTTCATGGGCTTTTTTGTGCTCTGGACAAAGATCTCTGGCCAGAGCCCAGAGTTTTCCTCACAATCAGAACCAGCTGAAGTCTGGTTTCATATCCCAAGGGGCTAGAAAAGCACACTGTTTCTTACTCACTTGAATTCTCATTTTCAAGAAGAGGCCCTGCTCCTACAGATGGAGAGAGTACTTCTGTCAATACCTTGGGCTTATGAGGTCTGGATTAAATCAGACATTGAAATATCTTTCCTATTGATGAACCATCTTAATCTCTGTTATTTATGGTTGGGTTTTAAGCCATGAGACTCCCAAAAAGATATTTTCAAAACTGAGTAGTGATTATTTTATTTTAATTACAGTTTCTTTAAACCATATCTCCCACATCTCATCTCAGTGGCTTTGAAAAAGTTATCTCAGTTTTACTCTCTACATACATCTCTAGGTTATGTATTGTGTTGGGGCAGCCTCTGGAGGTGAGACTGCCATGATTTCATCCTACTATTAGGGCATCTAATTCTGCTTCACTGACTACACTAAAGCCTTGACTGTGTGGATCACAACATACTGTGGGAAATTCTGAAAGAGATGAGAATACCGGACCCCTTATCTGCCTCCTGTGAAACCTATATGCAGGTCAAGAAGCAACAGTTAGAAAAACGGACATAGAACAACAGACTGGTTCAAAATTGGGAAAGGAGTACATCAAGGCTGTATAATGTCACCCTGATTATTTATTTTATATGCAGGATGAAGCACAACTGGAATCAGGATCGCCAGAAGAAATATCAATAACGTCAGATAGGCAGATGACACTACCCATATGGGAGAAAGTGAAAAGGAACTAAAGAGCCTCTTGATGAAGGTGGAAAAAAAAAAAAAAAGACTGGCTTAAAACTCAACATTCAAAAAATTAAGATCATGGCATCTGGTCCTATCACTTCATGACAAATACATGTGGAAACAATGGAAACAGTGACAGACTTGATTTTCTTGAGCTCCAAAATCACTGCAGATAGTGACTGCAGTCATGAAATGATAAGATGCTTGCCTCTTGTAAGAAAAGCTATGACAAACCTAGACAGCATATTAAAACACAGAGACATTACTTTGCTGTCAAAGAGCCACACAGTCAAAGCTATGGTTTTTCCAGCAGTCATGTATGGATGTGAGAATTGGACCATAGGGAAGGCTGAGTGCCAAAGAATTGATGCTTTTGAACTGTGGTGTTGGAGAAGACTCTTGAGAGTCCCTTGGACCACAAGGAGATCAAACCTGTCAATCCTAAAGGGAATCAGCCCTGAATATTTATTGGAAGGATTGATGCTAAAACTCCAATACTTTGGCCACCTGATGCGAAGATCTGACTCATTAGAAAAGAGGCTGATGATGGGAAAGATTGAAGGCAGGAGGAGAAGGGGATGACAGAGGATGAGATGGTTGGATGGTTCAGTTCAGTTCAGTCCAGTCGCTCATTCGTGTCCAACTCTTTGCGACCCCATGAATCGCAGCACACCAGGCCTCCCTGTCCATCACCAACTCACGGAGTTCACTCAGACTCACGCCCGTTGAGTCAGTGATGACATCCAGCCATCTCATCCTCCGTCGTCCCCTTATTCTCCTGCCCCCAATCTCTCCCAGCATCAGTCTTTTCCAATGAGTCAACTCTTCGCATGAGGTGGCCAAATACTGGAGCTTCAACTTTAGCATCATTCCTTCCAAAGAAATCCCAGGGTTGATCTCTTTCAGAATGGACTGGTTGGATCTCCTTGCAGTCCAAGGGACTCTCAAGAGTCTTCTCCAACACCACACTTCAAAAGCATCAATTCTTCAGTGCTCTGCCTTCTTCACAGTCCAACTCTCACATCCATACATGACCACAGGAAAAACCATAGCCTTGACTAGACAGACCTTAGTCTTCAAAGTAATGTCTCTGCTTTTGAATATGCTATCAAGGTTGCTCATAACTTTTCTTCCAAGGAGTAAGCGTCTTTTAATTTCATGGCTGCAATCACCATCTGCAGTGATTTTGGAGACCCCCAAAATAAAGTCTGACACTGTTTCCACTGTTTCCCCATCTATTTCCCATGAAGTGATGGGACCGGATGCCATGATCTTCATTTTCTGAATGTTGAGCTTTAAGCCAACTTTTTCAATCTCTGCTTTTACTTTCATCAAGAGGCTCTTGAGTTCCTCTTCACTTTCTGCCATAAGGGTGGTGTCATCTGCATATTTGAGGTTATTGATATTTCTCTCGGCAATCTTGATTCCAGCTTGTGTTTCTTCCAGTCCAGCGTTTCTCATGATGTACTCTGCATAAAAGTTAAATAAGCCGGGTGACAATATACAGCCTTGACATACTCCTTTTCCTATTTGGAACCAGTCTGTTGTTCCATGTCCAGTTCTAACTGTTGCTTTCTGGCCTGCATACAGATTTCTCAAGAGGCAGGTTAGGTGGTCTGGTATTCCCATCCCTTTCAGAATTTTCCACAGTTTATTGTGATCCACACAGTCAAAGGCTTTGGCATAGTCAATAAAGCAGAACTAGATTTTTTTCTGGAACTCTCTTGCTTTTTCCATGATCCAGCGGATGTTGGCAATTTGATCTCTGGTTCCTCTGCCTTTTCTAAAACCAGTTGAACATCAGGAAGTTCA
>NW_024070213.1:39084637-39112645 GCF_014754425.2 Oryx dammah | reverse complement strand
AGGTCATACCTGAATGGTCTAGTGGTTTTCCCTGCTTTCTTCAATTTAAGTCTGAATTTGGCAACAAGGAGCTCATGATCTGAGCCACAGTCAGCTCCTGGTCTTATTTTCGTTGACTGTATAGAGCTTCTCCATCTTTGGCTGCAAAGAATATAATCAATCTGATTTTGGTGTTGACCATCTGGTGATGTCCATGTGTAGAGTCTTCTCTTGTGTTGTTGGAAGAGGGTGTTTGCTATGACTAGTGCATTTTCTTGGCAAAACTCTATTAGTCTTTGCCCTGCTTCATTCCGCAATAATCTATAGTTTACTTAATTTCTTCCATTTGTGACTTCCTCAAGGGTAAAGTTGTTGTTCATTTGCTAAGTTGTATGAGACTCTTTGTGATCCCATGGACTATAGATCCCATGGACTATAGCTCCCCAGCCTCCTCTGTCCATGGGGTTCTCCAGGCAGGAATACTGAAGTGAGTTGCCATTTCTTTCTCCAGGGTATCTTCTGGAACCAGGGATTAAACTCATGTCTCCAGATTTGGCAGGCAGTTTATTTTTTACCACTGAGCCACCAGGGAAGCTGCAAGGGTAAAGTAGGGACAATAAAATTTTGCCTTAAAAAATTGTAAAAATTATATAATCTGATGAATGAATAACACTTCCATAAACTATAAAATAGAGTACAAATATAAAGTATCAGCTCAGCTAACCTAGGTTATTTGGACCTATTATTTTGTTGTCTTTCTTGCCTTGAGTTTTTCCTGGCATAGGCTCCCTCCCAAAAACTGTCCTATTCACACCTCACAAATTCAACAGGGTGGAAGGGAGTAAACGTGTCCTTACCTAACAATGTAAATGCTATTCGATAGAAATTCAGACTCCTCTTAAATGATCAAATAGTTGTTGTAGATATTAGACATTTAGGTTTTCTAATGTTTTAATTAAAAGGATTAAAACTCAATGGATTAGAGATTATTTCCATGACAACTAATTTTTCCCTTTCCTCCTCAGCACATTAAACTGTCTTTCTGTATTTATTCTTTTAAATGAAAAGTAACTTTTTTTCATCTTGGACTACTTAAACATCAAACACTGCACCATATAATGAATTTGAAAAATTCAATTCACAAGAAAGAGTGGAAAAATAATAGCAAGAGAGTCCCCATAAACAATACAAATATTGAATAAAACTGTTAGAAGGAAAATACAGTGAGGACTGTATAATACTGTTCACACTGTTCTCAAAAGAGGGCCTGAAAATCACCAGTTTGCTGCAGTTTGGTGAAGCTTTTGTTAAGTTATATCAATAGGACTCTGCTTTGTGTGTGAGGGCAGCTTCCCTGGTGGCTCAGATGGTAAAGAATCTTCCTACAAGGCAGGAGCCTGAGTTTGATCCCCAGATCGGGAAGATCCCTGGAGAAAGGAATGTCTACCCACTCCAGTGAATTCCATGGACTGAGGAGCCTGGTGGGCTACAGTTCACGGGGTCACAGTCAGACACAGCTTAGCGACTAACACTTTTGCTTTCTTCAGGGAATGATTAGCATCAGAAATTTTTGTGTGACACACCTGTAGAAATCAAAATCAAGAACTTCAATTTATTCAAAAAGACATCTCTTGCATTAATCATCTTTCCCAAAGAAAATACCCTTACTTGATGCATCTTGGAGAACTCAAGTCCTATTCCAGCTCAAACACATGTGTAAAAGGGAAACACAAAGTGTGTTTTGTTTCTGCCTGAGTCTGTGGTAAATAAATAAAATAAATAAATGTGTGTGTGTATGTTTTAAGAAAACATAATATAAAATCAAAATAAAATGTGATACTTTTCCTGACATGATAGTTAAGAATTCTTTTAATGAAATTGAGCTTGGTTTCACAACTAATACAATGCTTTCAAGTGAACAGATGAACCCCAAGGCAATTTTCACCTAATCAGATACCTGGTAAGAAGCCATTACTTCCAGACATTTACAGTTACCAGGAAGGAAAAATACCTGCACTTTATCTATATGGAGGGCTACGCTTGGTAATAGAATCATTTGTTTGTGTATCCTCAGTCGTGTCTGACTCTTTGCGATCCCACGGAGTGAAGCCTGCCAGGCTCCTCTGTCTATGGGATTTCCCAGGCAAGAATACTGGAATACGTTGTCATTTCCTTCTCCAGGGGACCTTCCTGACCCAGGGATTAAACACACATCTCCCACATTGGCATGTGGATTCTTTGCCACTAGTGTCACCTAGGATGCTTAGAGTCATAATGTGGCTATAAAAACTAACAATCCCACTCTGACAATTTGAGGCTATTTATTGAAACAAAGTCTCTCCTTCACTGTGGTCATCCTGAAGTCCACACCCAGTAAATTTCATGATTCAGCATCTGCAATATCTTTGTGCAAGCCATACATGAAAGGCCTCTGCTGTCAGAGTTTACATTTGTTTCTCTCCTAAGGAAAAGATAGGCCTTTAAGAAACTACTTCTGTGATGAGGGAGCAAAAAGTCCCAGGCCTGCTTCTATTATTGCTTGCCATGGAATCTGTCAGCATGGGAATAGCGTCACCATGTTCACTGGACATTTCTTAAATCTGTCAGTGGTCAGAGAGCTTAGTTTAACTAGGAAGGTAGATTGATATAGATAAGATAGATAGATAGATTGGAGAAACTTTTGAATGACAATCCTGGCTGTGCTGTGGATTCCAAGACATGTCGAGGAAATTCATAGACACAAGCTGTCCAGGAAAGTTCCTAGGGCAAAGGTTGTGTGATTTAGCACAAGGGTGTTTTGTGCTGCAGTCATAGCCTGCACCAGGAATTTGCTGTCCCCTTGTTATTGCCCATAGTGTGGTTGGCTAAGAACTGTCCCCGCCAATTAAAGATGTCTGGAGAGAAACAACAGGGCCTTCTGAGACTCGCTGTGTTTTCTTTGTCCAGCTGCCTCTCACACTTCTTTCAAAACAGATTCCTAAGATTTTGTGTGGGCCTTTTAAACTAACACAATTTGTCTTCCTTGGCCTTTTGATAGAAACTGCTTCTGCTCCTTATTAAATTGATCTTATTAGATGGGGCAGTGCAGGGGAGCAAGCTTGGCATTTAATTGTCGGGAGACTTGACAAGCCCTAATCCTGCTTTTATTGTCTGTCTTGGCCTGTCTACATTAAAAGCCTTGTTTCTCCTACTTTGAGAGAGACAAATGGAGAGAACCCATTAAATGCTGAATATGTCTACTCTAAATGTAACAAAAACTGCTAAGTCATGTAGGAGTGCTGATTTGACTTTTTTCAAAGTTTTGAGTTAAGGAAGTAGGTAATTCTCTTGCTTCCTTAATTGGTACTATCTTTCTTTACTGATGTACATACAACCAGTCCTCATTTGTAATTGCTTCTGAACTTGGGGAATGTTGGCCTAGTTTTGTTTTTCTTGGTTTTATTTTGTCTCCACATAATTGTGCATTGCTTAAATATTTTTAACAATGTTTTGCCAGAATTTCAATGCTAAAAAGTACATCATGCCAGGCAGAGCCTACTGGCAAAAGAAGGGGGAAATAAAACAAAACAAAATAGGAAGTCAAGAGAAAGAACCATTTTGGCAGAAAGTTTCGCCACTTTGTTTTCTTCTTAATGTAGATCTTTTAGCCAAGGAATTTCTGCCATCTTGTGAAAACAGAGAGCACTGTATGAGTAAGTTGCCAGCAGCCCCCCAAAAGCCAGAAATTCAGGATCTGAAGCAAGGGGACTTTCTAATATGTGGACTTGATAGTAATGTTAATACCAAGTGAACTAAAATTTATTTAATGCTGGTAGCTTTTGCCCAGTAGTTCCAAATCATTCATGTAGGGAAAGAGCAAATTAGCCAAGATGGCATGGTCCTCTCACCTCACAACCTCTGGCTCTTGCCCCAAGTTTAGTAAATGATTACATATAACAGCTGAGGTCACTTACAGCACTGTGCATGCATATCATAAGGTACTCGCTAGGCTACGGGCTACTTTTGTTCTGCAAGTATATACGAGAGTCACCTGGAAAAAGCCCTGAAGGGTTGTGTGCAGTTATACTGTGTTATGTTACGTCTGCTGCTATGGCTGCTGCACCAGCCGAGAGAGAATAAGCACATCTGCAATTCCTATGGCTCCTCACATTTTCTTCCAGCCTCCTAGCTCATGCCTTGCCTACCACAGGTTCAGCAAATAGTGCACACGGTGAGATACAACTGGACCACTGGTGCTGTGAGCAGCATCAACAATACAATGCATATGGAATGGTGATTTATCTTTACACTCTGTGTCAATTGGTTTTCTTATTGAGGGGAAATTTACCAATGTTTTATTTTGATAATGGGATATCTCAGGATAAAAGAACAAGCAAACCATGCCTGATTTAGAGCTTTTTGTACAATCAAATGACCTAACATGTTTACTTTCAGGGTATGTCTCCCTCAGGTGAGTGCCCTGAACAAGCATGGGCACCTTGGAGAAAGAGAGGTACCATCAGAGGGCTCGGCAGCTAGATCCATAGCATGACCAGGCCATTTTAAATCTTGGAAATATATCCTTCAGTAAGTACAAGGTCCAGGGGCATTGTAATTTAAGCACCTTTTTAGTTATGATGTCACAGCCTCTGGCTAGGGCAGAATAATTGAGGTTTTCAAACCAGGAGGATGTGATGTCCATCTGGATTCTTTCTTTCCCTTGTGGGTCAACATTTTTCAAAATGCCTTCCTGAAAATACTAGCTTTGAAGGATTTTTTACAGCTATTCTTAAATGGGCAGAGTGGGAGCAGGCTGTTTTCCTGTCCAAAAAAAAAAAAACAGCACATGTTAGGTTAAGCAAAGATAAATAGATTTCTTTATTGCAGGAGCCTTTAATGTACTAATGAGCTCTGTGAAACTTTACGAAATATGGATACAGGGTCTCCTGAAGAATGATTTTAAGGGAAAGCATTTCTCAAGACCAGAATTCCATTTGGGGTCAAACATGCAGGATTATGTCCTGTCCAGTCGTGTCTGACTCTTTTGTGACCCCATAGACTGTAGCCCTCCTCTGTCCATGGAATTTTCTAGGCAAGAAGACTGGAGTGGTTTGTCATTTCCTTCTCCAGGGGATCTTCCCGACCCAAAGATGGAACCTGGGTCTCCTCCATTGCAGGCAGATTCTTTACCACCATCATCATCTGGGAAGCCCATGCAAGATTATAACTCAGTTATAATGCCTAGTTTATGCCACAAAAAAAGAGTGAGCTGGGATTAACAGTGTAACCTTGACTCTTAGGAATAATGTTTGGTTTTTGCTTACTGCCATGTTACTGGGGAGTCCTGTGGACAGAGGAGCCTGGTGGGCTGCCGTCTATGGGGTTGCACAGAGTTGGACACGACTGAAGTGACTTAGCATGCATGCATGTTATGCATTGGGAATACAATTCGGTCACTGAAGACTGGATTAGAACCAGATGAATCTTTTGTATTTATTAATACAAATCTTAAGATATGTGGGTAATACTGTTAGGGATGGTAGTGGTGGTAACGGGTGCTTTCTTCCAAGCTAGTCAAAATGAAAACAACAACAAAAAAATAGAATTTTTTAAAAAATGATTAGAATCAAAGAGAAGTAATGAATCTTTTTTATATATCTTCTTGAGAAGCCAAGAATTCACACAAATGATGACATTTTCTGAGTTTATAAATTTCTGGAGAGCAAAGAATATCCTTACTCATATTTGTACATCCTATAATGCTTACTCTGGTCTCTTGCATCTACTATATAATTGATGATGCTTTTAACTGAATATCTCATCAGAAAACAGTCAACACACACCATTCTATTAGAATGTCCTCATTTATCTGCAAAGATGAAAAACTAAAATTAAACTTTTCTCTAAAACATTTTGAGTTTAAAGTTTCAGAAATAAAAGGCAAAACATTCTGAAAGATTTTCTTTTAAAATTTGTTATAAATGTTTTTGTCCTATCAGCATAAGTAATAATCCTAAATCTTCTGGTTATTCTAAGTAGATGTAATCCTATCTCATTCCTTCTTATAAAGTCACAGACACCCAAGAGAGATTTGTGCTTCTTTATGTTTTCCTTTAATCCTATTAAATGGAAGCATTGAAAGAAAGTGAAAAAATGAAAGTGAAATTCTGACTCTGCAAACCCATGAACTATACAGTCCATGAAATTCTCCAGGCCAGAATACTGGAGTGGGTAGCCTTTCCCTTCTCTAGGGGATCTTCCCAACCCAGGGATTGAACACAGGTCTCCTGCATTATAGGCAGATTCTTTACCAGCTGAACCATAAGGGAAGCCCAAATAGAAACAGTTTGTCAGTTATGGGATAATTGTAATAGAGGATATGGTGATAACATTTATCATGGCTGTGAAGTAAGTTGTATGCTCAACCTAGATCTCAAGATGGAACACAAAATAAAGGGGACATATGACACAAAAAGTGAATGCCATTATTATTTGATTGAAGAACATTTTAAAAGTAAAAATAAGTAAAAAAAAATTAAACTTAATTTGAACACTAGGTACAATTTATTAATAATAGAAGTTGAGAAAGACAAACACTGAGGATGACTGAAGAAGTAGATACTGAGGTAGAAATGTCATTTTAGCACCATGAAGCACCTTAAAAAAAAAAAAAGGAGAAGGAAATAAAAAAAATGAAAGAAAAATAAGTATAGTTATTATAGTATTTATTTAGAATTCAGAACTAGGTTGTATTTATCATTTTACTTTACTATTGATACTTTTGGATTTTTATAGCCACTTATTTCTTTGGATATAGTTCTAAGGACTCATTTTTTTAAAAAATTATTGCTGTTTTTTGATCTGCTGTATTTAAAGCTGAAATAATAGAAAGGCTGGGAAAATTCCTTCTTATATCTTCTTGGATCTCTAGATCATATAATACAATAAAAAATTGATTTCAAGTATCATGTAGATGTGTGTTTTTTTGCTGTTGTTGGCTTTTTTTTTTTTTTTTCAGGAAAGTGAGCTTTAGTGGCCTGAAATGAAAATACTGTTTCATTCTAATGAAAGATACCCTGCGGTTATATTATAACATTGTGCTTGCTTCATGTGGCTCCCCAAGAGAAGGATGGCAGAGATTCTTTTAAATTTCATTTTCCAAGACCTAAGCAAGAGATCAATACTATAATCTTCCCTTTTCAAGTCACATAAATTTCCAGTAACTGCTTTCTTGAATTAGTACATAGGAATTCAATTTAGAAAAAAAAAATTATTTTGAACGACAGAAGAGACTTCTTTAAACATTAAAAGGGGTTCAAGAAAAACCAACATAGGAATTCTTTTCTTCTATTCCACTGCATCAGCTCCTGATGACTATCCCAGCTAATGACTATACTGTACACTTGTACAGTACTTTATTTTCAAAGTATAGCATCTTTATTTCATGAGAGCTGCACAATGAATGTGCAAAGCAGATCAGAATGAAGAGAAAGTGAGGTCCTGAGAGAGTAAAATGACTTGTGCTGCTGCTGTGGCTAAGTCTCTTCAGTCGTGTCCATAGAAGGTCACAAAACTAATTGATGACAAGACCTGGATTGTCACCTTGGTTTAAAGTCTGGTTTTTTGTTCATTGCAAGCAGAATGTCTGCATTTCAGGGTAGATAATTCAATCCAGTAGTTTAAAATAATTATAATAATTAGCATCTATATACCTTCCACTTTACAGAGTTTGTCTTATTTAATATTCAGGGAAATGTTAGCCATAACAAGGTTTTCATTCTCATCCTCTTTTTTTTTTTTAATTTTTATTTTTACTTTATTTTACTTTACAATACTGTATTGGTTTTGCCATACATTGACATGAATCCACCACAGGTATACATGAGTTCCCAAACATGAACCCCCCTCCCACCTCAGGCTCAGAGATCTCATATGACCTTAGCCTAGACTGGAACAGACTTGGGATTGAACTTCTGCCCTTAAACTTTTGTTCACTTTTCATTACTCAGCTGGCCAGTAGCTCAACAATCCAAAAAAGTGCTTATGCTCAAATTTAATGGTGTGCGTTTTTCATGTTGGAGAAAAGCACACTCCTAACTCTGTCTTTCTGAAGGAGATACTACATTTGGTTTACATTCCCCTAAGCCACTATCTCTAAGTGCAGAGAGAACCGACCCGGAAAATGACAGGAGTAATCCACATTTAGATAACTCTGAGCTTTATTTCCACTTTCTTAAGATATTTATATTTCTAAGTAGCAAAGGGTCAAAGTCTGAAAGCCGAGAATAATATTTTAAATTTGACTTGATTTGTTTTAGATGTGTTTTGTCTCTCTGCCTTACAACACCACACTGATTTTGCTTTGTTTCTTTCTTTAAAGTATGTCCTTTAAAATTGTTTTTCTTTTTAAAAAGTTTTTTTGAAAATTTGTTCATTCCAAGACCCAGAGTTCTTTGGTGAATGAATTAGATTAGATGAGGGCACCTCTGCAAGGTAGAGACTATCTTTATTCCTGTTTTAAAAATAAGCAAACCATGCCCCAGACTCCAGGAAGAAGACTGGGAATAGAACCCAGAGCTATTCACTCTGAGGACACATTCTTTACTACCTCATCCCACTGCTTCTTGGGAGTCACCTCAGAGCTGAAATATTCCCCAGAATCCTTTATTAATGACTCTCACTGAAATAAATGTGAGATTTTTGACCAGCCCAAATGCTCTAAAAGTGAGGGCCTAACAGAACATTCCATTCCTGTGAGGAAAGTTCTATAGTACTGGGGACACATTGTATTTGGATCCTTGGACCCATACGACAGATAACTATGTTTGAGTCTTTTCACATCAAAAGATTTTCTGAATATTATTCTAGTACTTTGGCCTCTTCCACAAACATGGTTCTTCCATGAACCTAGATCAGGCAAGATTCTGTGCAGTAGAGTTCCAGCGGAGAGATTGATAAGGAATATCTTTTTGTATGATATTATTCATTTATATTAATGGCCATTAGCTTTGTTTAGAAATTGAAATATAAAGCAATGTTTGTTTGTTTCCTGAAAACTGGCAAAATTAGAAATTGTTTTTGTAGATAAGCAGAAGTCTATATATGCCCAGGTTAATATAATAGACTATTGCAAATTGGGATGTTAGAAAAGCATTTTGTGGATCCTTGGATGAAGTATTGCTGCTTGTTTTTGAAGCCAAAGATAAAAGGTACATGATAGAATCACATCTTCCCCCACCCCTAAAACTACCTTTTCACTACATAAAATGTGGTCATTATAATACATTAGAGGCAATGTAGTAGTTTAATAATTGAAAAGTACAGGCATACCTTGTTTTATTGTACTTCACTTTATTATGCTTTGCAGATAGTTTTATTTATTTATTTTATAAATTGGAGGTTTGTGGCAATCGTGCATCAAGCAAGTCTATTGGTACTATTTTTCCAATTGCATTTGCTCACTTTGTGTCTCTGTATCACATATTCATAATTTGTACAATATTGCAAACCTCTTCATCATCATTATATTTGTTACAGTGATTTGTGATCAATGATCTTTGATGTTACCATTATAATTTTGGGAGGCATCCTGAACTGCACCCATATGAGATGGCAAACTTAATTGATAAATGCTATGTTCTGACTACTCCACCAACTGGCCATTACTCTGCCTCCTTCTCCTTGGGCTGTCCTATTCCCTGAGATACAACAATATTGAAATTAGGCTAGTCAATAACTCTAAAATGACCTCTAAGTGTTCAAGTGAAAGGAGGAGCTGCACATCCCCTATTTTAAATCAAAAACTAGAAATGACCAAGCTTAGATAGACTGAAAGTGAGGCCTCTTGCACTGACCCATTAGCCAAGTTATGAATGCAAAGGAAAAGTTCTTGAAGGAAATTAAAAGTGCTACTTCAGTGAACACACAGATAATAATAAGTTGATGATACGGAGAAAGTAAACAGCCTTATTGATGATACAGAGAAAGTTGTAGTGGTCTGGATAAATCAGACTGGCCACAGCATTCCCTTGAACCAAAGCCTAATCCAGAGCAAGGTCCTAACTCTCTTCAATCTTATAAAGGTTGACAGAGGTGAGGAAGCTGCTGAAGAAACATTTGAACTTAGCAAAAGTTGGTTCATGAGGTTTAAGGAAAGAAGCCATCTCCATAACATAACAGTGCAAGGATGAAGCAAGTGCTGATGTAGGAGCTGCAGCAAGTTTACCTAGAAGACCTAGTGCAGATCATTAATGTAGGTGGCTGCCCCAAACAACACATTTTCAATGTAGACAAAAAAGCCTTCTATTGAAAGAAGACGCCATCTAAGACTTTCATAGATAGAGAGGAGAAGTCAGTGCCTGTCTTCAAAGCTTCAAAGACAGTCTAACTCTCTTGTTAGAGGCTGATGCAACTGGTGACTTGAAGTTGAAGCCAATGCTCATTTATCATTCTGAAATTCCCAGTGCCCTTCAGAATTATGCTAAATCAATTTGTCTGTGCTCTATAAATGAAACAACAAAACCTAGATGACAGCACATCTGTTCACAACGTGGTTTACTGAATATTTTTAGTCCACTATTGAGACCTACTGCTCAGAAAAAAAAAAAAAATCCTTTCAAAATAATACTATTCAGTGACAATGTACCTGGTCATTCAAGAGCTCTGATGGAGATGAGAGTTATACTGCTTTTATGCCTGCTAACACAACATCCATTCTGTAGCCCATGGATCAAGGAGAAATTTTGGCTTTCAAATCTTATGATTTAAGAAATTCCTTTGAGGAATCTGGGCAAAGTAAATAAAAAATTTACAAAAGATTCACCATTCTAGATGTCATTAAGAACATTCATGGTTCATAGGAATAAATCAAAATATAAACATTCACAAGAGTTTGGAAGAAGCTAATTTCAATCCTTATGATGACTTTGAGCGGGTTAAGATTTTAATTGAGGAAGAAACTGATGATATGGTACAAATATCAAGAGAACTAGAATTAGAAGTGGAGCCTCAATATTGGACTGAATTGCTGCAATCTCATGATAAAACCTGAATGGATGAGGAGTTGCTTCTAATGAACGAGCAAAGAAAGTGGTTTCTTGAAAAGGAGTGTACTCCTTGTGAAGATATTATGAAGACTGCCAAGTATTTAGAATATTATGCAAACTTAGTTGATAAAGCAGTGGCATGGTTTGAGAAAACTGATTCTTCTTTTGAAATAAATTCCACTATGAGAACAATACTATCAAACAACATTGCATTCTACAGAATTATTCATGAAAGGGTCAATAGATGCAGCAAAATTCATTGTTGTCTTATCTTAAGAAATTGCCACAGCTATCCCAAACTTCAGCAGCCACACCCTGATCAATCAGCAACCATCAACATCAAAGTAAGATTGTTCACCCACAAAAGGATTACTACTCTCTGAAGGCTCAAATGATGTTTAGCATTTTTTAGCAACAAAATATTTTTAAATTAAGGTATATAAATTGCCTTTTGACATAATGCAGTTACACCCTTAATAGACTACAGTATACTGTAAGCATAACTTTTATGCACCGAGAAATAAAATCATTTGTCTGACTTGCTTTATTGTGATATTCACCTTACTGCAATGGTCTGGAACCAAACCCATAATATATCCAAGGTATGCTAGTATAGAAAATTGATTTGATAATTAGATATACTAAATGCTTCTTAATCTCATTCTTTGGTAAATTGATTTTCAAGAGAATAAAAGATTAAGAAAAAGATAACAACCATTCAATCTGGGGGAAATTTTTTAATATATCTTTGAAACAAGCCACACCACTTTTCAGTTTAAAATGGATGTTCAGAGACTCAAGACAGCAGATCTCTCTTTTCTAGCTCTTTCCCTGAAGCCTCAAAGAATCTAAAACTCCAGTCCCAACTGATATAACCAGATTGCAATGCTGATACTCCAGCTAGAATCTGTGCTTGGCCAGTTGTGCACATACATCACCCCTTGATGGAAACATTAATATTCAAGCTACATCCAACCTTCTTTTTCCTTCTTCTCACCCTCCTTATGTTCTTTTCATCTCTTTCTTGTCCACACTGTACATAGCCCTTGCCAGGGCTCTTTGACCAAATTTTTGAAGTTTACACCTCATAGCATTCCACCATCCTCCTCAATGACATCTCACACTGTCCTGAACTTACACCTATATCTTCAAGCACTTCAGCCTCAGGGCCACCATATTCTGTCGCTATCCATCTTATGCTGTTGTCCTTGATGACTGTCAACACTGATCCCCCCTTCTCCTCTGCACCCTTCACCCTGGGGCCTTTTATTTCTACTCTTTCTTAGACACTCACCACTATGGTCAAGCCATTGACTTCTTTATCACTGAGACTTTTTATTCTTTTAATACCTGAATATTGAAATGTTCCTGTTGACCATAACATCTTTTCTCTTTTATTCCTCCTTTCCAACACTCCTTATCCCATACTGACTGATATCTGAGTCATTGCATCCTCCACCAGCATGACAGGCCTTGGCCAACCTGAGATGGTAACTCCATGCATGCCTGGAGACAAAACTGAAGCAAATAAGCAATATATGTAAAATGTCAGAATGTTTAGAATTTGGACATTGGATTTATGAATGCACATGGGGGAAAAATACTTAGTTGGCCATTAAGATGAACAGTATTAAAGAAACTTTAAAAGAAAAAATAATTGTTACAACAAAGCTTGGAAAAACTAATGTAGAAAGACAAAGAAAAAAAGGGTCTAAGAGCCTATCAGTCCCTGTAGCAATTGGCAGTGACAGCTCACATAGTGGCTTTTTAATAAGATAATGTCTCAACATTCAGAAAACAAAGATCATGGCATCCGGTCCCATCACTTCATGGGAAATAGATGGGTAACCAGTGGAAACAGTGTCAGATTTTATTTTGGGGGGCTCCAAAATCACTGCAGATGGTGATTGCAGCCATGAAATTAAAAGATGCTTACTCCTTGGAAGAAAAGTTATGACCAACCTAGATAGTATATTTAAAAGCAGAGACATTACTTTGAAGACTAAGGTCTGTCTAGTCAAGGCTATGGTTTTTCCTGTGGTCCTGTATGGATGTGAGAGTTGCACTGTGAAGAAGGCTGAGCACTGAAGAATTGATGCTTTTCAACTGTGGTGTTGGAGAAGACTCTTGAGAGTCCCTTGGACTGCAAGGAGATCCAACCAGTGCATTCTGGAGGAGATCAGCCCTGGGATTTCTTTGGAAGGAATGAGGCTAAAGCTGAAACTCCAGTACTTTGGCCAGCTCATGTGAAGAGTTGACTCATTGGAAAAAACTCTGATGCTGGGAGGGATTGGGGGCAGGAGGAAAAGGGGCCGACCCAGGATGAGATGGCTGGATGGCATCACAGACTCGATGGATGTGAGTATGAGTGAACTCCGGGAGTTGGTGATGGACAGGGAGGCCTGGCGTGCTGCGATTCATGGGGTCGCAAAGAGTTGGACACGACTGAGCGACTGAACTGAACTGAACTGAACTGAACTGAAGAAACATTTACCTCATTCTTCTCAGAGGACAGTGACACAATGAAAACTCCTCCAGTTTATCATCTTTCCTCTTCCACAAGCTCTTCTTTCTTCTCTTATTCAGATGTAGATCCCAGCTCTTTCAGTAGCATCAACACCAGCACAGATGACAATTCCAAGAATGAACCACCAAAGAAGAGATGAAATTGCTCCAGCCATATTGGACTCATGGGCTGAAAACACTGATGTGATTTTTAGAAGGGAATTTATAAGTGTGTTAAGGCCAACTAGGTAATTGCTCAAAATTTCTAGAGTTTAAAAGTTTCTAAATTTTTGCATAGTAAGAACATAATAATAATTAATAGTGGAGTACTTATATACTTTTTATTTTAAGGGTAAATCTTGGTTTTCTTTTTCATATTTAAAATGTATCTTTAGAACTTAAAACTGAATTCCAGAAAATTTTTTTTTCTGATGAATTGTTATCTTTTCTCCTTGTGAATCAAATGTTATTGGTATATATCAGATATATGTTTAGTATATCTTAGTGGTATTTATCAGATATGTTTTCAGGATAATACATCAGAATATCTGGCAGTGAATTCCTAACGAAAGGCTGAATGTTTTTTCTCTAAAATGATGAGCAAAACTAGGGCACTCACTTTTAACACTCCTGTTTAACGCAGTGTTGGAAATGCAAACCAGTGCAATTAGGCAAGAAAAATAAAGACTTTCAAATCAGGAAAAAAGAAGTAAGATTGTCTCTGTTTCTAAAGGACATGATCTTATATATAGAAAAGTCCAAAGATACCACCAAAAAAACTGAACTAATAAATTCAGTAATGTTGCAGGATACAAAAACCAGATGCATATTATTCAATCATAAAAAGAAGGAAATCTTGCATTTGAGACAAGATGGATGAACCTTGAAGGCATTATATTAAGCAAAATAAGTCAGAGAGAGGAAGATATATACTGCATAATTTCAACTTATATGTGGAATCTAAAATGTCAAACTCATAGGAACAGAGTGGTTATTACCAGGGCTTGAGAGGTGGGGAAACTGGGAAGATGAGGGTCAAAGGGTAAAACTTTCAGTCATAAGATGAATAAGTTCTGGGGACCTAATGTACAGCATGGTGACTAATGTTAACAACACTGTATTAAATACTTGAAATTTTCTAAGAGAATAGATTTTAAATGTTTTTAGCACAAATACATAAACAAGGTTTAAGGAGACAAACAAACTTCCTAAATGATTAGTTTTTTAGGAGTTACTAAAATGAGAAACAGGAGAGGGTACTAAAAAGACATACAGGAAATTTCAGATCATTATTTTGCTCTTTCTTAATATGAAAGAGACATTTACTTTGACAACAGAGACAATCCCTGAAATGGCATCACCACTATGAAAAACTTATTGCATGTGTTTTAACTGTGCAATAAATAATTTAGGGAAACTGGAAGCAAGTATTGACTTTGGCTTCATCTATAACTAAATATCATGGAGAAGGAAATGGCAACCCGCTCCAGTATTCTTGCCTGGAGAATCCTATGGACAGAGGAGCCTGGCGGGCTACAGTCCATGGGTCGCAAAGAGTCAGACACGACTGAGCGACACACACAATAACTGAGTATTGTATGAGCCATGTGAACTGGATTGATAGATATATTCAGAAAAGAAAAATAATAAAATATAACTTTCCCTGAATTAGTCAGGTGCTTGTGATACATAACAAAGTCTGCACATTTTTTTCCACATTACACTGATAAAGCCTGAAATCCCTAGGTGATATGTGTTGAACAAATGGAAAAAATGAAAATGAATGAAACTGCTGTACAAGTAGGTAACACTATAGTATATATTCAGTCCAGTTAGTCATGAATCCACTTTAGTCTGAAGTTAGAGAAAAGAATGCTTGAATCCCTTGTGAAAAGCATGTGAAGTTGAGGGCAATATACTCTGAACCCACACTTCTGACTCTAAGTACTTCTGTTAAGGATGTGCAGTTGGCACTGAATGGACGTAGGAAGTTCTAGTTGCTGTGGTCTGAATGTTTGTGTCCCCCTAAAATTCATGACAAACTTAGACAGTATATTAAAAAGCAGAGACATCACTTTGCTGACAAAGGTCTGCGTAGTCAAAGATATGGCTTTTCTATTAGTCATGTACAGATGTGAGAGTTGGACCATAAAGAAGGCTGAGCACAGAAGAATTGAGGCTTTCCAACTGTGGTGCTAGAGAAGACTCTTGAGAGTCCCTTGGACAACAAGGAGATCAAACCAGTCAATCCTAAAAGAAATCAACCCTGAATATTCATTGGAGGGACTGAGGCTGAACCTGAAGCTCCAATACTTTGGCCACCTGATATGGCCAAAGAGCTGACTCACTGGAAAAGAACTTGATGCTGGGAAAGATTGAAGCCAGGAGGAAAAAGGGGATGACAGAGGATGAGATTGTTGGGTGGCATCACTGACTCAACAGACATGAGTTTGAGTAAACTCTGGGAGATGGTGAAGGACAGGGAAGCTTGGCATGCTGCAGTTCATGGGGTTGCAAAGAGTCGGACATGACTTAGTGACTGAACAATAACAACAAAAATTTCAGACACTGAAATCCTAATTACCAATGTGATGATAAATAGACAAGGACTTTGGGAAGTAATTAGGTCTTGAATGAGATTAATGCTCTCATCAGTTCTGTCAGTTCAGTCGCTCAGTCATGTCTGACTCTTTGTGACCCCATGGACTGCAGCATGCCAGGCTTCCCTGTCCATCACCAACTCCTAGAGCTTGCTCAAACTCATGGCCATTGAGTCGGTGATGCCATCCAACCATCTCATCCTCTGTCGTCCCCTTCTCCTCCTGCCTTCAATCTTTCCCAGCATCAGGGTCTTTTCCAATGAGTCAGTTCTTTGCATCAAGTGGCCAAAGTATTGGAGTTTCAGCTTCAGCATCAATTCAATGAATATTAAGGACTCATAAAAGACTCATTAAGAAACACTTTCATAAAAGAGACCTAAGAGAGCCCCCTGCCCCTTCCACTGTGTGATGATATAATGAAAAGTCTTCTACCTGGACAAGAGTCCTCACCAGTCCACATTGGCACCCTGACCTCAGCCTTTCAGCCTCCAGACCATTTGGAATAAATGTTTGTGGTTTATAAGCTACCCAGTCTGTGGTGTTTTGTTATAGCAGTTTGGACTAAGTTTCTGCTTAAATGTGATAAGCAAAGAAAAACAATTATTCTAGGTTAAAGCAATATTACTTTCCTCTAGTAACCTCTGGCACTTCCTTAGCCAATAGTGCAAGCATGTTCTAATACATAGTTCTCTATGGCCTTTCCTCTAGATCTGCATTTACCAAATTTTAGTGTCATAAGTATTACATAGAGTACGTATTACAATTCATGGCTCTAGGCCTTTCAATTATATAGTGAATGTGGGGCAGGGCCCAGAAATCAGCATTCATAATCAGAACCAAAAGGGGATGGCTATGGAAGTTTATTAGGCTACATTTTGAGAAACACTAGTATGTGGGATTTCCATGATCACTTAGTACTTAATATCTTACAAAATTTACCAAGATAGTAAGAGCAGACACATTAACATAGATTTCCCAGGAGAATTTGAGTCAAGGTCAGAGTGATTGGTCCACATTTCATGATCATAACAACTGTAGTTACTTGGTGAGGTGAGGAGGCTGGGTATGAGATGACATTGGGAAATTTTTCAATGATGAGAAATTTCTCTCTGTAATAAAAATTCTGTCCTTGACTGTTCACTTTTCATTAGGTGAGAGGCAATCAGGCCTGAGTTGTCATGGATCCAAATGTCCACCACAACATAAAATTTTTAACATTTTGGGAGCAAACCCCACAACCAACCCCTACATTTCTCTGAGGAACCCCCAAAAGCTCACAGCTCTCAAAGAGGGTTACTGGAAACAAGAACAATCTCATCACAAAATTTTTAAGAGGAATATTTACTAGAAATTAGATTGCATTCAAAGCATGTACATTTCCCCAGTGAACATTTGTGGCTTCAGAGGGAATTTTCCATTTGCTTATCAGGAGTGACACCTCTTTCTCATGTGTTGAATAAAAGCATTTGCATCATCTCAGTTTTCTGGCTCCATCATAAAGACAAGAAATTTAGTGAAAGCAAATAAAGCTTTACTACATATTTTCAGTAATTAAGGACTTGTTAGTTGATCTATTTAGATCAACTTTTCAGCTCTCTGTCTAAAGCATTTGACACATTTATTTAAAATGAAAGCAGAGGCTTGTTTTCTAAAATTATTGACACTTGGGGAAATTTTAAGAAATACTAGTCACAGAAATAAAGGACCTTCGTAATTCACTCAACAGCAGTGATTCTGTTGTGCTAGAAACTCCCTTAATTACTATGCTTTGGTTAATTTTTGTTACTGTTGTTGCTGGAGTTCAAAATAACATCTCTCAGTTGTAAAATATTATTGTTTTCTTTTGTCTGACTGGCTAACCTATATATAGAATTAGACATTACCACTTTTTTCTAAACTACTATTTTTTGAGAATTAAATTCTAAATAGTCCGATACAGAATATTTTTCTAAAGCATCCACTTTTCCCATGACTGGACCGTACAGTTTGAATATGTTCTCCCGTTCAGAAAGAGGAAAGTAGAATCATACTCTAGATAGCTCCCTTCAGGTTCAAGTTTAGTGAGTGCATTTTGAGAGATGCCATGGAAATAAAGCATTTGCCCCAATTTTTCTGCTTGACTCTTTATGGAATTGTGTTGAGAATAGTTTCATTATTACATGGATTTGAAACCACACTCAGTATAGTTAGCACTGAGAGCAGATCACCTACACAATTCCCCCCACCCTGGCAGTGGGTTTGCAGCCATAATGAGGGGCAGTCCAGGTGCCTGACCTGTGTGGTGTGGGTGGTTTTTAACATCTCTGTCTCAAGCTGAAAGCTGAAGGAGGAAATGATGGACAGTTCTGATGCTGTCTAGTCACCAAGCTGCAGACACAGAGATACCAGCGGCAGGACGCTTCCATCCAGATGGCCTCGCAGTTCTGTACCACAAGCACATGGAGCTGGGCAAGGGAAGAGTTCCAAGCCAGCATCTCTTCAAAGCACACAAAATATTTATGCTAAGCTCTTTAGTGATTTGAAGGAAAATGTAGAAATAATGTCCCCAGGTTGGTTCCTAGAAGAGAAGGCAGTTGAGACCAACCTGATTCACCTACCCAGTAGATAAAGAGTCATTTGAAAACACACCCATGGTTTTGGCTCAGGTAGATCGCTGCCAAATTCCAGCTCTGCTGTCACCAGATGTAGGATTTGGGGTAGATGTTCTACCTCCAGGAACCTCAGTGGCCGAATCTGTGAAAGATGCACACTAATCTCTACCTCTCTAGGTTCCTCTAAGGGTGCAAAAAACACGCACACACGGTGCGCTTAGTGGAGCGTGGAGCACGTGGAACAATGTTAGCTCAATGTGCTCCACTCACCCTTTCCACGTGCTCTACCCACCCTCTTCACCAATTCTTGCTGAAAATTTCCACCAGAAGCTTGATTAGCTGATTGCCCCTGCCACAAAGGAAGAGGCTATTACTATAAAGACACTGTGAGATGCAGATGTTGCCCCTTGAAATGGGATAAATATTCCATTTTTCTCTTGTTTCAGAGCCAAATATTTTACATCCATTCCTTTTTAATAGTTACAAGATTTTTAGGATGCAGGCATTTTTATTATTTCCTTCTGTAGACTTTCTTTGGCCTCTATTTGCTGTACTTTTTTATTTTCCTAAGATGAAAATTAAAATCACCAATTTCCAATCTTTTTCCCTAACATACATTTAAAGCTTAAATTCCCTCTAACACACTTTTAGCTGCACTTTGACAATTTTAATCTGTCAATCTTTATTTTTACTGCTTCAAAATATTTGCTAATTCCCAACGTGATTCTTATTTGAACCAGTTGTGAAATTTAGCAATGTATGCTTAATTGCTAATCAATTAGAGACTTCTAGCTATGAGATAGCTAGCTAAAGATATTTATCTTAATTTCATTTTTGTTTGAAAAGAATACTCTAAGTGATGTCAAGCTTTTAAAATGTGTTGATGCTTGCATTATGGCCTGGCACATGGACTGGTTTTGTAAATGCTCTATTGTGTACTTGAAAAGACTCTTATCTGCCATTCTCAGCTTTGTTGTGGTTGTTCATTCATTTAGTCATGTTAGACTCTTTGTGACCCCATGGACTGCAGTACACTAGGCTTCCCTGTCCTTTACCACCTTTCTGAGCTTGCTCAAACTCATGTTCATTAAGTTGGTGATGCCATCCAACCATCTCGTCCTCTGTCATCCCCTTTTCCTCCTGCCTTTAATCTTTCCTGGTATCAGGGTCTTTTCCAACGAACTGGCTCTTTGGATCAGGTGGCCTAAGTATTGGAGCTTCAGGTTCAGCATCAGTCCCTCTAATGAATATACAGGATTGATTTCCTTTAAGATTGACTGGTTTGATCTCCTTGTGGTACAAGGGACTCTCAAGAGTCCTGTCCAACTCCACAGTTCAAAAGTATAAATCTTCAGCACTCAGCCTTCTTTATGGTCCAACTCTCACATCCATACTTGACTACTAGAAAACCATAGCTTTGACTAGATGGACATTTGTTGGCAAGTGATGTCTTTGCTTTTTAATATGCTGTCTAGTTTGGTCATCACTTTTCTTCCAAGGAGCAAAAGTCTTTAATTTCATGGCTGCAGTCACCATCTGCAGTGATTTTGGAGCCCAAGAAAATAAAGTCTCTCACTGTTTCCACTGTTTCTCCATCTATTTTCCATGAAGTGTTGGGACTGAATGCCATGATCTTTGTTTTTTGAATGCTGAGTTTTAAGCCAGCTTTTTCACTCTCCTCTTTCACTTTCATAATAAGGCTGTTCAGCTCCCCTTCACTTTCTACCATGAGAGTGGTGTCATCTGCATATCTGAGGTTATTGATATTTCTCCAAGAAGTCTTGATTCCAGCTTGTGCTTCATCCAGCCCAGCATTTTGCATGATGTTCTCTGCATATAACTTAAATAAACAAGGTGACAATATACAGCCTTGACACACTCCTTTCCCAGTTTTGAACCAGTCTGTTGTCCGGTTCTAACTGTTGCTTCTTGATCTGCATACAGGTTTCACAGGAGGCGGTAAGGTGGTCTGGTATTCCCATCTCTTGAAGAATATTCCAGTTTGTTGTGATCCACACAGTCAAATTCTTTAGCATAGTCAATGAAGCAGAAGTAGATGTTTTTCTGGAACTCTCTTGCCTTTTCTATGACCCAACACATGTTGGCAATTTGATCTCTGGTTCCTCTGCCTTATCTAAATCCAGCTTGAACATATGGAAATTCTCAATTCACTTACTGTTGAAGCCTCGCTTGGAGCATTTTGAGCTTTACTTTGCTAGCATGTGAAATGAGTACAATTGTGTGGTAGTCTGAACATTCATTGGCATTGCCCTTCTTTGGGATTGGAATGAAAACTGACTTTTTCCATTTATGTGGTCATTGATGAGTTTTCCAAATTTGCTGGCATACTGAGTACAGCACTCTAACAGCATCATCTTTTAGGATTTGAAATAGCTCAGCTGGAATTCCATCACCTCCACTAGCTTTGTTCATAGTGATGCTTCCTAAGGCCTACTTGACTTTGCATTCCAAGATGTCAGGCTTGGTAAATTTGTTAATGTGTTAATCTGATTGTTGTTTTCTTCTTGATTCTATGTGTTTATGCTTGCTCTATAGCTACTGAGAGAAGTGTATTAAAGTCCCAATTTGAATAAACTGTCTGCATCCTACTGAATTTAAAGTGGTATTATCTCATGGTTTGGATTTATATTTCCTTGTGACTAATGATTTTGGGCATCATTTCACGTGCTTATTGACTACTTGTATATGTTCTTTGGAAAAATATCTGTTCAACTCCCTTACCCATTTTCAGTTGTTTTTCTTACAGTTTTGTACAGATCTTCCTTGATTTATGATGAGATTATATCCCAACAAATTTACTATAAATTGAAAATGTCATAAATTGAAAATGTGTTTTATATACCTAGCGTACCAAACATCATAGCTTAGCTAGCCTACATTAAAAGCGCTCAGAACACTTGTTTAATCTAGACCTGTGCAAACTCATCTAACACAAAGCCTACTTTATAATAAAGTAGTAAATACTCAAAAATGGAAATATTAACTATTATTATTATAATCAGTTCAGTTCAGTCATTCAGTCGTGTCCAACTTTTTGCGACCCCATGAATTGCAGCATAGCAGGCCTCCCTCTCCATCACCAATTCCCGGAGTTCACTCAGACTCACGTCCATCGAGTCGGTGATGCCATCCAGCCATCTTATCCTCTGTCGTCCTCTTCTTCTCCTGCCCCCAATCCCTCCCAGCATCAGAGTCTTTTCCAATGAGTCAACTCTTCGCATGAGGTGGCCAAAGTACTGGAGTTTCAGCTTTAGCATCATTCCTTCCAAAGAACACCCAGGGCTGATCTGTGAGGTTAAAGATTATTTTCTTTAGGAGTGGGTATCTGTGATTTGCAGTATACTACAATCCTGACATGTGAATTATCAAAATGATCCTCAACAGTATTCAAAAATAGGAAAACATACATAGGAAGATTTATGAAGAGCTAAAAATACACAAAATTATAATATTTTACTTGTTTAGCAAATGTTTACAAATTGCTACTATGTGGAGATCACTGGAGTAACCTCTGGATTAAAGAGCTAGATGAAATTAGTATGATATGGATCTTCCTCTTGTCAGAGTTTATAACCTAACAAGGATCACAGATGACTACATAACAAAATAAGAGAGTAAATGAAAGAAGGAAAATGCTGAGTGTGGCCTGCCCATGAAATTGGTAAGATTTGATGTTGCAAATAAGAATTCTGATGCTGTAGTATTTAGGGAGTTAGTGCCATGCAGTGGTTATGGAATTGGAGTCAGACATGCCCAGGTTCAAATCCCAGCATTTTCATTAAGTAGCAGGGTTACTGGGCAAATGCTTTGACCTCCTAAACATTTTCTTTTTAATTTTATAATGAGAATGATCTTTCCAATTTCAAAATGTTTAGTGAGAACTAAAACATATTATGTAATACTAAGCATGATATCTGGCAGAAAGAAAATGGTCAATGATTAGGGAACTTTCTGAAGTGCTGGAAATGACTGGGGTGATGATTACATGGGTGTGTGTGTGTGTGTATCAAAACTCATTGAACTGTACATTTAGTTGTTCTTAATTGTATGTAAATTACCTAAATAATTTTGATTTTAAAAATTATCAGTTACCTCTTCCAGAGGTAATTCTTGGGCTTGATGACTTCTTTTTAGAAAAGTTTTATAAACCATTTGCAAAGTGGCATGGACCAAATTTGTTAGCCTTCAGTACCTAGTGACTCCCTAAAATCTCCCAGGCAAAAATAGAGTCTTCCTGCAATGCAGAACCTCCACACTTCAAGGCTCTACATCTGGTAACACTCCTATACTGTGATGGTTAATCTTATGTGTCAACAAAGAGGGTGTTTTTGGATGAGATTAACACTTAAAAAAATGAACCTTGAGTAAAGCAGATTGCCTTCCATAAGGTAGCTGGGTCTCATCCAATCAGCTGGAGGCCTCAAAAGAACAAAAGACCAGCCTCTCCCAAGCAAGAGGGAATTCCCCAGCAAACTGCCCTCAGACTTGAACTGGAACATCAGCTCTCCTGGGTCTTTAGCTGCTGCTGCTGCTAAGTCACTTCAGTCATTTCCGACTCTGTGTGACCCCATAGATGGCAGCCCACCAGTCTCCCCCGTCCCTGGGAGTCTCCAGGCAAGAACACTAGAGTGGGTTGCCATTTCCTTCTCCAATGCATGAAAGTGAAAAGTGAAAGTCAAGTCGCTCAGTCGTGTCCGACTCTTCGCGACTAGCTGACCCAAACTATAAATTTATGAGTTTCCAGCCTCATTATGATATGAACCAATTCTCTTCTTTCATATATACACAAGCTATTGGTTTGTTTCTCTAGAAAACTCTGACTAATCCATATACTAAATTAAATTACATGATGAGATGCATGACTTTGTGGTGGTTCAGTCCCTTGGGACTTTTAGAAGCAGAGCTTCCTGGGAAATATCAGTTTCCAGTGAATGACTTTGATGACACTTTATGATTTGGAAAATGAAGGTGAAAAGGGGACCTAAAATATATAAGTTCATCATCTGTGTTTACTGCCAGGTACTCTACTAGAGCCATTATATAAAAAGCCAGTTCACTGTATAAAATCAAACTAAGCACTATTAATGGCTTCCCTGATACCTCAGTTGGTAAAGAATCTGCCTGCAATGCAGGAGACCCCAGTTCAATCCCTCAGTCGGGAAGATCCCCTGGAGAAGGAAAAGGCTACACACTCCAGCATTCTGGCCTGGAAAATTCCATGGAATGGCAAAGAGTCAGACATGACTGAGCAACGTTCACTTTCTTTTTAAGCACTATTAAACCTTTACTGTCAAGTTAATATCTTTTCTTTTTTTCCTACTGATTTTGAAAAATTTACAAAATATTATTATAAAGACAATAGACTTCAGGAATTTTCAGCCCTGGTTTTCTAGTTATACTCCTCTTTGGAATAGATTTCCAAAGAAAAAGTAGATTAAAAGTTTCAAAACACTTAAATTGAGAAACTCAGCCATAAAACCCATGATAAATTTACCAGCACTTTAAAAACAATAACCACAAAACTTCACTACAAAAGACTATTCCCAGTGAAGAATTACTTCAGGGGATGTTCTAGTGTAAAAGCTGAGTATGTATAAACATGATGAATTTCTACAATGCTTTCTTTGCACACACTCTTTAAATATTTGTTGACTAAATAAATGAGTGAGTCCATAAGGAAGCAACATTAAGAAAGCTGCAGATGCAATTTTATTATAAACATGCAACTTTAAAACCAGGAATTGGCTGAATCACACAAGCAGTGAGTATGGCCACTTCCCATGGGAAATTACTAGGACCTGCCTCACAGTGCCTGGCAAGCTACAGACAATAAATGTTTGCTAAACTGAGTCATGAGTATAAAATCTATGTGGGAAATATATTTTTTCAATGCCTGTAATAGGAAACTGCCTCCTAGGTGATATTGCCTTGTAATAAGCTGCTCAGCCCTCACAAACCAAAATTTATGGAGTCAAATTAGTTTTCCCTGTATAGAACTTCATCCTGCAGAGACTGGAGCCAGAGGAATTCTGTAGCAGTAGCTGCTCCCTGCTGCCTTGATAAATCCTGGGACAGTTCTGCTGAAATCAGTGTGCAGACAAACTGCCTGGAGTCTTGTTAAAATGCAAGGTTTGAGTCACTAGGTCTGTGTGGGGCAGAGTCTGCGAGATTCTGCATTTAAAGAAGCTACCAGGTAGTGCTGAAATGGAGTCTATAGGCCACACTTCGGGCATTAAAGTCATAGAACAAGAGGAGAATTTCTTAGTAGCCAAGCTGAATAAGCAGTTATGGGGTGACTTGAGGTCTGAAGACTGGTTATATGATCTGAGAAGAGTCATTAACATCTCTGTATCCAAATTGTCTCATGGGGAGAGGGCATCGTCATAATGATAGGGTGATGCTGCTACTGCTAAGTCGCTTCAGTCGTGTCCCACTCTGTGCAACCCCATAGGCGGCAACCCACCAGGCTCCGCCGCCCCTGGGATTCTCCAGGCAAGAACACTGGAGTGGGTTGCCATTTCCTTCTCCAATGCATGAAAGTGAAACGTGAAAGTGAAGTCGCTCAGTCATGTCCGACTGTTAGCGACCCCATGGACTGCAGCCCACCAGGCTCCTCTATCCATGGGATTTGCCAGGCAAGAGTACTGGAGTGGGGTGCCATTGCCTTCTCTGAATACGGTGATAATAACCACTTTATAGGATCCTTGTGAGAACCGGTGGGTGCATGTATGCAAAGTTGCTTCAGTAGTGTCCAACTCTGCGACCCCATGGACAGTAGCCCACCAGGCTCCCCTGTCCATTGGATTCTCTAGTCAAGAATACTGGAGTGGGTTGCCATGTCCTTCTCCAGGGGATCTTTCAAACCCAAGGACTGAACCTGAATCTCTTAAGTCTCCTGCATTGACAGGTGTGTTCTTTACCACTAGAACCACTTAACTTACTGTAAACATGTAGGGGTGCACTCTGTACACAGGCAGTGCTCAGTAACTACTTGCTGAGTGGATGGTAAACACAGGTCATTCAACATCTGTTGTTCTGAGGGCTCTGCTTCTCAGAGCATGTGCCCAGGACAGTCCTGGCATTAAGCAGCTGCTCAGGAAGTGCTTGGTCAACTCAGGTAGCAGCAGAGCAACTCATTTCTGGAAAGACATTACAGCCTAGAGGATGGCTGCCTGTGGCACCAGTAGGAGGGCAACTTCACTAAGAGAGCAGTAACTTTGAGGCCTTGGGTAACTTCCAGGCTCCTCTGAGCCACCAATGGGAGACAGAGGCAGCTTGTTCCAATAAAAATGTAGTATTAGAAGAGCTGACCTTCCACATTCTTCAACATAAATTGTATATAAAATTGCCAGCCTGTGATACCTGGCCACATTGGTCTGAGGCAGTGGTTCAGCTGCACTGGGGCACAGCCTTCAATGATATTATTAGTACCTTAAGGACCTATTCATCCTCCACATCACCATGATTCTGACTCCAAGCCACTGGTCCTGCCCTGGACAATACTCCGCTGAAGGTCAAATGAAGTATAGTGAACAACTTGTGGAATACTGAACAAAACTTCCAAGCAGCACAATAGGAAGGCAGATAGAAACCAGAGAATAACCTGCAGCTCCACTTAAATCTTAATCATCTTTTCTCTAGGAAGGATTTGGATACAGACTCTATTGATATCTTAAGAAAGCCTGTTTAATCAGCTTTCAGTGAAAATCTAGACTAAATAGCTTAATCTTTGCTAAAAGAAATTAGATATTGAAATCTAATCAAAGTATTTAGAAACAATGTTTTAAAAGTTTCTCTTTATCTACCTCTCATAATCTATACATCCCAGTAGAAAAAAGAAGATGCTATCATCTTACTGGAGGATTCCACTAGATATGGTCTAGGGTTGGCAGATGATATTCAAACTTCAATTCAAGCTGGGCAAGAAATTGTGTCCATTTAATTTTACACAAAATTTTTAAAAAATTCTTTGTCAGATTTATAATCTAAGATATCACACACATTTTCATAGAATGGTTTTAATTTGTAAGCTCATAATTGGCATCTAATCTACATGACTATTTTCTTTTGATAAAAATTACAAACAGGCTTTTTATATACAGGGTAAGTCAGTTTCAGGCCAGTACAATCCATTATACTGATGTAGTCTCTAGCACCTTGGGGAAAAAGTATTTCATGAAAAATATGATTGTTTGCAATTTTTATTAGTCTTTCTTTAGACTTTGCTTAAAAACTAGTGATGTCACAATTCAAACGAATCCAATTACTGATAATCTTACAGAATCTTTTTCTTATATCCCTAAGAAGATTAAGAGCTGATGTGATGATTCTTTTTTACTTTCATCTAAATTATTTCACACTGCTCTTCAGTGTCCTGAGCATCTGTCTCCTGTTATTAAATTAAAAATATAAATTGTCTTCATTGTTGCCTGTGTTATAATTGCATAGTTTTGTTAATGACTAGAAGTGCCCAAACAGACAACAGATCATTTTTCTTTCTTGTTTTTGCGGAGAGAATATCTTTAAAATCAATCTCAGCATTTTGACAGAAGCCCACAAATTCAGCTGGTTTAAATCAATGGTTCTGTCTCTCAGATCAGTTATGCAGGGCTGCAATCTGTTGCCAGTTAATCCTGGAAGAATCACCAGGAAGCAAAATATCTTTGGATGTTACAGGATACTTGTCTCTGACTGTGTATGTGATTTTAAAGAATGAGGATTTTTTAAAAACATTTTAACTGAAATAATGTTGGTCGTGCTCCATGGTATACATTGTGAGGTATCATCTCCCCATTTGTTCATGTATTGAAGCAGACACAGAACTTCTTTCTTAAGATGCTACTGATTCTGAGCATACATGTACTCTGAGGGATAGGGCCACCTATCCCTCGTTCATTCATTTTCAAAAGAAGACCCTCAATTTCACTGATTATCCTGTTCTATCTGGCTGATTATCAAGACTATGGAATATTCTTCTCCTACATAAGTTGTAACCATGTTTTCTTAGGTCAGTCTCCTAAGGCAGTAGAAATAAAAGCAAAATGAATCTCATCAAACTTATAAGTTTGTGCACATAAAAGGAAACTATAAACAAAATGAAAAGACAACCTACAGATTGGAAAACATATGTGCAAAGAATATGACCAAAAAGGGCTTAACTTCCAAATTACACTAACAGCACATCAGTTCAGTTCAGTTCAGTCGCTCAGTCGTGTCCGACTCTTTGCGACCCCATGAATCGCAGCACGCCAGGCCTCCCTGTCCATCACCATCTCCCGGAGTTCACCC
>NW_024070213.1:38915040-39074637 GCF_014754425.2 Oryx dammah | reverse complement strand
GATGGACAGGGAGGCCTGGCGTGCTGAGATTCATGGGGTCGCAAAGAGTCGGACACGACTGAGCGACTGAACTAAACTGAACTGATCTTTTAGCTGATGGATAATATCTTTGCTAGTAGAATCTGTGCCCCTGATGAACAGCCATTCAGTCTTCTTTTTAATTGGAATATAATTGTTTTACAATATTTTGCTAGTTTCTACTGTACCACAATGTGATCAGCTATATATATATATATATTCCAACCCTCTTGAACATCCCTCCCACCTCACCCCCATCCCACTCCTTTAGGTTATCACAGAGCACTGAGTTGAGCTCCATGTGCTATAGAGCAGCTCACCACTAGCTATTTGTTTTCGTGTATATAGGTCAGTGCCACTGTCAATTCTTCCTACCCTTTCCTTCCCTCCACCCATGTCTACAGGTCTGATCCTTGTGTCTGTGTCTCCAGTCCTACCCTGAAAATAGGTTCATCAGTACCATTTTTCCAGATTCCATATATATGTGTCAGTATATGATATTTATTTTTCTCTTTCTGACTTCACACTGTATGACAGACTCTAGGTTTATCCACATTACTATAAAGAATGCAATTTCTTACCTTTTTTATGAGTGAGTGATATTTGATTGTATATATGTACCACATCAACAGATGAATGGATAGATTGCTTCCAATTACTTCCTAAAGTAAATAATGCTGCAGTGAACACTAGGGTACATGTTCCTTTTTGAATTATGGTTTTCTCAGGGTATATGCCCAGAAGTGCGATTGCTGGGTCATATGGTATTTTTATTTTTAGATTTTTAAGGAACCTCCATACTGTTCTCTATAGGGGTTGTATCAATTTACATTCCCACCAACAATGTAAGAGGGTTCCCTTTGCTCTACACCCTCTCCAGAATTTTTTTTTTTTTTTGGGTAGATTTTTTCCTGATGAACAGAAGCGAAACATAAGGGAGAAAAGGAAATAAATAAGCATCTGAATGCAGAGTTCCAAAGAATAGCAAGAAGAGATAAGAAAGCCTTCCTCAGCTATCAGTGCAAAGAAATAGGGGAAAACAACAGAATGGGAAGGACTAGAGATCTCTTCAAGAAAATTAGAAATATCACGGGAACATTTCATGCAAAGATGGGCTTGATAAAGGACAGAAATGGTATGGACCTAACAGAAGCAGAAGATATTAAGAGGTAGCAAGAACACACAGAAGAACTGTACAAAAAAGATCTTCACGACCCAGATATGACGATGGTTTGATCCCTTACCTAGAGCCAGACATCCTGGAATGAGAAGTCAAGTGGGCCTTAGGAAGCATCACTATGAACAAAGGTAGTGGAGGTGATGAAATTCCAGTTGAGCTATTTCAAATCCTGGAAGATGATGCTGTGAAAGTGCTGCAGTCAATATGCCAGCAAATTTGGAAAACTCAGCAGTGGCCACAGGACTGGAAAAGGTCACTTTTCATTCCAATCCCAAAGAAAGGCAATGCCAAAGAATGCTCAAACTAATGCAAATTGCATTCATCTCACATGCTAGTAATGCTCAAAATTCTCCAAGCCAGGCTTCAGCAATACATGAACTGTGAACTTCCAGATGTTCAACCTGGTTTTAGAAAAGGCAGAAGAACCAGAGATCAAATTGCCAACATCTGCTGGGTCATCAAAAAAGCGAGAGAGTTCCAGAAAAACATCTATTTCTGCTTTATTGACTATACCAAAGCCTTTGACTGTGTGGATCACAATAAACTGAGGAAAATTCTGAAAGAGATGGGAATACCAGACCACCTGACCTGCCTCTTGAGAAATCTGTATGCAGATCAGGAAGCAACAGTTACAACTGGACATGGAACAACAGACTGGTTCCGAATAGGAAAAGGAGTATGTCAAGGCTGTATATTGTCACCCTGCTTATTTAACTTATATGCAGAGTACATCATGAGAAATGCTGGACTGGAAGAAGCACAAGCTGGAATCAAGATTGCCAGGGGAAATATCAATAACCTCAGATATGCAGATGACACCACCCTTATGGCAGAAAGTGAACAGGAGCTAAAAAGCCTCTTGATGAAAGTGAAAGAGGAGAGTGAAAAAGTTAGCTTAAAGCTCAACATTCAGAAAACTAAGATCATGGCATTCGGTCCCATCACTTCTTGGGAAATAGATGGGGAAACAGTGTCAGACTTTATTTTGGGGGGGCTCCAAAATCACTGCAGATGGTGACTGCAGCCATGAAATTAAAAGACACTTACTCCTTGAAAGGAAACTTATGACCAACCTCGATAGTATATTCAAAAGCAGAGACATTACTTTGCCAACAAAGGTCCATCTAGTCAAGGCTATGGTTTTTCCTGTGGTCATGTATGGATGTGAGAGTTGCACTGTGAAGAAAGCTCAATGCTGAAGAATTGATGCCTTTGAAGTGTGGTGTTGGAGAAGACTCTTGAGAGTCCCTTGGACTGCAAGGAGATCCAACTAGTCCATTCTAAAGGAGATCAGCCCTGGGTGTTCTTTGGAAGGAATGATGCTAAAGCTGAAACTCCAGTACTTTGGCCACCTCATTTGAAGGTTTGACTCATTGGAAAAGACTCTGATGCTGGGAGGGGTTGGGGGCAGGAGGAGAAGGGGACGACAGAGGATGAGATGGCTGGATGGCATCACCGACTCAATGGACATGAGTTTGAGTGAACTCCGGGAGTTGGTGATGGACAGGGAGGCCTGGCGTGCTGCAATTAATGGGGTCACAGAGCCGAACCCGACTAAGTGAACTGAATTGATTCTGACTAGGGTGAGGTGATAACTCATTGTCATTTTGATTTATATTTTTCTAATAATTTGTGATGTTGAGCATCTTTTCATGTGTCTTTTGGACATCTGTATATTTTCTTTGGAGAAGCATATGTTTAGATCTTCTGCCCATTTTTTGATTATTTTTTATAATGAGCTGCATGAGTTCCTTGTATATATTTGGAGAGTTATGCTTTGTCAGTTGCTTTATTTTCAAATATTTTCTCCCTTTCTGAGAGTTGTCTTCTTGTCTTGTTTATGGCTTTCTTTGTTGTGCAAGAGCTTTTAAGCTTAAATAGGCTTTATTTTTTAAATTATTTTTATTACTCATGTTGATGTATGGCAAAACCAATACAATATTGTAAAGTAATTAACCTCCAATTAAAATAAATAAATTTATATCAAAAATAATAATAAAATAAAAAATAATTATTTTTATTACTCTAGAAGGTGGGTCAAAAAGGATCTTGCTGCAATTTATGTCAAAGAGTGTTCTATGCTTTCTTCTAAGAGCTTTATAGTTTGTAGCCTTACATTTAGTTCACTGAGTTTACTTTTGTGTGTGGTGATTAGGAAATGTTCTAATTTCATTCTTCTGCAATTTTGAGTTTGTTTTTGTGTATGATGGTTAGAAAGTGTTCTAATTTCATTCTTTTGCATGTAGTTGTCCAGATTTCCCAGTTCCACTTATTAAAGAGGCTGTTTTGCCCCATTGTATATTCTTGCCTCATTTGTCAGTGATAAGGTGACTATAGGCATGTGGGTGTATCTCTGGTCTTTCTATCCAGTTCTATTGATCTATATTTCTGTTTTTGTATTAGTACCATGGTCTTGATGACTGTAACCTTTGTAGTATAGTCTGAAATCATGATGATTGATTCCTTCAGCTCCATTTTTCTTTCTGAGGATTGGTTTGGCTATTTGGGGTTTTCTTGTGTTTCCATATACGTTGTAAGATTTTTTGTTCTAGTTCTGTGAAAGTATGCCGTTGGTTATTTGATAGGGATTATATTGAATCTGTCAGTTGCTTTGGGTGGTAGAGTCATTTTCACAATATTGATTCTTTCAATGCAAAACATAGTGTATCTCTCCATTTGTTTGTGTCATCTTTGATTTCTTTCATCAGTGTCTTACAGTTTTCTGCATACAGGTCGTTTGTCTTCTTAGGTAGATTCATTCCTAGGTATTTTATTCTTCTTATTGCAATGGTGAATAGGACTGTTTCCTTAATTTCTCTTTCTGATTTTTCATTGTCAGTGTATAGAAATGAAAGAGATTTCTGTACATTAATTAATTTTGTATCTTGCAACTTTATCTAATCCATTTATTAGATCCAGTCTTTTTTTGTGTGGCATCTTTAGGATTTTCTGTGTATAGTATTATGTCATCTGCAAACAGTGAGAGTTTTACTACTTCTTTTCCAATTTGGATTCCTTTAATTTCTTTTTCTTCTCTGATTGCCATGGCTAGGAACTCCAAAGGTAAGTTGAATAATAGTGATGAGAGTGGACACCCTTGTCTTGCTCCTGATGTTAGAGGAAATGCTTTCAGTTTTTCACCATTGATAACAGGTTTGTCAAATATGGCCTTTATATGTTGAGGTAGGTTCCCTCTATGCCCACATTCTAGAGAGCTTTTATCATAAATGAGTGTTGAACTTTGTCAAAAGTTTTTTTCTGCATCTATTGAGACGATCTGTTTTATCTTTCAACCTGCTAATATGGTGTATCAATAAATCCCGCTTGATCATAGTGTATGATTCTTTTAATGTGTTGTTGGATTCTGTTTGATAGTATTTTGTTGAGGATTTTTGCATCTATGTTCATCAGTGATATTGGCCTGTAATTTGTGTGTGTGTGTGGGGGGTATCTTTGTCTGGTTTTGGTATCAGGGTGATGGTGACCTCATAGAATATGTTTGGGAGTGTTCCTCCCTCTGCAATTTCTTGGAAGAGTTTGAGAATAATAGGTGTTAGCTCTTCTCTAAACATCTGATAAAATTCACCTACGTAGCCATCTGAGTCATTGTCTTGTATACTGTGCTTCTCTGTTGGCCAGTGTTCCTCTTCTGGATTTATTATATTTCCTCAATAATTTATTTTATACAACTTTTGTGTCTATTTTCATGTGCTGCCTCAATTATTTTGTGGTTAGATAACACATAAGGGTAAAAAAATAAATGAGTAAACTCAGAACAAGATCTCTCACCTAATACACATAGTAACACATTTAGCATTTAGGGGGAGAACTTTATAGATATGAATGTGATTTATATTTACTCATATAACTCCACCTTCCTACAATATCTTCTTCCCAGTTTTCTCTCTTTAAATACCATCCTTTCTCCAAGATCCAATTCAATGTCCACTTTCTCCCAAGAGCATGTTTGTACCTCCCAATCTTTCCTTAGTGTTTCTGTAACACTTACTGTGTACACACATCAACAAACAAGCCAATCATGATATTTTATTTCCTGTATTAATATCTTGAACCA
Organism: Oryx dammah; assembly: GCF_014754425.2. Lineage (NCBI taxonomy): Eukaryota > Metazoa > Chordata > Mammalia > Artiodactyla > Bovidae > Oryx > Oryx dammah. The sequence goes on along the minus strand of NW_024070213.1, from coordinate 39,069,364 downwards.
TGATTGTGTTGTCTTTTAGGTTTTCAGGGTTGTCTCCAGAATTCAGACTATCTATGCCTGTAAGAAAAGAGTAAGACTTTTGACATTCCCATGAGGGTTTGGTTCTATTAATGTATAAACCAAGCACTCATTACTCAATATCTATTGAGTTAATTTAGTTTGGATTTCATTACTCTACTGTGTAGTATCCAGAGCATTCGACTGCAAATCAGGAATCCTAGGTTCTGGACCTAACTCCACAGTAACCAGTTTCATGGGCTTTACCAGGGGCTGGACCTTTCTGGGTTTCAATTCCAAATCTAAAAGCTAAAATATGTTCTAAATAATCTTTTCACCTTAGATCTAAATGATCTAAAAATATCCTAAATGATCTTTGGATTTTTTTCTGAAATTTCATGTCTATTATTATTGTCTTAAATATCAACAAACTGCCAGCCAATATTATAATAACTTAAATCTCAATTGTCATCAGTACTATTATCCCAGTGCAAATATGTTAAAATGTTAAAATAGAGTTTATGTTTTAATAACACCATGAAGTTCTAATTAAACACTCATCTTGGAATGATTATAGGTTCTAAATAAATTAACTCCAAATTCATGAAAAGTTAACTATTTTTAAATATCTTGAATTGTTTAGTGAACTCAAAATTAATTTTAGTGTCTTTCTGCTTGTATTTGCATTTATTATTTTCCTTTTCTTTGTATCTGTTCTTACTTTGGCTATTTTTATAGAAGATAGAAGTTTAAAACCTCAAGGGAAAATTAATGTAAAATTATTGCATTTCACATATTTGAGGTTGTGATCCATTTTAAAGAAAAAGAAAGTATAAGTAAGCCCATGATCTTGTCCTATATCTGAAGATTATGCCCTTTGCCAGTCTTTCTCATATTAAATGTGATCTTAAAATGCTATGAGATCTGAGAAATAAGTTGGAAGTTTGGAAGTTTCTTTCTTCAGCTTTTTGGGTAATTGATGTTAGCATCAAAGAGGCAAAGTAGCTGATGGGCATTTCTCAAGATTGTACCCTCTCTAACTTTAATGATCTCATGATCATATTTTGAATTTTATAATGACAACAGCATGATCCTACACCAATGCAAAGTACAGAGAATCTGCTAACAACCCTCACTTGACTCAGCATTCTTTAGCAGCAAACAAATTCCTTTTGTGATGACATCATTTTATCATGCCAGCATTTCAGTCACCTACACTGTATGAAATCATTGTCTACAATCCTTTGTCAACTTGTCACAAGTTTTGAAACCCTCTGTCAAACCACTTGTCACTCTTCAGTGATATCATCTATCCATATGGAAGGCTTATGTTTCCTATAGATGAACATATCCAGTTATGGGGAGGAAAGAGGATTATATGACCAGCAGCACATATTAGCTATTATCTCCCTTCCTCAACCCAATGTCCTACAAGATTCAGAAATCCCCATATACAATGCATTCCCAAAGGGAATCATCCAACTTCTGCCTGAAAACTTCTAGGTGGAGTCAACCCCCTCTTACCCAAGAAGACAGGTTTTATTTGGGGGACAACTGAATGATTAGAAACATCTTCTTGACACTGAGTTGAAATCTACCTCTTTCTAATTTGCTCCAGTGGGTCCTGTCTCTGCACCTGAAAGCCTATTAAGTGTAAAACCATAGCTACCATGTACCTTCTCTAGTCATATCTTTTCTGAACCCAAACACCCCATTTTTTCTATGTGTCCTCATTTGACAGATTTTTCACATAGATAACATTCTGATAGCAATGCTTTGCCTAGTATTAGATCAAGACCTTCTAGAACTAACAACAACAAAAAAAGATGTCCTTTTCATCATAGGGGACTGGAATGCAAAAGTAGGAAGTCAAGAGATACCTGAAGTAACATGTAAGTTTGCCTTGAAGTACAAAATGAACAGGGCAAAGGCTAACAGAGTTTTACCAAGAAAATGTACTGGTCATAGCAAACACTCTCTTCCAACAACACAAAAGATGACTCTACACATGGACATCACCAGATGGCCAACACCAAAATCAGATTGATTATTTTCTTTGTAGCTGAAGTTGGAGAAACTCTATATAGTCAGCAAAAACAAGACTGGGAGCTAACTATGGCTCAGATCATGTGTTCCTTATTGCAAAATTCAGACTTAAATTGAAGAAAGTAGGGAAAGCCACTATACCATTCAGGTATGACCTACATCAAATCCCTATGATTATACAGTGGAAGTGACAAATAGATTCAAGGGATTAGATCTGATAGACAGACTGCCTGAAGAACTATGGATGGAGGTTCATGACATTGTACAGCAGGCAGTGATCAGGATCGTCCCCAAGAAAAAGAAATCCAAACAGGCAAAAAGGTTGCCTGACAAGGCCTTACAAATAGCTGAGAAAAAAAGAGAAGCAAAGGCAAAGGAGAAAAGGAAAGATAAACCCATCTGAATGCAGAGTTCCAAAGAATAAAGGAGAGACAAGAAAACTTTCCTAGTCTTCTAAAGAAGAAGCTAAATCTTCTTCAGAGATCATGAATCTGACGTCGTTCACTGTAAGCTATCAAAATGCCAGGCTGGATGAAGCACAAGTTGGAATCAAGATAGCCAGGAGAAATGTCAATAAAATTATATATGCAGATGACACCACCCTTATGGCAGAAAGTGAAGAGAAACTGAAGAGCCTCGTGATGAAAGTGAAGGAGGAGAGTGAAAGAGCTAGCTTAAAACTCAACATTCAAAAAACTGAACTGAACTGAACTGCTGCAAACAACTGACTCATTGGAAAAGTCCCTGATGCTGGGAAAGATTGAGAGCAGAAGGAGAAGAGCAAATCAGGATGAGATAGCTGGATGGCTGTGGATGCAATGGATGTGAACTTGGGCAAACTTTGAGAGATGGTGAGAGACAGGGAGGCCTGGTGTGCTGCAGTCCATGGGGTCATGAGAGTTGGACATGACTGGGAGATGGAACAACATATATATATAATGTATTTTTATATATACAGTGTGTATAGTGTGTGTGTTGTGTAACGACACATTAAGTAACCTAAGATTCCACCCTAATGGATACTTTGGTAGTTTCTGTATCCTAGATATTGTAAATAATGCTGCAGTGAACACAGGTACATGTATCTTTTTTTTTTTTTTTTTTACTTTACAATATTATATTGGTTTTACCATTGAAACATGTATAATAACATGTATCTTTTTGAATTAGTGTTTTTATTTTCCTTGGATAGATACCCAAGAGTGGAATTACTGGATATGGAAGTTCTATTTTTAATTTTTGAAGTACCTCCATACTATTTTCCTTGGTGGCTGTACTGATTTATATTCCCAAAAACAGTGTACCAGTGTTCCCTTCTCTCCTTATCCTCACCAACACTTGTTATCTCCTGTCTTTTTGATAATAACAATTCTGACTAGTGTAAGGTGATAACCTCATTGTAGTTTCAATTAGTGTTCCCATGATGATAAGTGATATTGCACGTCTCTTCATTGCCTGTTGGCCACCTGTATGCCTTCTTTGAAAAAAAGTCTATTTGGTCTTCTGCTCAGTTTTTAATTGAATTGATTTGTTTTTTGATTGCTATTGAGTTGTATGATATATATTTTGGATATTAATCCATAATCAGATATCAGTTCAGTTCAGCCACTCAGTCATGTCCGACTCTTTGTGACCCCATGGACTGCAGCACACCAGGCCTCCCTGTCCATCACCAACTCCCGGAGTCCACCCAAATACATGTCCATCGAGTCGGTGATGACACCTAACCATCTCATCCTCTGTCATCCCCTTCTCCTCCTGCCTTCGATCTTTCCCAGCATCACGGTGTTTTCCAATGAGTCAGCTCTTCTTATCAGGTGGCCAAAATATTGGAGTTTCAGCTTCAACATCAGTCCTTCCAATGAACACCCAGGACTGATCTCCTTTAGGATGGACTGGTTGGATCTCCTTGCAGTCCAAGGGACTCCCAAGAGTCTTCTCCAACACCACACTTCAAAAGCATCAATTCTTTGGCATTCAGCTTTCATTAGAGTCCAACTCGCACATCTATACATGACTACTAGAAAAACCATAGCCTTGACTAGATGGACCTTTGTTGACAAAGTAATGTCTCTGCTTTTGAATATGCTGTCTAGGTTGGTCATAACTTTCCTTCCAAGGAGTAAATGTCTTTTAATTTCATGGCTTCAATCATCATCTGCAGTAATCTTGGAGCCCCAAAAATAAAGTCAGCCACTGTTTCCACTGTTTCCCCATCTATTTGCCATGAAGTGATGGGACCGGATGCCATGATCTTAGTTTTCTGAATGTTGAGCTTTAAGCCAAGTTTTTCGCTCTCCACTTTCACTTTCATCAAGAGGCTCTTTAGTTCTTCTTCACTTTCTACCATAAGGGTGGTGTCATCTGCATATCTGAGGTTATTGATATTTCTCCTGGCAATCTTGATCCCAGCTTGTGCTTCCTCCAGCCCAGCGTTTCTGATGATGTACTCTGCATGTAAGTTAAATAAGCAGGGTGACAATATACAGCCTTGACATACTCCTTTTCCTATTCGGAACCAGTCTGTTGGTCCATGTTCAGTTCTAACTGTTGCTTCCTGACCTGCATATAGGTTTCTCAAGAGGCAGGTCAGGTGGTCTGGTATTCCCATCTCTTTCAGAATTTTCCACAGTTTATTGTGATCCATATAGTCAAAGGCTTTGGCATAGTTGATAAAGCAGAAATAGCTGTTTTTCTGGAACTCTCTTGCTTTTTTGATCATTCAGTGAATATTGGTAATTTCACCTCTGGTTCCTCTGCCTTTTTTAAAACCAGCTTGAACATCTGGAAGTTCATGGTTCACATATTGCTGAAGCCTGGCTTGGAGAATTTTGTATCATTTGCAAGTATTTTCTCCCAATCAGTAGGCTGCCTTTTGGTTTTGTTGATGGTATCCATCCCTGTACAAAAGCTTTTAACCTTGATTACATTCGCTTTGTTTTTGCTTTTGTTTCCTGGTCTGAAGAAACAAATCTGATAAAAATGTATTGCTAAGATCAATGTCAAAGGGTGTACTGCCTATGTTTTCTTCTAGCAGTTTTATGATTTCAGGTCTTGCATTTAGGTCTTTTCAGCCCTTTTGAGTTTATTTTTGTATGTGGTGTAAGAAAGTATTCAAATTTTGTTCTTTTATAAATAGTTGACCAGTATTTCCAACACCTCCTATTAAAGAAATTCTCTTTTTCCTATTGTGGCATTCTTGCCTCCTTCTTTGTTGATTAATTGACCATACATGCATGGGTTTATTTCTGGGCTCTCCATTCTTTTCCCTCTATCTCTATGTTTGGTTTTTGTGCCAATATAATACTTTTTTTTTGATTACCGTAGCTTTGTAGCAGTGTGATTCCTCCTGTTTTGTTCTTTTTTTCCTAAGATTGCTTTGGCTATTCAGGGTGATTTGTGATTCCACATAAATTTGGGGGCTATTTGTTTTAGGGCTATTAAACATGTCCTGGGTACTTTGATATGAATTGCATTGAATCTGTAGATTGATTTGAGTGATATGGACATTTTAACAATATTAATTTTCCAACCCAGGAATATGGGATATCATTCCATTTATTTGTATCATCTTCAATTTTCTTTATCAATATCTTATAGTTTTGAGAATACAGTTTTTTTACCTCCTTGGTTAAATTTGTTTCTAGGTACCTTGTTCTTTTTGATTCAATTATATTTTATTATTTTAATACTTATTAATTATTTTTATTATAATTGCTTTCACATCCTTATAGTTATTATTAGTGTCAGTTCAATTCAATCGCTCAGTCATGTCCGACTCTTTGCGACCCCATGAATCACAGCACGCCAGGCCTGCCTGTCCATCACCAACTCCCGGAGTTCACTCAAACTCACATCCATCAAGTCAGTGATGCCATCCAGCCATCTCATCCTCTGTTGTCCCCTTTTCCTCCTGCCCCAATCCCTCCCAGCATCAGAGTCTTTTTCAGTGAGTCAACTCTTTGCATGAGGTGGCCAAAGTACCGGAGTTTCAGCTTTAGCATCAGTCCTTCCAAAGAACACCCAGGACTGATCTCCTTTAGAATGGACAGGTTGGATCTCCTTGCAGTTCAAGGAACTCTCAAGAGTCTTCTCCAACACCACAGTTCAAAAGCATCAATTCTTTGGTGCTCAGCTTTCTTCACAGTCCAACTCTCACATCCATACATGACCACTGGAAAAACCATAGCCTTGACTAGATGGACCTTTGTTGGCAAAGTAATGTCTCTGCTTTTCAATATGCTATCTATATTGGTCATAACTTTTCTTCCAAGGAGTAAGCGTCTTTTAATTTCATGGCTGCAATCACCATCTGCAGTGATTTTGGAGCCCCCCAAAATAAATTCTGAATATGCTACTGGAGATCAGTGGAGAAATAACTCCAGAAAGAATGAAGGTATGGAGCCAAAGCAAAAACAATACCCAGCTGTGGATGTGACTGGTGATAGAAGCAAGATCCGATGCTGTAAAGAGCAATATTGCATAGGAACCTGGAGTGTCAGGTCCTTGAATCAAGGCAAATTGGAAGTGGTCAAACAAGAGATGGCAAGAATGAATGTCGACATTCTAGGAATCAGCGAACTAAAATGGACTGGAATGGGTGAATTTAACTCAGATGACCATTATATTTACTACTGCAGGCAGAAATCCCTCAGAAGAAATGGAGTAGCCATCATGGTCAACAAAAGAGTCCAAAATGCAGTACTTGGATGCAATCTCAAAAATGACAGAATGATCTCTGTTCATTTCCAAGGCAAACCATTCAATATCACAGTAATCCAAGTCTATGCCCCAACCAGTAATGCTGAAGAAGCTGAAGTTGAATGGTTCTATGAAGACCTATAAGACCTTTTAGAACTAACACCTAAAAAAGATGTCCTTTTCATTATAGGGGACTGGAATGCAAAAGTAGGAAGTCAAGAAACCCCTGGAGTAACAGGCAAATTTGGTCTTGGATTATGGAATGAAGCAGGGCAAATGCTAATAAAGTTTTGCCAAGAGAATGCACTGGTCATAGCAAACACCCTCTTCCAACAACACAAGAGAAGACTCTACACATGGACATCACCAGATGGTCAACACCAAAATCAGATTGATTATTAGTGTATAGAAATGCAATAGATTTCTGTGTATTAGTCTTGGATCCTGCAACTTGACTGAATTCATTTGTTAGTTCTAATAGTGTTTCTCTGGTGGAATCTTTAAGGTTTTCTGTGTATAAAATATTGTGTCATCTACAAATAGTGCTATTTTCTTCCAATTTGTATGCATTTTATTTCTTGTCTGAGTTCTGTGGTTAGAACCTCTAATACTATGTTAAATAGAAGTATTGAAAGTGAGCATCTTTGTCTTGTTCCTGATTTTAGAGGAAAAGCTTTCAGCATTTCTCCATTGAGTATGATGTTAGCTGTGAGTTTGTCATAAGTGACCTTTATTATGTTGAGATATTTTCTCCCTATAACAACTTTGATGAGAGTTCTTTTCATGAGTGGTTGTTGAATTCTGTCAAATGCTTCTTCTGTACCTGTTGAGATGGTCATGTGGCTTAAATCCTTTCTTTCATTGATGTGTTATATCACATTGATTGATTTGCAGATATTGAACCATCCTCGCATCTTTAAGATAAATCTCACTTGATCATGATGTGTGGTCCTTTATATATATTGCTGAATTTTATTTACTAATATTTTATTGAGAATTTTTGAATCTTTATTCATCAGTGATATTGGCACATAATTTTCTTTTGTTGTATTGTGGTTGTCTGGTTCTGGCATCAGATGAATGCTGGCCTCATAGAATGAGTTTGGAAGTGTTTCCCTCTCTTCAATTTTTTGAAATAATTTGAGAAGAATAGATATTAACTCTTCATTAGATGTTTGGTAGAATTCTCCTGTGAAGCCATCCAGTCCTGGGCTTTCATTTATTGGGGGATTTTAAAATATCTGATCCAATTTCAATACTATTAATAAGTCTGTTCTGATTTTCTGTTCTTTCCAATTCGGTCTTGGAAGATTGTGTGTTTCTAGGAATTTTATTAATTTCTTCTTGGTTGTTCAATTTGTTGACCTATAACTGTGCATAGTGTTCTTAATGATTGTATTTCTGTGACATCAATTGTAACTTCTTCTTTTTCATTTATAATTTTATTTGGGGTCTCTCTTCTTTCCTTAAAGAGTCTGGCTAAAGATTTATGTTTTGTTTGTCTTTTCAAAGGACAAGCTCTTAGTTTCATTAATCTTCCCTATTTTTTCTTTTTTATCTCAGTTTTATTTATTTCTATTCTGGTGTTTATTATTTCTTTCTTTCTGATGAATTTTGACCTTTGTTTTGTTCTTCTTTTCCTAATTCCTTTAGATATTATTAGAAAGATAAATTGTTTTATTTGCAATTTCTCTTGTTTCCTGAAGTAGGACTCTATCACTATAAACTTCATTCTTAGAACTGCTTTTGCTTTTTTTTCCCTGTGGTTTTATCTTCTTCTTTCATTTGTAACATAGTCCTCTGTCTTATAATTCTTCTACCAATTATAATTTGTTTTCTTTTTAATTAATTTATTTATTTTAATTGGGGGAAGGAGAAGAAGGGACGACAGATGATGAGATGGCTGGATAGCATCACTGACTCGATGGACACGAGTCTGAGTGAACTCCGGGAGTTGGTGATGGACGGGGAGGCCTGGGAAGCTGCGATTCATGGGGTCACAAAGAGTCGGACACGACTGAGAGACTGAACTGAACTGAACTGAACTGAATTACTTTACAGTATCGTGGTGGTTTTTGCCATATATTGATGTGAATCAGCCACAGATGTACATATGTGCCCGATCCAGAACCCCGCTGCTGCCTCCCTTCCCATCCCATCCCTCTGGGTTGTCCAAGTGCATCAGCTTTGCAATTATAATTTTTAAAATAATTATGCTATCCTATAGCAGTATCTTTCATAATAGCTGAATATTTCCAAGTATTTTCTCCCATTTATCTTTAGAAATTCTGTCTCCAGTCCTCTTGCCTGGAAAATCCCATGGACAGAGGAGCCTGGTAAGCTGCAGTCCATGGGGTCGCTGAGTCAGACATGACAGTGACTTCACTTTCACTTTTCGCTTCCATGCATTGGAGAAAGAAATGGCAACCTACTCCAATTTTCTTGCTTTGAGAATCCCAGGGATGGAGGAGACTTGTAGGCTGCCGTCTATGGGGTCACACAGAGTCGGACAGGACTGACGCGACTCAGCAGCAGCAGCAGCAGCAGAAATTCTGTGGAAATAAGTGTCAAGATGACCTGGAATAAATTGTCATTAAATTGGCAGGTTTGAACAAGAAAGATTCAAACAGGTGGATGGGTGCATAGCATGGGTGTAACCCAGAAAATGTTGCTTGGCCAAAGTAAAGAATTTCAAATGGAGAAATTCTTAAAGTAAGGAAAGAGATTGAAGAAATGTTATATAAATGGAACAGTAAGACACACACTTGAGTCTAAATTTTAATTAGTAGAGAACAAAAAGCAAAAGTATGTTTTTAGGAGGTAATTTTGAAGCAATATATGAGGAATAATTTGTCATTCAGTCACAAAGTTGTGTCTGACTCTTTGGGGCCCCATGTTCTGCAGCATGGCAGGCTTCCCTGTCCTTCACTGTCTCCTGGAGTTTGCTCAAACTTATGTCCATTGAATCAGTGATGCTGTCTAACCATCTGATCCTCTGCCATCTTCTTCTCCTTTTGCTTTCAATCTTGCCCAGCATTCAGGGTCTTTACCAAAAAGCCATGTCTTTGTATCAGATGGCCAAAGTATTAAAGCTTCAGCTTCAGCATCAGTCCTTCTAATGAATATTCAGGATCACTTTACTTTAGGATTGATTGGTTTGGTCTCCTTGTAGTCTAAGGGGTTCTCAAGAGTCTTCTCCAGCAACACAATTCAAAAGCATCAACTATTTGACTTTCAGCCTCCTTTAAGGTCCAACTCTAAAATACATGTCTACTGGAAAAACCATAGTTTTGTCTATACAGATTTTTGTCAGCAAAGTAATGTCTCTGCTTTTTAATATACTGTCTAGATTTGTCGTAGCTTTCCTTCCAAGGAGCAAGCATCTTTTAATTTCATGGCTGCAGCCACCATCTGCAGTGATTTTGGAGCCCAAGAAAATAAGTTTGGCTTCCACTTTTTCCCTTTCTGGTTGCCACGAAGTGATGAGGCCAGATTCCATGATCTTAGTTTTTTGAATGTTGAGTTTTAAACCAGCTTTTTTTCACTTTCTTCTTTCACCCTCATCAAGAGGCTTTTCACTTTCTGCCATTAGAGTGATATCATCTGCATATCTGAGGTTGTTGATAATTCTCCTGGCAGTCTCGATACCAGCTTGTGCTTCATCCAGCCCAGCATTTTACGTGATGTACTCTGCATAGAAGTTAAATAAACAGGATACAACTTTGTCATACTCCTTTCCCAATTTTGAACCAATCAACTTTTCCATGTAAGGTTCTAATTGTTGCTTCTTGACCTACATACAATTTTCTCAGGAGACAGATAATATGGTCTGGTATCGCCATCTCTTTAAGAATTTTCTAGTTTGTTGTAATCCACACGGTCAAAAGCCTTAGTGTAGTCTATGAAGCAGAAATACATGTTTTTCTGAAATTCCCTTGCTTTCTTATGATCCAATGAATGTTACCAATTTGATCTTTAGTTCCTCTTAGTTTTCTACATCCAGCTTGTATATCTGGAAGTTCTCAGTTCACATACTGCCGAATCACAGCTGGAAAGACTTTGAGCATAACCTTAGTAGCATGTGAAATGAACACAATTGTATGATAGTTTGAACATTCTTTGCCGCTGCCCTCCTTTGGCATTGAAATGGAAACTGACCTTTCCTGGTCCTGTGACCACTGCTGAGTTTTCCACAGTTGACGACATATTGAATGTAGCACTTTAACAGCATCATCTTTCATGATTTTAAATAATTTAGCTGGAATTCCATCACCTCCACTAGGCTTGCTCTAAGGCCCACTCGACTTCCCACTCCAGGATGTCTGGCTCTAGGTGAATGACCACACTACCATCATTATTCTAGTCATTAAGACCTTTTTTTTGTATACTTCTTAATCCCTTCTGCTTCTGTTAGGTCCTTACCATTTTGTCCTTCACTGTGCCCATCCTTGCATGAAGTGTTCAATGATATCTCCAATTTTCTTGAAGTGATCTTGAGTCTTTCCCATCCTATTTTCCTCTACATTTTCATTGTTCATTTAAGAATGCCTTCTTACCTCTCCTTGCTATTCTCTGGAAACCTGCATTCTGTTGGGTATATCTTTCCCTTTAACCCTTGTTTTTCATTTCTCTTCTTTCCTCAGCTATTTGTAAAGCCTGCTCAAACAACCACTTCGCCTTCTTGCATTTCTTTTTCTTTGGGATGGTTTTGGTCACTGTCTTCTGTATAATGTTACAAACCTATATCCATAGTTGTTCAGGTACTCTGTCTACCAGATCTAATCCCTTGAATCTATTTGTCACCTACCCTGTATAATTGTAAAGGATTCAATTTAGGTCATTCCTGAGTGGCCTAGTGGTTTTCCTCACTTTCTTCAATTTAAGCCTAAATTTTTCAATAAAGAGCTGATGATCTGAGACACAGTCAGCTCCCAGTCTTGTTTTGCTGACTATATAGAGCTTTTCCATCTTCGACTGCAAAGAATATATTCAATGTGATTTTGATTTTTGCTTCCCTTTGTGCCTCAGATGGTAAAGAATCTGCTTGCAATGTGGGAGACCTGGATTTGATCCCTGGGTTGGGAAGATCTCCTGGAGAAGGGAACGGCTACCCACTCCAGTATTCTGGCCTGGAGAATACCATGGACAATATAGTCCATGGGGGTCAAAAAGAGTCACAAAGATTTTGATTTTGATCATCTGGTGATATCCATGTGTACAGTCATCTTTTGTGTTGTTGGAAAAGGGTGTTTGCTATGACCAGTGTGTTCTCTTGAACAAAACTGTTAGCCTTTGCCCTGCTTCATTTTGTATTCCAATGCCAAACTTGCCTGTTACTACAGGTATCTCTTGAAATTCTACTTTTGCATTCAAATCCTCTAGGATGAAAATGATGTCTTTTTGGTATGAGTTCTAGAAGGTCTTGTAGGTCTTCATACAACTAGCCAATTTCAACTTCTTTGGCATTAATGGTTGGGGCATAGACTTGTATTACTGTGATGTTGAAAGGTTTGCCTTGGAAATGAACTGAAATCATTCTGTTGTTTTTGAGATTGCACCCTTCTATTGCATTTTGGACTCTTGTTGACTAGGAGGACTACTCCATTCTTCTAAGGAATTCTTGTACACAGTAGTAGATATAATGGTCCTCTGAATTAAATTTGCCCATTTTATTTCACTGATTCCTAAAATGTCAATGTTCACTCTTGCCATCTCCTGCTTGACCACATCATGGACTTAACATTCCAGGTTACTATGCAATATTATTCTTTATAGCATTGGACTTCATTTTTACTACCAGACACATCCACAGCTGAGTATTGCTTCTGCTTTGGCCCAGCCATTTCATTCTTTCTGGAGCTATTAGCAATTTCCCTCTGCTCTTCCCCAGTAGCATACTGGACACCTTTTGACCTGGGGTCTCATCTTCTAATGTCATATCTTTTTGCATTTTCATATTGTTCATGAGGTTCTTGTGGCAAGAATACTGGAATGGTTTGCCATTCCTTCCTCTAGTGGGCCACATTTTGTCAGAACTCTTCACTGTAACCTGTCCATCTTGGGTGGCCCTGCATCATATGGCTCATAGCTTCACTGAAGAATAAGATACTTGTGGAAATATTTAGAATATGTGGAATTTGTTAAACACATTCTGGTGAGAGTGGCTAAAAGGCTGGCTTGACGCAGAAAGTATTGAAATGGATTGAATCCATTATGTAAGATTTGGTTGCACTTGAGAAGTGTGAATATGAAGACAGAGAAAGTAAGAAATAGAAAATCAGGACAAAGAAAGGACTTCTAGAGGACTGAGAAGAAGTGCAGCCAATGAGGTCACTGATGAGGAGACTAGGGAGGGTCAAGGTTTTAGGAAGGAATGAAACAAAATCAGAATAGGTTTTCATTTATAGAATAATGTAAAAACATAATGAAATATTTGAAAAAAGAGAATGTAAAATAAATAACCCTCCCACCAACAGCAATATATGTATACATAACATTTATCATTTTAGCTCTTTTCCATAGAATATAAGCTTGTGTAGCAACATTAGCCCTTCCATCTGAATCAAATTTTACATGTGGTGTCACTGCTCCTTTTGTGGGGAAATAAAACTAAGTAGCTAATCAGTCAGGGTGCTTCAGAGAAACAGAACCAGTAGGATATATAGAGTGATATAGATAGCTTCATTCTAAGATATGGTTCACACTGTTTTGGAGGTTGATAAGCCCCCCAGTCTCTCCACTACATGCTGGAAACTCACAGAAGTCAGTGGTACAATTGGAAGTCTTGAGAGCCAAAGAGCCAATGGTGTAAATTTCAGCCCAGGTCTGAAGGCCTGGGAACTAGGAGCACTGAGGGCAGGAGGAGGTGGACATCTTCACTCAAGCAGGAAAAGACAGAGCAAATCCAGTTTTCCTTTGTTCTTTTGTTCTGATCAGGCCCTCAGTAGATTGTTATCAACCCAATTTGGGGATGATCTTTTGCTTTGCTGATGCTGCTGCTAAGTGGCTTCAGTTGTGTCTGACTCTGTGTGACCTCATAGACGGCAGCCCACCAGGGTCCCCCGTCCCCGGAATTCTCCAGGCAAGAACACTGGAGTGGATTGCCATTTCTTTCTCCAATGCATGAAATTGAAAAGTGAAAGTGAAGTCTCCCAGTCTAGCCTAACTCACAGCAACCCCATGGACTACAGCCTACCAGGCTCCTCTGTCCATGAGATTTTCCAGGCAACAGTACTGGAGTGGGTTGCCATTGCCTTCTCTGGATCTTTTGCTTTAGTCATTCACCAGTTCAAATGCTGGTCTCCTCTAGAAACATCCTCACAGACATCCCCAGAAAAAATGTTTAACCAGTCATCTAGGCATTGGAGAAGGCAATGGCACACCACTCCAGTACTCTTGCCTGGAAAATCCCATGGATGGAGGAGCCTGGTGGGCTGCAGTCCATGGGGTCGCTAAGAGTTGGACACGACTGAAGTGACTTAGCAGCAGAAGACATCCTTTTGTCAGTCAATTTAACACACAAAATTAACCATCTCTTAAGAGATAGATAAGATTCTATAAAGATGGCCCTGCTAAGTTATCCACCTCCTGCTTATTTAGTCAAACACTAATCTAGGCACTGCTGCTGAGATGGGATTTTGCACATTTAATTAAAGTCCCAAGATGCTTGACCATAAACACAGAGATTATCTGAGTGAGCTCAACTGAATCACAGGAGACCTTCAAAAAGCAGAAAGCAAAGTCAGGGAGATTTGAAATGTGACAAGGATTCCATGAACCATCGCTTGTTTGAAGATGAAAGGGTTCACATGAGAAGAAATGTGGATTTTCTTGCAGAAAATGGTGACATTGGTCCAATAAACACAAAACCTGAATTCTGGCAAATACTTGAAGTAACTTGTAAATCAGTCCTTTGAATAGGAATCCATGTAGTCGATATATTAACTTTGACTTCATAACTCTAAGCAGAAAAGTCAGTTGAGCCCCAGACTTGTGACCTAGAAAAGTGAGAAAATAAATGAGTTGTTTAAAGCTGCTAAAAGTGTGCTATTTAGTCACAGTGCAGTATAAACCAGATATTCTCTTTATATATGCAAACATATATTAAATTGTTTACAAATTTATCAAGTCAGTGATGCCATCTAGCCATCTCATCCTCTGTCGTCCCCTTCTCCACCTGCCCCCAATCCCTCCCAGCATCAGTCTTTTCCAGTAAGTCAACTCTTCGCATGAGATGGCCAAAGTACTGGAGTTTCAGCTTTAGCATCATTCCTTCCAAAGAAATCCCAGGATGGATCTCCTTCAGAATGTACTGGTTGGATCCCCTTGCAGTCCAAGGGACTCTCAAGAGTCTTCTCCAACACCACAGTTCAAAAGCATCAATTCTTCAGTGCTCAGCCTTCTTCACAGTCCAACTTTCACATCCATACATGACCACAGGAAAAACCATAGCCTTGACTAGATGGACCTTAGTCAGCAAAGTAATGTCTCTGCTTTTCAATATGCTATCTAGGTTGGTCATAACTTTTCTCCCAAGGAGTAAGCGTCTGTTAATTTCATGGCTGCAGTCACCATCTGCGGTGATTTTGGAGCCCCCCAAAATAAAGTCATCCACTGTCTCCACTGTTTCTCCATCTATTTGTCATGAAGTGATGGGACCGGATGCCATGATCTTCGTTTTCTGCATGTTGAGCTTTAAGCCAACTTTTTCACTCTCCTCTTTCACTTTCCTCAAGAGGCTTTTTAGTTCCTCTTCACTTTCTGCCATAAGGGCGGGGTCATCTGCATATCTGAGATTATTGATATTTCTCCCGGCAATCTTGATTCCAGCTTGTGTTTCTTCCAGTCCAGCGTTTCTCATGATTTACACTGCACAGAAGTTAAATAAGCAGGGTGACAATATACAGCCTTGACGTACTCTTTTTCCTATTTGGAACCAGTCTGTTGTTCCATGTCCAGTTCTAACTGTTGCTTCCTGACCTGCATACAGATTTCTTACTATGTATCCAATTCAAGTATTAGAGATTATTTAATAACCCCCTTATGGATCATTTAGATTTCTTTCCACTTTTTATGGAAATGAATGTCTTCATGCATATGTCAACTGAAAAGTGCACAAGTTAAAAGCTGAGGATACTGTTTTATTCGACAGACAAAACTGAGGACTTAAGCCCAGGACACAGCATCTCAGATCACTCTCAGATACTGCTCTGAAGAAACAAGGGAGAAGCCAGGATATATGCAAGTTTTTGTAACAAAGACCAGCTAGTAGAACATCAGTAAATTATTGTTAATTAAAGAAAATCAGATATATCAAGTTAAGGAATTTAGCACTTTTCTATATATGGGAAAACGTACAGAAATCATTGAAACGATCCGTTCGATATGCACCTCAGGTCTCTGGGGCCAGTGTCCTGTTCTTCCTCCCCCTGAGGCTTCTCAGGGTGCCCGGACACTATGTGCGTCGGGGAGAGGGCTTGGTCTACTGACTGCTAGATGGTAGGCACCCTGTTTCTGTCCTGAGTTCCCTCAGAGTTCAGCATTAGGTGGCTGTAATATGATGGCTCGATGAATGCAACAGCCTTTGTTTGCTGATACAGCAGGCAACATTTTTTTCATTGACGTGTAAGACTTAATAATGGATTTAGGATAATCACCTTAAGAGAGATTACTAGAGAATTCCTGGGTTAGAGGTACATATTTAATAGTCATTCAAATCACTATATGAATGACCATGTCAATCTAATTCTTAGCTAAAGGTATTCAGGAGTCCAAACAACACTGTGCCTGAAAGTAGAGTGAGAATTAAAATGTCTTGAGATGAATCTGGAGAAATAGAAAGTTGCAAGTGCATGCAAACTGCAGAAAGCCGTTTTTGTTTTTCCCTTTTCATGGACTCCTGATAGTGTTGTAGTCCTGTGCTGCTGGTTTACATCACACTTCTTCTTGAGCTTTTGCTCCATAATGTTTGGCATTTCCTCTTTAAGGTGATAATTTTCGTTTCCTTAAATTGTCACAGTTTGATATTGATCACACTCTGCTAGCTTCTGAGAAAAGCCCAGATTAGAAAAGAACCAGTATTTGCTGAGTAGGGGGTGAGGAGAAGGCCAGATTAAATGATTCATTTCAGTCATATGTGAAAGATAAACTAGAGAGAAAATACAGAAAATGCCCACATTGATCACAGATGAGTTTGAGAGCTATTTTGTAGAGGAAATAAGTGCAAAGGTAGAGGGTATAAGAGGATGCATGCCTATTATATCTTTTGAAAAAATGGATCTTGAGGGTGTGTTTCTTTAAAAAAAAATAATTAGAATAAATATTATTCCCATTGGTCCTTGCTCTAGTTTCCTGTGGCTACCACAACAAATTACTGCCAGCAAGTGCCTCAGAACAACTCTAATTTATTATCACAGATTTCTGGAGGCCAGAGTCTGAAATCAAATGTCCTCAGGGGCACAGACCCACTGGAGACTCTAGGGAAGAATCCTTCTTGCCTCTTCTAGTTTCTGATAGCGGCATGCATTTCTCAGCTACCTTGGTTGATTCAATCTTTGCCTCTGTCTTCACCTGAATGTTTTTCCTGTGTCCTCTTCTGTATCTTGAAGTATGCTCATCATTTGATTTAGGGTTTACCCAGGAAACCCAAGATGATTTCATTCTAAATTCTTTAACCAATTACATCTTCAAAGCCTTTATTGCAGATAAGGACATATTCAAAGATTCTAGGGATTGGAGGGTGGAATTATTTTTGGGGGATGAGGGCAGCCACAGTTCAACCCACTACAGTTTTTTAGTTTACCAGAGGCCTATTGTTTCAGGGGAAAAAAATTGTTTATGGGAGATAATTTATGGCTCATCACTAACTAGGGTGAAAAATACTTCAAGAAACTGGTTCAGCACTGGAAAAACTTCCCAGTGATGGCCTGCCAAGTCTCTCCTCTACAGCTCCTTCAATATCACCTCTCCTTTTCTAGGCAGGAAGCATGTGTTATCAGAAATGATCCATTAAACAATGTTTGTATGTACACTCAACGTTTCTGAGTGTAGCATCTGTCAATTTCCATGGTGTAAGCACTCACACGATGTCACTGAACACAAAGTTGAAAGTGATATGCCCAGATGGATCCAGCACACCACTATCAGTAGACAGTATTACTGTCAGAACCAGTTTCTATGTCACATGATTTTTTAATTCAAGGTGACTTGTTGATGTTTTATCATTTTTTCCTGTGAACTCACAATAAATGTAGAGACCAAGAATGGCCATGCTTAGTTCAGGAATGTCTAACTTGGTAAATTAAATAGAAGAACTGCCTGAAATTAAACTTTAATTCATAGATGACACTATTATTTAAGATAAATGCACTTCCTGTACAGAGGACAAAGGAATAAATTTATTTTCAATATATCATATATTTTTCTCCTGCAGTAATTTCTCTTCATATTTTTAAAAGTGAAGTTTTAATGCCTCCTTGAAATTCAAAAGCATGGGTAAAAGGAAAAGAAAGACAAGTGTGCAAGACTGTTCTTTGAGTCTAAGAATTTTAGAGATGTAATTACATGATATTGATATCTGTGCTAATTTGAATACCTTTGTTAAAATTCTGGACTTCAAAATTTTCATTTCTAGTTAAAACCTAGTTAAATAAGAACTGTAAGAGTATACTAACACATATATATGGAATTTAGAAGGATGGCAATGATGACCCTGTATACAGGACAGCAAAAAAGACACAGATGTGTATAGCGGACTTTTGGACTCAGTGGGAGAGGGAGAGGGTGAGATGATTTGGGAGAATGGCATTGAAACATGTATAATACCATGTAAGAATCGAATTGCCAGTCTATGTCCGATGCAGGATATGGCACGCTTGGGGCTGGTACGCGGGGATGACCCAGAGAGATGTTGTGGGGAGGGGGGTGAGAGGGGGATCCATGTTTGGGAATGCATGTACACCCATGGTGGATTCATGTCAATGTATGGCAAAACCAATACAGAATTGTAAAGTAAAATAAAAATAAATAAAAATAAAAATAAAGTTGTTCAATTATAAAAAAAAAATAAGAAGTGTAAGAAGAATAAGAAGTGTAAGAAGGAGTTTAAGAAGGAGGAATAGCTCAGTATAGGAAGGAGAAGTTTTAAATGGAAAACAGTGCTCTCTTTGATGATTTCAGAGAAGCAAAAAAAGTCAGCAAAGTAAAATTAATTCAGGTAGGAAAGTAATTGCACTAACATTTACTATTATATTCTGTCTCAATAAGTTGCTTTGTCAGGGAATTGACTTTAATCCTTTCAGGAAAATACTTCCCCTGAGTCTATAAGAATGCTTTTTGAGATCTGAAGCATCCACAGATTTTTTTAAAGCAGGTATTCATACTGCACACGATGCTGGGATTATTGTGCCACAGAAATGGGAGGTGGGTCTCTGCGGAGTTTGGTGGCCCCTTTGTTCCTTTCTACTAATTGGTCTGGGCAGATATGGGGTGGTGACAGCTGTTCTCCTCCCCCTGCAAGCAGTATACAGAAGGATTCTCCTATTTCTCTTCATCATCTCTCCTGTGAAATCCTAATAGGGTCACTACCTTGTCCTAGTTATGAAATTGAAAAAATCTCATATCCTGGGGTCCCTTCAGTCCCAGGTAAACTGGGAGAGGAAATTTGGTCACCCTAGAGCCTAGTGGGGTTCCTAGAGGTAAATCCAGCAAAGAGATCAGGTGTTCCCTGTGTCTTGGATCCCCAGAAGGCCCACCCTGTCCAAGTTAGCCCACACTCAACCTTAGCAGTTGCTGACATTTCTGGTTTAATGTTCCTACACAAGTGGCAAAGTGGTAAAGAATCCACCTGCCAAGCAGGGGACAGGTTCGATCCCTAGGTCAGGAAGAGTCCCTGGAGAAGGAAACGGCAACCCAGTCCAGTATTCTTACCTGGAAAATCTCATGGACAGAGAAGCCTGGTGGGCTACAGTCCATGGGATCCAAAAGAGTTGGACATGATTTAGTGCATGCATATGTGTGTGTGCGTTCGCACGCACGCACGCACACACACACACACACACACACACTGGTTTATTTGGTGTTTGATAGCATCTTCCCTCACGCTTAAAGCATCTGTCTCTTATGTTGGTTGTTTGTCCTATGATCTCGGTCATCTAATAGGTGCAAGAAAAGTCATTAACCTGCAGTTTGTCCAGGTTTCTTTCTTCGTGTTGTAGCAATAAGAGTGATGTTCTTTCTAGCTCTCTACATCTTCCAGCTGAAACCAGAAGTCATTGAAGGGTTAAACTAAATCTGAATTAAATAAACATGGATATGAACTGTAGGTATCTTTGCATGGTTAAATTTATATCAATGCATCCAAATATTTAAAGCATGAACCATCATGCCTGGCATAGAGTAGATGGTCTGTGCTGCATGTTTATTTGGTCATGTCTGACTCTTTATGACCCCATGGACTGTAACCCCCCATCCTCCTTTGTCCATGTAATTTTCCAGCCAAGAATACTGGAGTGGGTTGCCATTTCCTACCCCAGGGAGATGCCCTATAAATGTTAATTTTCTTATTTTACCCACCCCTCAGTGGAGATCATAACATTAAATTCTTTAATCTTTCATGTATTTTCTTTGTTATTCTCTTTTAAAAGAGTAATTGAAAGAAGATGATGAAATGAATTAGGCTGGAATAATGAATTTTCTAGGGAACTCAGACTTATACAACTATGGGCTTTCTTAGTTGACACTGGCAAGGGAAATGAATGAGAGCCTGTTCTGTTGAAATGAGATCATGCTGATCAGGTCTACCTATCAAACAAATGACAGTAACACAAATAATGCCCTGGAAATCAAATTCATGGAACCTGGCAGAAAGCTCACAGTGTTGACAGCCATATTGAATCTTGGGACCATGATTTCTCCAGCTCTCCAAATTCATCTCAAGAAAATCTGCACAGTGCTTATAATCGTATCTCTAAGGAAAACTCTCCAGGCTGCCGCAAGTAGTATTGATGATTTATTGAGTACCAGACTTCTTTTTACATCATTTATACAAGTTTTTATAAATCCACAAGGAGGAAATGTTCCTGTACAGTGATAGAAAAATTTCATCTACACTAGATCCAGGGTAGAGACTAGCCTCCTACAGATGTTTCAAGCCTCTATTACTGTTCTTTCTTTATTTAATATACATGATATAACCACATTTATAATTGACAGAATGTTCTTAGATGGTAGGCACTCTGTAAAATGCTCTTCTGTAGCTTATTTAAAGCAACACAGTATGAAAAGAGATTCTCTTTTCTTTGTTATTTGGGCAGGACCACAAATAAGGGCATATAATGAATATTTACAAATAATAAAAGGAAAAAATTCAGATTTAATGCAAAAACATAACATCATTCTCATTGCCCAGTAGACTCTGCCTTGCAGTATGATTTCTTATTAACTGTTTTTCCAAACTGAAATGCACACAAAGTTTTTTATTATCTGGTAAATTTGAAAGTCTTGTTTTCAAGAATATAAATTTATATCTTGAATTTATTTAATATAGATATGCTTAAGTTTGCTTAATTTACACTTAAAATTGTTCTATATTCCTATTTGTTGACCTATTAGCAACATAATACAAATTAGGTATTACACACATTAAGAAATTAACAAAATTAACACATTAACAAAAAACAGAAGAAAGTTCAGAAGGACTTGGCCCTCCTTGTTTATTGTTGTTGTTTAGTCTCGAAGAAATGTCAGAATCTTTGTGAACCTGTGGACTATAGCACACCAGGTTCCTCTGTCCATGGGATTATTTTTTGTTCTTCAATAACAAATAAATGCCCCACAGAGTCCTCTAACTGCTCTACTTATCTTACCAACAATATTCTTTGTCTTTGTGTATTCATACTTGTGAATTTCCCCAATTCTTACCCTGCCACCAACTGTATATCTGTATATAGATTTTGCTCTTATAGATTACCTGCCAGTCAAACTTGCATTCTAAAATGGCAAGCCTGATAAGATTACTATGTAGAGAGTAAACTTCACACCAAGGCAAATGTACACCAAGTTCAGTTATCTCTGTATAATCCCCACTTGGATACTTCTTTGGAGAAAGTTATCTAGACTAGAGAAACTGGTTTCTACTGTTTCTCCTGAACCTCACTTGTCCTGGGATCTTTGTCACAATATTTAACCTCTTTATGTTTTAGCCTCTGTGTTTGTAAAATTGTAGTTTTGTTTAGGCAGGTAAGTGATTTTATAACTATCTGAACACAAGTAACAATATGAAGGTTTTTTTTAAATAAAAAGAGAAACTATTATATTTTTCA
This sequence comes from Oryx dammah, assembly GCF_014754425.2. Classification (NCBI taxonomy): domain Eukaryota; kingdom Metazoa; phylum Chordata; class Mammalia; order Artiodactyla; family Bovidae; genus Oryx; species Oryx dammah. Next base: position 39,047,300 of record NW_024070213.1, on the reverse strand, counting down.
TACTGTGAAAAATGAAATAATATAAGATGATAAAAATAAATTTCAGCTTGGTACTATTTCATCTGAGTCTTTTTCATAAAAGTTTTAAATTTTACAGGAGTATAATATTATTTATTATTAAAGAGATCAGTTAATTGAGAATTAGTGTAGAAATTTATTTTTCCAATGACTGAGATAAGAAAATAACTAAGGGCAGAATTTGTATAGAGCTACAGGTAATAAATACCTTTTGCTACTCAAGGCAAAAGTGTTGATGCACTGCTTTCTTCTAAAGGTTCTTGCTTTAATTCCATTTAACCTCTGAACTAAGAAGTCAATTCATTCATGCATTTTATATTTTTATATATTATATAAAACTATATATTATAGTATATATGCATATATTATAGTTTTATATTTTATCTAGCATTTTTAATTGTTTCCTGCAGAAGGGTTAGTCAGAGGTCCTAGACTACTGTACTGTCAGAATCAAAAGTCAAAAATCACTGTTTTCAAACATAAAGTTAATGATATTACTGTCCTGCTTTGACACTATCAATGCTTTTCCCATGGCAAATAGATGAAGCTCCTTATCACCCCCACAAGTGACCTGACTCCATTCTAAAGGCATAAAGGAGACTCCCAGAACAGCAGCAAAATGGAGGTTGAAGCCGAATCAATGGCAACTGAGAGAAAAGACAAGAGAGGAGGAAAACAGCCGTGAGTCCTAAGCAGCAAAGCCAAGGAGCAAGGAAATATTAAGTCTAGTATGAACAGAACTCAACATCTGAGGCTTCATCAACAGGTTAGAATCCAGGTCAAGACCACGGGGCCTGAGACTCTCAGAGCCAAGAGAGTCAGGAACTCAAGGGAGTGGGAGTGATGAGGGCTGTAAGAAGCAGGAGCAGCCTGGCCTCAAGGAAGGCCAGAGGCACTGAGGACCCAGAAAGAAGGGGCAATTGGGCGACCTGTTCACAATGGAGGTAAGATTGAGAAGTTGCCCGTCTCCAGCTGACAAGAGGCCAGGAGGCTAAAACAAATGGGGCACAAGAGCAGCAGAGACTTGAAGACACCTTGTTCGTTGGAGGTACTTCTCACCCTATCACGAAGTCTGGCTCTTGGGGCAAAGCCTTCCCTGCAGAGGTCACAGAGTTACCCAAGCCAAGCCTCGTTACAAGGCCCTCTGTGGTCAGGCCCCAGACCACCTCCCCAGGTTCACCTCCCACCCCTCATCCCATTTCAAATACCACCTGCAACAACACAGATGCTGATGAGCAACAATCTCCAATCCTCCCTTCTCTGCAGGCTATTTCTCTTTCCTGAATGATTCTGCCCCTTACCTAGGCAGGTAAGTGATTTTAAAAAAGAAAAAAACACTAGGATTTTATGAGATCACATAAATGAAAGGTTTTTAATCCATATATTTCACTAGACACCTGCAAGTTGGCTTATCAATGGCTAAAGTCCTATCAAACTGAACACCAGCAAAACAAAAATGTACGACTGTAAAAGAAAGTTTCAAGCTTCAACTCATATATACTTATTTAGCACAATGTATCAATTACCATGTCCTAGTTTAGTAATTATGGCAGACTCTTAAAATTTTCTGCAAGATGATTTTCATAGTCTATTATTTTTTCTTATGTAAGACAAGAACAATTTGTATACATAACAGCCACTGATAATTTAAAATATCATATTTGCTAGAACACTGGTGAGCAAACATTTTTATTAAACTTCCACAAATAAAAAGAGATATGGGGTTTTTATTGTTGTTTTATTTTTGTTATTATGTTCTTCAATGATTGAATAGTGAATGGTCCAAAGTTAGGCATTTGCAAGGAGAAGACACTGATAGTGTGACCCCCTAATAACAAGTAAACATTGTATAACAAGAGAGATCAAGGAGTTGTTTTATCATTAAGAAAGCTCTAGTATTACCAAACCTTCACGGATACAAAGTTTCCAAAGAAGGAAGTGACCCCTTATCAACAAGCCATCAACCTTAGCTCAAGTTAATATGTGTCTATCACATGATCAGGGAAGGTTTCATCCAGTGGGAGAGAACTGCTGATAATGGTGAAGATCCTTTTCTTCACTTTCCAATTTGCTCAGAAACCTACACAATATTTCATTAACTTTGACCAGCCTCCTAAGTGTTAGCAGGTTTCAAAAATTTAGGTGACACTGATTCTCTTCCTCAAAAAGAAAAATTAAGCACTGTGAACACAATACTAGTTAATAATGACTGAGCAGCTTGCTGAGTACAATATGGAGTTAATGAAGCTCAAATTGGAATTAGTCTATATTTCACATAAGTCCATTGTTTTCTACATCCCCAAGAAAAAACTATCTAGTTTTAAAATTGGAGTAGATGAAAGTCTGTGTCTTAGCTAACAAGTCTCTCATCACTGACGGGAATGACCCTTGGTTCTATATTAGTCACCCAGTAGAGGGATCCACTTTGTGGATCACAACAAACTGTGGAAAATTCTTAAAGAAATGGGAATGCCTGTCCACCTTACCTATCTCCTGAGAAATCTGTATGCACTTCAAGAAACAATGTTTAGAACTGGACATGGAACAACTGACTGGTTCAAAATTGGGAAAGGAGTACCACAAGGCTGTGTATTGTCACCCTGATTATTTAACTTCTATATGGAATATATCATCGGAATGCCAGGCTGGATGAATCACAAGCTGGAATCAAGATTGCCAGGAGAAATATCAACAACCTCAGATATGCAGATGATACCACTCTAATGGCAGAAAATGACAAGGGTCTAAAGAGCCTCCAGATGAGGGTGAAAGAGGAGAATGAAAAAGCTGGCTTAAAACTCAACATTCAAAAAACTATGCATGGAATCCAGTTCCATCACTTCACGGCAAATAGAGGGGGAAAAGTGTAAGCAGTGACAGATTTTCTTTTCTTGGGCTCCAAAATTACTACAGATGGTGATTGCAGCTATGAAATTAAAAGACATTTGCTCCCTGGAAGGAAGCATTGCAGGTGACTCTTTGCTGTCTGAGCCACCAGGGAAGCCCAAGAATACTGGAGTGGGTAGCCTATCCCTTCTCCAGGAGATCTTCCCGACCCAGGAATCAAACCGGGGTCTTCTGCATTGCAGGCAGATTCTTTACCAGCTGAGCTACGAGGGAAGCATGATAAACCTGGACAGCATATTAAAAAGCAGAGACATCACTTTGTCAACAAAGGTCCTATAGTCAAAACTATAGGTTTTCCAGTAGTTCTGTACAGATGAATTTCATCATAAAGAAGGCTAAGCACCAAAGAATTGATGCTTTTGAACTGTGGTGTTGGAGAAGACTCTCGAGAGTCCCTTGGACTACAGGAGACCAAATTAGTCAATCCTAAAGGAAATCAACTCTGAATATTCATTTGAAGGACTGATTCGAATGCTGAAGTTCCAATACCTTGGTCACCTGATGTGAAAACAACTCATCGGTAAAGACTCAGATGCTGGGAAAGATTGAAGGCAACAGGAGAAGGGAATGACAGAGGATGAGATGGTCAGATAGCATCACCTACTTAATGGACATGAATTGAGCAAACTCTGGAAGACAGTGCAGGAGAGAGGAGCTTGGTGTGCTGCAGTCCATGAGATCTCAAAGAGTCGGACTCGACTTGGTGACTAAAGAATAGCAATAAGATGGAGGCATCCTTATATCCAGAGAATAGTACCATAATTATTTTAATTTTTTACTCTTTTCTTCATTAAAAACTCAAAAATCATGTTAAAGCATAGTTTTAGTCTCTGGATAGTTTCCCAAAAATTTTAACAGCTTTTAAAAAAGTACTCTTTGAAAGAAAAGTATTGATTCTTAAAATTTGCCACACCAGAAGTTGCACATGGTTGGATGCATTTTCTCTGGGAGCACTCTACCACAGCACTGGCAGTACAAAGGAGCTTTGCAGATTTACTGGGAAGTTGCAGCACACAGGGACCTTGGTCTGATACTGGTGAGTTCAGAGACTGCAGAAAATAAAGATAGGAAAATGAGCAATATAGGGAGGCTTTGCTGCTGCTGCTAAGTCGCTTCAGTCATGTCCCGCTCTGTGTGACCCCATAGACGGCAGCCCACCAGGCTCCCCCATCCCGGGGATTCTCTAGGCATGAATACTGGAGTGGGTTGCCATTTCCTTCTCCAATGCACGAAAGTGAAAAGTGAAAGTGAAGTCGCTCAGTCGTGTCTGACTCCTAGCAACCCCATGGACTGCAGCCTACCAGGCTCCTCTATCCATGGGATTTTCCGAGCAAGAGTGGGTTTCCCACTGGAGTTGGTTGCCATTGCCTTCTCCAATAGGGAGGCTATAATGAGCCTCAAAGCCTGGAACCAAAATGTTTACAGTAAATCTATTTAATAAATATTTATGTGACACCAGTATTAGGCCCATTCACCAAAATCATAGACACCAGAATTGCTTTTTTATCTGTTTTCTGTTCTGTGCACTTCCTTCTCATTAAATATGCAGTCTATGAATTTTTTCCTCTACAAATGTGCTCTTCTCTTGAAAACATGTGAAATAATTTGGTACTGTAGCTCTGCATCATGATTTGACATACTTTGTCAATTTTTTATTAAAAAGCACAAGTTATTTTTCTGAGGTTCCTTTGGGCATCCTTATAGTAACACACACACACACACACACACACACACACACATATGCTAAAAACATGGTAATTCAACCTTCCCTAGTGTCACAAATATATGCTGAACATTTTTGTTGAGAGGATTTCCTGAATGCTGCTATTCAGGGATGATTTATTTGTTAAGCTAATAACCAAGTATCTTCTAGGCCAAGGTCAGTGTGGTTTTGCAGCCTCAGGTTTTGACCATGATGGGTTATTCAAAAGAAGTTGGAAAGATGACCAGTCACTTTGTGTGTCAGAGGAGTCTGGATGTCTTGAATGCTATTGTCTTTTGTCCATCACCTACAGCAAGTAGGAGCAGCACAACAAGGTAGAGAGGGTACTTTTGGAAGTTGTTTGGATTCATAGGTAGAAAATGGGTTATATCTGAATGATCCTCTGATCTACACACTCACAAGGCTGAGCAGTCTTGCAAATCATCAGTTGGCATAACCTATTTTATAAGCATTTTTGACAGATACCCACTTAATTCCTTAGTCTTCCACCTTGAAATAAAATTTCCCTGGCTCATGTTTGGTATAAAATTTTATGGGTTATTATTTCAGTTTGGTTTTAGCTATTTCCATTACCAGAGATGCTCACATTTGTGTGTTTTATCACTTCCCATGTTTCTCCTAATATATTGTCTCATTTTTCCCTTATAAAAGACTTGTAAAAACCTTGTTAGGCAGATGAACCACCTTGTGTAACAGCTATTATCATCATCTCCACTTTAAAAAGCACAAAACCATTAAATTCATGAAATAATTCAACAAATGTTTTCTGAGCAATGTTTTCTGCTGTGCACTGGATATTGCAGGAAGCAGTAGGAATAGAGTAGTGTCAACAACAGCAACAGAACAAATGGCACTGTGCTTGAAGTTACAGCCCAGACGGGGACAAATGTCAACCACAGAGTCACACCATAGCTTATGTAAAATTATAACCACATTCAACCAGGACATGAAGAATAGTGTGATCTCCAAAGAGCAGAGGCAGTGGTACAACATTTCACGCCAAGAGTCCACACAATGACCTGTTGGAGGAACTGAGGGTGAGGAAGATGAGATGCTGGGCTGGTCAGAGGGTATGTTTGTCATCCTGGGAACAATGGAAAGTTTAGGAGTTTTAAGAAGAGAAATGTAAGCAATTTGTGCTTTGAAGGATCTCTGGCTGCAGAGGGTAGGGCAGTGGGTACTGGGGGACAGAGTAGGCACTGGGATACCCAGGAGGCTGCTAGAGGGCTCCAGATGGACATGTATGTGGTCATGGCAAAATATCCAATCCCAGATCTGGTTTTCTTTCAATTTTATCACATTAGTTCAGTTCAGTTCAGTCACTCAGTCATGTCCAACTCTTTGCAACCCCATGGACTGCAGCACGCTGGGCCTCCCTGTCTATCACCAACTCCCGGAGCTTACCCAAACTCCTGTCCATTGAGTCGGTGATGCCATCCAACCATCTCATCCTCTGTTGTCCCCTTCTCTTCCCACCTTCAATCTTTCCCAGCATCAGGGCCTTTTCCAAAGAGTCAGTTCTTCGCATCAGGTGGCCAAAGTATTGGAGTTTCAGCTTCAACATCAGTCTTTTCGATGAACACATTGCTGCTGCTACTGCTGCTAAGTCGCTTCAGTTGTGTCCTACTCTGTGCGACCCCATAGACAGCAGCCCACCCGGCTCCTCCATCCCTGGGATTCTCCAGGCAAGAGTACTGGAGTGGGTTGCCATTTCCTTCTCCAATGCATGAAGGTGAAAAGTGAAAGTGAAGTCGCTCAGCCGTGTTCAACTGTTAGCGACCCCATGGACTGCAGCCTACTAGGCTCCTCTGTCCATGGGATTTTCCAGGCAAGAGTACTGGAGTGGGTTGCCATTGCCTTCTCCACATTGTAAATTGATCTATACATTTCACTGTCACTAATTTATAGATGGGGAATCTGAATTTGTCAGGACCACATCTCAAAGAGAAAGACAAGAACAGTATGAGTGTTCTAATATTCACTTCATTGCATTTGTTTCACACCATGACAACTAATTTATTTTCTTTATAGGAGATTATAGGTACAATGTAGAGAGATTTCTATATTAGGAGTTTATATATATATTCATATGCATTTTGATTATGTGTATAATATAATCTAATATACATAATTCCCTAAACAGGACCAGAAATTCCATGAGGAGACAGATTCTTCCCGGGTTTATAAAACTGTTCTTTCACATTGTAGTTCTTGCATCTTGTAGAATTGAAATAAAGTTCATAGAGATTTCCTTGGTTGTTCAGTGTCTGAGACTTTGCACTCCCAATGCAGGGGCCCTGGGATGGATCCCTGGTCAGGGAACTAGATCCCACATGCCGTTTAAGAGCCTGCATGGTGCAACCATGACCAAAGATCAAAGATCCTGTGTGCCACCACCAAGACCCAGGGCAGCTAAATAAATATTTTTTAAGAAAAGAAATAAAATTCACACAAGTGCATATTGATATTTATATGTGTGCTCCGTCACTCAGTCATGTCCAACTATTTGTGACCCCATGTTCCATATGGATGTGAGAGTTGGACTGTGAAGAAGGCTGAGCACCGAAGAATTGATGCTTTTGAACTGTGGTGTTGGAGAAGACTCTTGAGAGTCCCTTGGACTGCAAGGAGATCCAACCAGTCCATCCTAAAGGAAATCAGTCCTGAATATTCATTGGAAGGACTGATGCTGAAGCTGAAACTCCAATACTTTGGCCACCTGATACAAAGAACTGACTCATTGTAAAAGACTTTGATGATGGGAGGGATTGGGGGCAGGAGGAGAAGGGGATGACCGAGGATGAGATGGCTGGATGGCATCACTGACTCGATGGACGTGACTCTGAGTGAACTCCGGGAGTTGGTGATGGACAGCGAGGCCTGGCATGCTGTGATTCATGCGGTCGCAAAGAGTCGGACATGACTGAGCGACTGAACTGAACTGAACTGTTCCTAACCCGCTAGGCTCCTCTGTCCTTGGGATTCTCCATGCAAGAATACTGGAGTTGCCATTTCCTACTCCAGAGGATCTTCCTGACCCAGGGATTGAACCTGTTCTTCTTGTGTCTCTTGCACTGGCCATCTGGGAAGCCCCAGGATCTTTACTGCTCATGATCTGTGACTTCATCCATTTCCAACTCTGTGTAGCCCACCAGGCTCCTCTGTCCATGGGATTTCCCAGGCAAGAATACTGAAGTGGATTTCCATTCCCTTCTCCAGGGGATCTTCCTGACCCAGGGATCAAAACCATGTTTCCTGTGTCTCCTGCATTGCAGGCAATTTGTTTATCACTGAGCCCCTGGGGAAGCCCCATGATATTTACAAATAAATGTGAATGTTATAAAATACCATACCTTTTCCTTTTTTTTTTTTTTTTTAGTAAGGCAACTGGTCGAAATTATTCAAGTCACAAGAACACACAATTACATTATAGGCAAGGAAAAATCCCAAATGACAAACTATATCATAAAATTGAGAATAGATTTACTTTGAAAGTATTATTAAAAAGAAAGTGGGCTTCTCTGATGGCTCAGCTAGTAAAGAATCCACCTGCATTGCAGGAGACCTGGGTTTGATCTCTGGGTTGGGAAGATCCCCTGGAGAAAGGAAAGGCTACCCACTCCAGTATTCTGGCTTGGAGAATTCCGTGGATTGTATAGGCCATGGGATTGCAAAGAGTTGGACACGACTGAGCAACTTTCTCAAAAAGAAACTACAAACACTTTAGTGAAAAGGATTTAAAATTGAATGCATGACAAACTTGAAACAAATTATCTAAATATTCCTCACCTGAAAAATCTTTTTAACACCTGCCGTTTTATGTCCTATAACTAACAATATAATTTTCTTTTTAAATATCTATCTATATATATATATACACATGTTACTAATTGCATTAATATATTGCTTGTGAAAAATATATTAGTGATCATTATATAGAGGGCAGATACATAGTGATTAGCATATTGGGTTATTAATAATAAAGTACACTGTGTATCAGGCACTAATCTAAGACTTTTACATGCATTAACCTAATCTTCACAACAGTCCTGTAAATTAAGTATTACATTGTCCTCATCTTAGAGATATATACCTTATTTAAGAGAGCAAATTCTGGGAGATAGTGAAGGACAAGAAAGCCTGAAGTGCTGTTGTTCTTTGAAGTCACAAAGAGTCAGACACGACTGAGCAACTGAACAATAACAAATAGATGTATCAATTTATAGATAAGTAACTTGTCCAAGGTCACACAATAAGGGATACAACCAAGATTCCAATCCAGGATTTTGCTTACTATATTCTACCCCCACTCTTGTTCAATATTTGTTAATCTAAAGATACACATTTCACAATCCATTTTAACAATTACTTTTAAGGGAAGGTCTCTCATTTGTTTGCTTTATATAAAACTAAAGGGGACCAATACAGAATGGTAAAGTAAAATTAAAAATAAATAAATTAATTAATTAAAAAATAAAAAATAAAACTAAAGGGGGTGGACTTGATTTTGTTTATTTGATGCATCTGTTCAGTTATATGTCTGATGATTAAAATATAAAGAACATTAAAATGAAAGTGAAGTCATTCAGTCGTGTCCGACTCTTTGTGACCCATGAACTGTAGCCCACCAATCTTCTCTGTCCATGGGATTCTCCAGGCAAGAATACTGGAGTGGTTTGCCATTTCCTTCTCCAGGGGATCTTCCCGACCCAGGGATCGAACCCAGGTCTCCCACATTGCAGGCAGACACTTTAACCTCTGCACCACCACCACTAATTTTTAAAATGTATAATCTATATTTAAATTGACAATCACTATTAACCTTTGGCTTTAATCTGAGTTAACGTGTTTATGGTGGTTATGCTATTAAAATCGAATATATTTGAGTTTCTTTACTGCAAGTCAAAGGAACTGTTTAAAGAAACCCTCATAGATATTGCATTTAAGATATTTGTTCTTTAGATTAAAATTTAACAGAAAGATATAACATATTGCAAACATTTGATGATGTTTCACATGGAAGGAAAACTTCATTACATATTGATTTGGACCTAGCAATAAATTTTGGCTTAAAATGAAAACATTCTAGTAATTAGCACTTCCCCCAGTGATTAAACAGGCATATGGAGTAGAGAGCACGAGTCCATGGAGACGCTATGCACAGGCTGGATAACCACGTCAGTGATGCTGTTAAAGGGGAGACTGCACTGAATGCTGAACTGGGTTAGGCACCTGCTCTAAGATTCTATGGTATAATAATAAGAAATTTTTATTACAAACTCCATTTATATGAAAACAGTGGGAAAACCACAGTTTTCTTACAGGTCAAATCCAGTGGGAAACGATGCGCTATAATAGAAATCACCTGCATTCCCTGCAGGCACCCTCAACCTCTTTTCATCCACAAGGTTAGCTCTGCAGGGAAATTACACATTTTAGCTTCCTCCACTTTGGAATCAGCAACTTATGCTATGTTTGGGACGTTAGAAAATAATAGAAAGAAAATGGGTCATTTTGCGAGCTGGTGGTGGCTGGTTCCATCATGATGATGATTTCTGTTCATCATTTAAAGTTTTGCATGTGAGGAGAGGGCTTTCTACAAACCTGAAGGAATCTAATTTTGTGAAATGATCTTCATGTATCTATGTTTTACAATTTTTATTTAGAGCTATAAGGCATTCATAGAAACAAATCAAGATCAAGCACAAACCTGAATGAACATGGGTAGACTCCAATATATCAGGTCTATAAGAAATAATTTTTATATGGAGTGAGTTTTCTTGGTTTTTCCTTATATCTTTCTCCTCTCAAAAATTTACAGAAATGGATTGTTTTCTTTGATTTTTTTTAAAACGAAAAAAGAGATTTCTATAAAGTGAATATAGTGCACTTTGTGTTTTGCCACAGGTTAATTAGGTACTGAATATCATGACTCCCTTGTCTTGTTTTGTTTCAAATATGTCTGTGTAAATTGGATACCAGGGTATCATGATTTTACTGAACATAAAAGGAATTGTAGGTACTTATGGGAAGTATCACTTAACATCAATTAAGATCCATTATATTGAACTAAAGTCTTGTTAGGGCAATGATGCTCCACTAATGGGGTTTTGGCCCCCAGAGAATATTTGGCAATATTTGGAGATATTTTGGGTTGTCATACCTGGAATTGTTAGTGGAATCTAGTGTGTGGAGGTCAGGGACGCTACCAAACACCCTAAATCACACAAAAAGGCTTATCCAGTCCCAAAATTAATATGCCGAAGGCTGAGAAACCAAGTGTCAGAGTCTGATGTGATTCCTTTTCTTCACTTCTTGACTTAAGTGTTACTTCAAATATTATTTTCCCATTTCTTATGCATAGAACACTTGTTGTTGCTTGCTTTATTCCTTAGTAAAATCTGTTCTTGATGAATCTTTCTGTCCAGGAGATGTGAAAGCAGGTGGACCACATTGGTTATATCTAATAAAAGCCAAGCTTCCTAATTCCTTTATTTATCCATTTATTCAACTAACATCCATGAAAAGTATTCTAAGTATAGAGAATACAGAAATGAACACAATTCTGACTTCAAGGGGATTTCATTTAATAGAAGAGGACCCAGCAATGAAAATTTACGTGCATACAGTCAGATGTGCTTACAGAGATACAGACACAAATGCCACAGAGAATTGTAAAGCAGAGGAGAGGAATAGGAAGTGATGGAGGTGGAGGTTGCAGTTAAAATTAGGGTGGTCGAGGAAGGCCTCGGTGAAAAGCACATCTTAGTAAAGACATAAAAGCTACAAGGAAGCAAGGCAATCTAGGAGATTTCTTTCCCTCTCTATTTTTCACCTTCTTGATGAGTGAAGCTATAAGGGACAGACACTTTGATACAGCACCTGGGTGGTGATGACAGAACCAATGATGAGGGCAGAACACTGAGCTTTCTGTGAGTCAGGCTCTGTTCTGGACTGTCACGTGCGGTCCCTCCCATGGGAAACAAGCATCAGCAAATTAGTCCTTAGTCACACAAAGTACTGTACTCCAAGATATATTATTATAGTCTATGATTGAAATGCAGGAAGTTAGCATTTCACATCCATAGAGGAGCTTTAAACAGAATAAAGTGGAGAGAACTCATATTTCTTTGAAATAGGGAAAACTAAGAGGCACTCTTTGAGACTTCACAGGAAATGGAGGGTAAATCAGATAATGGAGAAAATGGATTTAGGGCTGGACAGGGCTTGGAGAAAATTAATAGTTGCCACTGATTGGCAATGACCTAGGGCCTGGAAGATCTGATGATGCTGGTTAAAGTGGTAGTTAGGTGGGGCCAACAGAAGGTAGTACAATGTGTTTACTAGGTCAGGAGACAGATGGGATCAGAGCACCATGCCTTCCCTCCTGCATTAGGCATCCTGTGTGTACATTGCCGAGCTTCCCAGGTGGTGCTAGTAATAAAGAACCCACCTGCCAATGCAGCAGACTTAAGAGATGTGGGTTCAATCCCTGGATCAGAAAGATCCCCTGGAGAAGGAAATGGTAACACACTCCAGTGTTCTTGCCTGGAAAATCCGATGGACAGAGAAGCCTGGTGGGCTACCCAGGGTTGCAGAGTCAGACATGACTGAAGTGACAGCATACACACACGCAAGTACATTCTGCCACATGTCTTGGGAACTAGGTAAATATGCTACTGTTATTCTATCTACTCTTTTCATTTAAGAAAATGACATTTCCACTTAAACTATACCATGTAAAAATTGCTTATATGTACAGATTTTTAAGTGGAAGATTAGAATAACTCCACTCTCCAGGTATGACTTTGATGCTTTCATTATCTTCCAGTTTCAGAAAATTATTTTCTCCCTTCCTTCCCCTTCCTTCTTTCCTTCCAATAATATGAATCTCTAGCCAAGACTCTAGCTGATGAGAACTGTATGAAATGTTAGTCCAGCTGTTACTTCCAAAAGTTTCAACTGATGTCCTTATACCTTTCATAAGCAGAATAAAAATCTGCTCCTCTGCTGTTTAACCTTGTGGTATAACTCTTTTTCTTCACATTCTCCAGCTGGTCAGGGACTTAAACTGAAAATAAGTTTTTCAAGACATAAACTGGCCAGGATAACATAACTCATACAGTCAGCATTTTCTTGGTTCACCCTATCCCATTGTGAGAACAGTCTGAAGGATCAGGATATAGCTGTTCTCTTCCTCTTCTTTCTCAAGGGGTCCAGGTGTCTGCAAGGGGTCATTATGAGAAAATCTTACCACTAATTTCAGATGGCAAATTACTAAATGAAAATCTTGCCAAACTGGAATGCCTACGGGGAAAAAAAATGAAAGAAATTTTAAAAAAGAGTCAGACATAGCAGTTACTGTACTCGGTCACATGAGAAAAGGGATAGAAGGTCTAGTTCTGACATGAGCAAGGGCAAAAGCAATGAAGATTGCTTCTCATACTGAGTTCAAGGTGATATATTTTGGAACATTGCCTAAAATCCTGTTGCTGAGATATTTACATTTCTATGGCAGAGTATATAAAATGCAAGAAAGATAAAAAATAGAGAAAGACTGAAAACAATTTTTTTTTAGTATGATTTAGCTTCTGGTTTACCACGGACATTGCTCTGCACTTGCAAATGAGACATAGAATTTCATTTCTGAGTAATTTATGTCCAAAAATGCAAAAGCTTAGAGGATTTTAGAAGTTTGAACCTTTACTTTTTAGGTAGTAAGAGATTTCAATAAAAAGCTGATCCTCCAGGGATAAGCCATTTGGGAAATATTATCAAGAAGAAGTGCATGCAATTCTCTAGCACCAGAAGTAGTGTCTACAGTCTTTGTGGAAACTTTGGGATGATGTGGGGTAAAGATGATGTTAATTGAGCCAGGAGTATATTATTAGAGCCTGTTATGAAGTAAACTAAATTCCACTCTAACAGAAGCTTTTCCATTATCCCAATATATCAGAAGGAAATTACAATATCATAAATGAATGTCAAAGAGCTTGGTACCACTAATTATTTATGGAAATGTTTCAATTTATTTTAGGCTTATTATAAGTATCACTGGAATATTTTTTCTCATCTGAAGTTTCAAAAGAGTTTTTAAGATTATAAATATTTCTCCTCCAACATATTATCTTGAAGGGAAAATAGTATAATTCCACAACAAAAATATGCTATAAACTATATCTATAGTTATGTCTCTGATTTCATTACTAATGATGTTTCTTTGGACCTTCCTTGTGTTTTCAAAATTATTTTGGCAGAAGACATTGATCTTCATTAATCTTTATTCAAAACACTAGCTTTTATTTGATCCTATTGTGTAATTTTTTTCTGTTTTATTAATGTTCTTATTTTCATTTATTATTTATTTAAGTCAATTCTACCCGAAGTTTAACTACTTCTTGAGTTGGACTTTTAGCTCATTAACTTTGTAGCATTTCTTAATTTCTAATACCATCAACCTCTAATATCTTAGTCTTTATTCTGGGAGCTTTCTAATTTTTACCAATTTATAAAATTAAAAAAAAAATCCAAATTTTATATCTGAAGATGCTCATCTATACATTGCTCATTGTTTATAAGTGAAAAAAAATCTAATAATAATGAAACTGCCTACTGTATTTTTTATTCACCTACTAAATTATTATATAATCTAAAATGATCAGAAAGCCCATGTGGTAAAATTGGGAAATGTTTTTAATTGAAAAGTAGAGAATATTAATATATGTTTACCTTTAGAGAAAGAATTACTTGTAGACAAGGAGTTAAAAGAACCAGGAAAATTGTCTCATTGAATAGAAAGTTAATTTGGTTTTAAATCATTTTTTGGTTATAAATTTTAGATGAATAATTTTCAGAAGTATGTGGAAAATTTCTGCCTTCCAGGGGAAATGCTAGTTATTTGCACAATTGTTATAGTCTATACTTCACTTTTACAAAAACGGAGAAGTAAATTATTGTTATTCAATTTTATGGCATTAGACGAGAGAATATAGGGCTTTTTATTTTGATATTCCCCCGTTGGGTTGCAAGGTAAACTTGCAAAGTTAGGACTCTTTTAACTAAGAATATGTGAGACAAATGCTTCACATGAAGTTGGTTAAGCTATATGTAATACCACTTACTTCTGGGTTTAATTATAGTAATTATTCAACCATCAAATGAAGATGCAGGAAAAGATGCAGAATGCAGGCACTAATAATAGGAGACTTAAAAACATCATTCGGCAAGTGGATAGAAAATAGGTATAGATATAAAACATCTTAAGAATGTAATAGGACAAATCTTTTGGCTTTATATAAAAGACTACACCTTGACAATAGAGAATATATCTCTTCACTGTTGGGGAAAGTGAAAGTGAAGTCGCTCAGTCATGTCCGACTCTTTGCGACCCGGTGGACTGTAGCCCACCAGGCTCCTCCGTCCATGGGGTTCTCCAGGCAAGAATACTGGAGTGGGTTGCCATTTCCTTCTCCAGGGGATCTTCCTGACCCAGGAATCAAACCAACATCACCCACATTGCAGGCAGATGCTTACAAATATAGGAATGGGGAAAAATAGAATGAACTCTTCAAGGGCTAGAAGCAGTGATGCCCAACAATAATTAAAGTGACTTGAGAGGCACTGATTTAAATTTTTCCAATTCTATATGCATGGCTTAAATTCCTTCTCCATAAGACTTCTTAGAGAATCCCTTCCTCCAAAATTTTTGTCTTTGGAGCTGATAGTGCTTATGGCCTTTACCAGTCGCCTGAGAATCAGGTCCTCATTATTTATTCCTAGTGAAATTTGACTCTCACTCCAAACTATTTCCTTGGAAGTTTTAACCATCACCAAATTCAAGAATGTTTTCCTCAGATCTTAACCTCTTAACACCATTACCTCTCAAGGCTCCTTGTAAAGGTGGCTGATTCCAGATTGCAGAAGGGTAAGTAATAAGGCAGGGAATATTTTGTTATACAACAAAGTAAAGAAATAAACTGACGGAAAACATCGTAAGCATAAAGGGTCCATTTTGAAGAGACTCTTAATGACCAAATATGAAATAACTTGAACAGCAAAATAATTAGGCAATGAGTTATACACTATTAACACTGATTTATAATTTATTAAAAAATTAAAATTTATACTAATGAGGGGAGGTGGAGGAGAAGAAACAGGAGGAGGAAAAGGTAGAAGGGAGACAAGGAGGAGATGGAGAACTCTTGTTCATGTTACAATACCATGTGTCAATGGTAAATGTGGAGAGAATGCTAGAGCTCAAAAGTCATTTTGCAACTCTCATTATAAAGCTTGGATCAGGCAAGGATCACTAATAAAAGGTAAACCCAGGGGAAGTTTCTGATAATGAGGGTAATATTTGTACAGTCTTAAAAGTGCATGTCAATGTATGGCAAAACCAAAACAGTATTGGTAAAATAAAGTAAAAATAAAAAGTGTTGGAATTTCAGCTTCAGCATCAGTCCTTCCAATGAACATTCAGGATTGATTTTCTTTAGGATTGACTGGTTGGATATCCTTGCAGTCCAAGAGACTCTCAAGAGTCTTCTCCAACACCACAGTTCAAAAGAATCAATTCTTCAGTGCTCAGTTTTCTTTATAGTCCAACTCTCACATTCATACATGACTACTAGAAAAACAATAGCCTTGACTAGATGGACCTTTGTTGGCAAAGTAATGTCTCTGCTTTTTAATATGCTGTCTAGTTTGGTCATACCTTTTCTTCCAAGAATCAAGTGTCTATAATTTCATGGCTGCAGTAAACATCTGAAGTGATTTTGGAGCCCCCCAAAATAAAGTCTGTCACTGCTTCCATTGTTTCCCCATCTATTTGCCATGAAGTGATGGAACTGGATGCCATGATCTTAGTTTTCTAAATTTTGAGTTTTAAGCCAATTTTTTCACTCTCCTTTTTCACTTTCATCATGAGGCTCTTTAGTTCTTCACTTTCTGCCATAAGGATGGTGTCATCTGCATATCTGAGGTGATTGATATTTCTCCTGGCAATCTTGATTCCAGCTTGTGTTTCCTCCAGTCCAGCGTTTCTCATGATGTACTCTGCATATAAGTTAAGTAAGCAGGGTGACAATATACAGCCTTGATGTACTTCTTTCCCAATTTGGAACCAGTCTGTTATTCCATGTCCAGTTCTAACTGTTGCTTCTTGACCTTCATACAGATTTCTTAGGAGGCAGGAAGGTGGTCTGGTAGTCCCCTCTCTTGAAGAATTTTTCACAGTCTGTTGTGATCCACACAGTCAAAGGCTTTAGCATAGTCAATAAAGTGAAGTGAAGTCCCTCAGTCGTGTCTGACTCTTTGCGACCCCATGAACTGTAGCCTTCCAGGCTCCTCTGTCCATGGGATTTTCTAGGCAATATACGGGAGTGGAGTGCCATTTCCTTCTCCAGGGGATCTTCCCAACCCAGGGATTGAACCCGGGTCTCTTGCACTGTAGACAGACATTTTACCATCTGAGCCACCAGGGATAAAGCAGAAGTATGTTTTTCTGGAACTCTCCTGCTTTCTTGATGATCCAACAGATGTTGGCAATTTGATCTCTGGTTCCTCTGCCTTTTCTAAATCCAGCTTGAATATCTGGAAGTTAGTGGTTCACATACTGTTGAAGCCTGACTTGGAGAATTTTGAGCAATATTTTGTTAGCATGTGAGATGAATGCAATTGTGCAGTAGTTAGAACATTTTTTGGCATTGCCTTCCTTTGGGATTGGAATGAAAACTGACCTTTCCCAGTCCTGTGGCCTCTGCTAAGTTTTCCAAATTTGCTGGCATATTGATTGGATTTGAAATGACTCAACTGGAATTCCATCACCTCTACTAGCTTTGTTCATAGTAATGCTTAATAAGGCCCACTTGACTTCACAGTCCAGGATGTCTGGCTCTAGTCCAGTGATCACATCATCATGGTTATCTAGGTCATGAAGATCTTTTTTGTATAATTCTTGTGTATTCTTGCCACCTCTTCTTAATATCTTCTGCTTCTGTTAGGTCCATACAATTTCTGTCCTTTATTGTGCCCATCTTTGCATGAAATGGAGAAAAGGAAATATAAGCATCTGAATGCAGAGTTCCAAAGAATAGCAAGGATAGATAAGAAAGCCTTCCTCAGTGATCAATGCAAAGAAATAGAGGAAAACAATAGATTGGGAAAGACTAGAGATCTCTTCAAGAAAATTAGAGATACCAAGGGCTTTAGGTAGTATGAACATTTTAATACTAAGTCTTCTGATCCATGAACATGGGATATCTCTCCGTTTATTTGTGTCTTCTTCAATTTCTTTCATCATTGTCATAGTTTTCATCGTGAATCTCATCTCCTTGGTCAAATTTATTCCAAAGTATTTTATCACTTTGATGTTATTATACATAATTTTCTTTATTTTTTCAGATCATTATTAGTGTATAGAAATGAAACCAGTTTTGTATGTTAACTTTGTACCCTGCAACTTTACTGAATTTGTTAGTTTTATGAGTTTTTTAGTGGAGTTGTTAGGGTTTTTATATGTCATATTATGCCATCTATAAACAGAAACAATTTTACTTTCCTTGTTGATTTGAATATCTTTTATTTATTTTTCTTGCCTCACTGCTCAGTTCACATCTTTTTATATGGTGTATCTATTAACAAATTTGGGGGATTATTATTATTTTTAATACTTCAGTCATTTAACCTTTTTTACCATATTGACTAACAGACCACAATATTACAGTATTAGAATATTCTGAATTTGACTATACAGTTACCTTTACCAGTATATATTTTTTTCATGTGTATATTCCATGTCTTCATCCTCACATGGCTGCTGTCATTTCTGGAAGATTTTCCCCAAATTTACCTCCCAGTATTACATTCAAATGGCACCCCACTCCAGGACTCTTGCCTGGAAAATCCCATGGATGAAGGAGCCTGTTAGGCTGCAGTCCATGGGGTCGCTGAGGGTCGGACACGACTGAGCGACTTCACTTTCCCTTTTCACTTTCATGCATTGGAGAAGGAAATGGCAACCCACTCCAGAGTTTTTGCCTGGAGAATCCCAGGGATGGGGGAGCCTGGTGGACTGCCGTCTATGGTATTGCACAGAGTCGGACACGACTGAAGCGACTTGGCAGCAGCAGCAGCAATATATTATTTAAAGCCTACAGTTTTTTTTTGGTTCTTTGTTAATCCTTTTATACCATCTCCTCTTGTTTCATGTATGCAATATCTATTCCTGTCTGTCTGACGACATGAATGAAATTTCAAAGCTATCTTTTTCTTCCTGAACCATCTGCTTCTGTCGGGATGCTTTCATTTGCTTGTCTTGGTCTGTGTATTTTACGTTAGAGGTTTTCTTTTCTATTGTCTCAAATGTATCTCACAAAACTGTCTCATTGTGAAATATTTTTGGCATATTATTGAACACCCACTTTGTACCATATGTATTATATGTACTCTACAATGTACCATAGAGGATATGAGAAAGAAAAAGAAACCTAATCTCTATGCTAATTTAGTAGCTGGAAATCCAAGAAAAGACACATGTAAAACACAAACCAAGTGGCTACACAGGAAACCTTCTTGCATCATATATTTTGTTTATTAAAAAGGAGGAGGACATAAATAAAGAAGAAGAGGAAAAAGAAGGAAGAAGAAAGGATCTTTTAAAAAGGAAAGCTATGTATAGAGTTTTATATATTAAGCGAAAATGAGTGATATCTTAGGTACTATAGGGATCAAAAGCTAAGAGAAATTTTTGTGGCTTGGATGATTGGTGGGAGATTAGGTTTAATCCAGTCACTGAAGGACAGATACACTTAAAGGCGGAGAGCAAAAGGAAGGATATTTCAGAACATGAGGGAAAATAAGCTTATATATGAATTTGGGATTAAGAAGCGTGTGTTATAAGATGGTGGATTCCAAGCATTGAACCATTGAAAATCAGGAGACTTTTAGATTATGAGTGAGGCTTGAAAAAATGTGTATTTTAAAAATATGCCTCAGATGTTTCTTAGGTCGACAGCCAAGAATGGGTTCTTGTTAAAGAACAAAATGAAATTGGTTTGGAAAAGCAATCTGGGGACATATTATAGCATGCTTGAATTCTGGACTGAGATGATCTTATGCTATATCCAAGAGAGTACTGATGATGCTTTGCCTAAAGACAGTGACTATATGCCCTTGTGAGTGTTACCAGCACTGTTATCAGGCAATTTTATGCAAGAAGAGCCAAAGGGACATAGACTAGGAGGCCGATAGCTAGGGGGTTACTTTATTAATTTAGGAATGAGCCAATAAGGAGCTACCCTAGTATTGGAAGAACAGTTGATAGGAGGGAGCATATAGGAGAAAGACATTTTAAAGCTCAAGGTGAATGATTGTGGAGAGGATATTGTCGAAGATGAAAAATGTTTAGATTAAGTTACTGGGAGGATGTTAGAACTAATGATAGAAATGGGGAGACAGACAATTTTAAATATTAAATATTAATATTTAATTATTAAATATTAAATCTGGGTCTAAATGTGCTGAATTTGATGTAACTAGGAAAACCAGAGTTAACTAGCAGCACGTTTCCAAAGTGTGAAGTGAAAGTAAAAGTGTTAGTCCCTCAGTCTTGCCTGACTCTTTGCAACCCCATGGACTGGAGCCTGCCAGGCTCTGCAGTCCATGGAATTCTCCAAGCAAGAATACTGCAGTGGGAAGCCATTCTCTTCTCCAGGGGATCTTCCTGACCCACGGATCAAACCCAGGTCTTCCACTTTGCAGGCAGATTCTTTACCACAGATTCTTTACCATTTGAGCCACCAGAAAACCCTTCACATTTCCAAAGTGAAGATAAAAACAGGTTTTAGACTCATTGGTTGATGCCCCAGGCTACTCCTTAGTATCCTAGTCTTATAATTGGGTTGTAGTTGACATGAAAACCCTCCATCATTAAGAGGCGGAACATCATTTTGGAAGACAGAAACAAATGGATAGAATTCTTATACATGTTCAGGTGTGTCCACCTGAAACCCGAGCTTTCTAGCCGCAATATGAGGGATCCTAACCCAGCCACACCTGAAGGTGGTAGTTCTCCCCACCAGTGGGGATTCTTTGTTTGGTGACTACACTACAGACTTTGGTGAGATGGGATGTCTTGCCTTCCAATAAAGTCTGAAATACTGATTAATTTTTTGGATCAGATATTCTAATTTCTGACTCTACATCATGTTTTGTGACTTAAAGTGATTTACTACCACTTGAGAGTGAGCAGGAAAGTCATTGAACCTGCCAGAAATTGTATCCAATGGAAAGGGATAAATAACTGCTAAAGGGATCTTGGAAGGCAGAATTGCATTTTGAATATCTACCGTGAGTTGTACTCGCTTAACACACCTTTTACAGTAGTATAAATAGTGTCAAATGCAAAATATCATATTGTATTTCAAATTTAGTGTATCATTCAAGGAGCATTTTTTGAGTCTCTGCTCTTTGCTTAGCACCATTTAGACACTGCAGGTACCATTGTGAACCAAACAAACTCTGTGCCTACCCAGAAGTATTTTATCTATTCAGGGATTTCACATCCAGGTACCCTACCACCTAACCAAACCTGAGAACCACAGTAGGCAGGAAAAAGGGGATTCTTCTCAAGTCCAGCTTGTCTGAATTGGGATAATGCTTGGGAATAGAAGTAGTTGTTCCAGTTGGAGAAATCTGATAGAGCTGATTGTTTAAACAGGTGACTTTCCTCTCCAGTTCAGTTCAGTTCAGTCACTCAGTCATGTCCGACTCTCTGCAACCCCATGAATCGTAGCATGCCAGGCCTCCCTGCCCATCACCAACTCCCGGAGTTCACTCAGATTCACGTCCATCGAGTCGGTGATGCCATCTAGCCGTCTCATCCTCTGTCATCCCCTTCTCCTCCTGCCCTCAATCCCTCCCAGCATCAGAGTCTTTTCCAATGAGTCAACTTTTCTCATGAGGTGGCCAAAGTATTGGAGTTTCAGCTTTGGAGTTTCCCTTCCAGAGGAGACAGCAAAGGCTACAGTTTTCTCCTTATCTAAGGAGAACTCTAAACTGTATATCAAAACTTGGCTAACTGTTTCTGTGAGAGCTGCTGAGGGGATGTAGTTGACATCTGCCATTTTGACAACCAGGAAATCCCAATTTCAAGGGAATGCATGAAAAATTCAAGACTCATTAGAAATTATTCATGGCAAAAGCATCAGGGGTCAAGCAGCAGAATCTAGAAAAAGCAATATAGAGTGCTGGGCAGCATTCAGGGCCCTGGGCAATGAGGTTCAGCGACGGGAGGGGATGTGGTGTTTCCCGGGCATCCTATGTTGCAGTCTCAGTGCGGGCTCTTGCTGCCCAGCTCTCATACTTCCAGACATTTTGCAGGCCTTGTTTTCCACCTTCCTTTCACTTCTGTGAATAATCTCAAGTCTTTCTAGTAAATTCCTTTTGTACTACATTAGCCAGAGTTGGTTTCTGTTGCTTGCAATCAAGAATGCTACAGGAAACAAACTGGTACTTTGCTTCTAGATGGGTGGCCCCAGATGAATTACTGTTTCTGTTCATAAACTCAATTCGAGATGAGACAAAGCAGGAGCATTTTCTCCTTTTCATGATTCTGGAGGAGCAATTTGTCATGCATGCCAAGTATAAAGAGCTGGATCGAATCATTATCTTTAGATTGGGGCAGACTGTTTATTACAGACTGATGTATCTGACAACTTAATAAGGGCACCAGCATGTATGGAAGACCTACCATCAAACAAGCACTTTGTTAGATGTTATCTCAAAACTGCATGAGTTCTTACCTCTATTGTTAACTTAAGCATTATTTTTTTTAACAAAAGCTCAGAGAAGTTATGGTACTTAGACAAAATCATGCAATTAGCATGCGGTAGGAAATGACTTCAAATTATATTCTCTTTCACTGCATCTCAGTGTATACACAGAAAATTAAGTTCACCCTATTCAGAATGGATCTGGTCTGGTGCAACAGACTAGTGCTCTAAAGTTAATGTTCAAACTACCTCTGAGCCATGATCTCAAGAAAGGAGTAAGGATGGGAGAGAGGAGACAGTTCTCACAGTGTGCAAATATCACAGTCTCAAGGTGCAGGAATGATTCTGGGGGCTGGTGATTCCATCAGTCTGTGAGACTCTGCTTCCTGGAACCTAATTTGAGGAAAAAGTGTAAGTGTGAGTTGCTCAGTCATGTCTGACTCTTTGTGACTCCATGGACTATAGTCCACCAGGCTCTTCTGTCCATGGGATTCTCCAGGGAAGAATACTGGAGTGGATAGCCACTACCTCCTCCAAGGAATCTTCCCAACCCAGGGATCAAATCCATATTGAAGGCAGATTCCTTACCATCTGGGCCACCAGGGAAGCTTCCAATTTGAGGAAGACTGGCTTCTTATCCTCTCATTTCCTGAAATGAGTATCTGGAGTAAACAGAAGTCCAAATGCCTTACAGTATGTTTCTGCCTCTGTCAGTGCTGTTTATGTTTCTTTTTAGAAATGATCAACTCTAAGAAAGTCTATTCAGGGTTAATGACCTGTGGCATTTTAAGAAATATGAAATTCTGGAACCTCAACACTTTTTACAGAAATTTATGGTAATGTAGATATGTATGAGAAATATGGAGTTGTCAATATTAGAAATAAAATGGGTCAGATTATTTTCTTTTGAAAGAGAGAAATATTAAAAGGTCATTAGAAAATGGACAAAAACAAATGAATTAGCCATTGTGTGTATCACCAGCAAGGTTTTCATTTTGATATGTAAGGTAGCAGTTAGCTTATTTGAGAATACAGAAGGGATAGCTTGCATTGCTTGAAACTGGGTTCTTCTTAATTAGGGTCATGTAACCTCTCCTATCGGAGAAGGCAATGGCACCCCACTCCAGTACTCTTGCCTGGAAAATCCCATGGACTGAGGAGCCTGGTGGGCTGCAGTCCATGGGGTCATGAAGAGTCGGACATGACTAAGCGACTGCACTTTCACTTTTCACTTTCCTGCTTTGGAGAAGGAAATGGCAACCCACTCCAGTGTTCTTGCCTGGAGAATCCCAGGGATGGTGGAGCCTGGTGGGTTGCCGTCTATGGGGTCACACAGAGTCGGACACGACTGAAGCAACTTAGCTTAGCAACCTCTCCTATCGGAGAAGGTAATGGCACCCCACTCCAGTACTCTTGCCTGGAAAATCCCATGGATAGAGGAGCCTGGTAGGGTGCAGTCCATGGGGTTGCTAAGAGTCAGACATGACTGAGCAACTTCACTTTCACTTTTCACTTTCATGCTTTGGAGAAGGAAATGGCAACCCACTCCAGTGTTCTTGCCTGGAGAATCCAAGGGATGGTGGAGCCTGGTAGGCTGCCATCTATGGTGCCGCACAGAGTCAGACATGACTGAAGCAACTTAGCAGCAGCAGCAGCAAGCAGATTTATAAGTTATATTTATATGGCCATAAATACTATATTTGGAAATTTTTTTAAAAAGCATTTTCAGGTGTTATTGTGAGTTCATACTTGTTGATGTACTCACTTGTAGCAATGATAGATGTGTTTGCTCTTGACTCAGTGGTCACCTCTACCACCACAGGTGACAGAAACTGATAACTGCAAAAACTTATAAATGCAGAACAAGAACAGTCCCTCAATAGATCAGTTTAATGTGTATGGAGGTCTTACTTTGCTGCGAAACTGTTCCTCAAAATGATTCAATAGCATTTGTGAATCTAGACATGCCTTTCTGCCCTTTGGTTGTATTCTCAACATCTCATGTTTATATTTAACTTGAAATCTAATTTTCATAAATGCCTGGGTTCAAAATAGGCTGCAGGGTTTAAATATAAGAACAAGATTGTTTGCATAAAATGATAACCAGGCATATGACTTCCTAGGCCTTTTATTGAGCTGTCATTTTGTGATAGCTATTAGGTGATACCATTAATTTTATTCTGCCTTTAAGAGAAGCAGTAAATTAGAATAATAGATTCTGCTTTCAGTGAGGCTCCAAATAACCTATGTACCTTAATAACTGAATATGGGGAAATACTGTAAAGTATAATTCCTTACAATGGATCTATTTTCCTACATAAGATTATAAATATGATCTCAAGGGAAAGTAACCCCATGACACTCTCCCAGTGAACATTAAGTGTTGGATTTTGAAATCTTTGGTTACTAAACAAAAGAACAAAAATATCAAGGGAGTATGGGAGTACTCCCATAAGTACCCTTCATAAGGGAGTATATTGGAGTAAAACATACTTTTGCTTAATTTGCTCTCTTTTCAAATGGGTAAAAATGAATGAGCATCACCAGACATAGAGATTATTTATTAAGGAAGGAACCAGAGATCAAACTGCCAACATCCACTGGATTGTCAAAAAAGCAAGAGAGTTCCAGAAAAACATCTATTTCTGCTTTATTGACTATGCCAAAGCCTTCGACTGTGTGGATCACAATAAACTGTGGAAAATTCTGAAAGAGATGGGAATACCAGACCACCTGACCTGCCTCTTGAGAAACCTATATGCATGCAGGTCAGGAAGCAACAGTTAGAACTGGACATGGGCCAACAGACTGGTTCCAAATAGGAAAAGGAGTACATCAAGGCTGTATATTGCCACCTTGCTTATTTAACTTCTATGCAGAGTACATCATGAGAAACACTGGGCTGGAAGAAGCACAAGCTGGCATCAAGACTGCCAGAGGAACTAAGAGGATCTAAAAAGCCTCTTGATGAAAGTGAAAGTGGAGAGTGAAAAAGTTGACTTAAAGCTCAACATTCAGAAAACGAAGATCATGGCATCTGGTCCCATCACTTCATGGAAAATAGATGGGGAAACAGTGTCAGACTTTATTTTGGGGGGCTCCAAAATCACTGCAGATGGTGATTGCAACCATGAAATTAAAAGACGCTTACTCCTTGGAAGGAAAGTTATGACCAAACTAGATAGCATGTTGAAAAGCAGAAACATAACTTTGCCGACTAAGGTCTGTTTAGTCAACGCTATGGTTTTTCCAGTGGTCATGTATGGATGTGAGAGTTGGACTGTGAAGAAGGCAGAGCACTGAAGAATTGATGCTTTTGAACTGTGGTGTCGGAGAAGACTCTTGAGAGTCCCTTGGACTGCAAGGAGATCCAACCAGTCCATTCTAAAGGAGATCAGTCCTGGGTGTTCATTGGAAGGACTGATGCTAAAGCTGAAACTCGAATACTTTGTCCACCTCATGGGAAGCGTTAACTCACTGGAAAAGACTCTGATGCTGGGAGGGATTGGGGGCAGGAGGAGAAGGGGATGACAGAGAATGAGATGGCTGGATGGCATCACCGACTCAATGGACGTGAGTTTGAGTGAACTCTGGGAGTTGGTGATGGACAGGGAGGCCTGGTGTGCTGCGATTCATGGGGTTGCAAAGAGTCGGACATGACTGAGTGACTGAACTTAACTGAATGTTATTAAATAAGCATACAGAAGTGACCTTGGCCAGTGCTGATTCTGTCCTGTGCCCCTGCACACTGTGGGTGGCAGAGAAGGACCCATCTCCACCCAGGATTCATCTGTGTCTCTGGCATTGCAGGCAGATTCTTTACCATCTGAGCCACCAGGGAATGGTAATAAGAGGTAATTACTGCTTTCAGATGTGTTTCCCTGGTGACTCAGCAGTAAAGAATCTGCCTGCTAATGCAGGAATCACAGGTTTGATCCCTGGGTTGTGAAGATCCCTTAGAGAAGGAAATGGCAACTCACTCCAGTGTTTTTGTCTGGAGAATTCCAGGAACAGAGGAGCCTGGTAGGCTACAGTCCATGGGGTGGCAAAGAGTCTGACATGACTGAGCAACTAAGATTTGAAATCTTTAAAGATGGAAAGCTTCTTAATCTGATAAATACATTTGGAAAATTGTACTTTAGATATAAAACAAGGAAAAGATCCAAAGAGAAAATTGGGGGAAACAAAGCTGGTGAAAATTATAAACACACCACTAGGAAAATGTCAAAATCTGTAAAATTACTAATAGTAATAATAATTTAAATTATTTCCAAAGTTCTGCATGTTTTTAGCTCTAAAGCAGGCATACAATGTTATATAATGACATCATGTTGGATATGCAGGGATTGGAAAATGGTACTGATGCTGGAAATTAAATGGTAAAGCACCTTGAAGATCATACCTATATTTCTTCAAGATATATATATGATATATCATATATATCATATATATATATATATCAGTTTGGTTCAGTGACTCAGTCATGTCTGACTCTTTGTGACCCCATGGACTGCAGCACGCCAGGCTTCCCTGTCCATTACCAACTCCTGGAGCTTACTCAATCAAACCCATGTCCATTGAGTTGGTAAATGCCATCCAACCATCTCATCCTCTGCCATCTCCTTCTCCTCCCTCCTTCAATCTTTCCCAGCCTCCAGGTCTTTTCAAATGAGTCAGTTCTTCAGATCAGGTGGCCAAAATATTAGAGTTTCAGCTTCAGCATCAGTCCTTCCAATGAACACCCAGGACTGATCTCCTTTAGAATGGACTGGTTGGATCTCCTTGCTGTCCAGGGGACTCCCAAGAGTCTCCTCCAAATATAATTAGGCTTCCCTGGTGACAGTCGTAAAATATCTGCCTGCAATGTAGGAGTCACAGGAGATGCAGATTTGATCCCTGGGAAGATCCCCTGGGGGAGGGCATGGCATCTTATTCCAGTATTTTTGCCTGGAGAATCCCATGGACAGAGGAGCCTAGTGGGCTATGGCCTATAGGGTCGCAAAGAGTTGGGCACTACTGAAGCAACTTAGTATATATACAACCTTCTCTCCTTCATTCCTTAGAGTGTATATACTCATATATATATATATACATATATATATATTTAACCTTCTCTCCTTCATTCCACCTTTTACTCCAGTATTTAGTATTCAGCTGGGCCTGGGCACACACTCCAAGTATTTAGTCAGTACTTGCTGATTTCTGAATCTTTAATTTTCTGTTTACTTTTCTCAGTAACTACAGAACACAGCCAAGAAAGTGATCATGTCTATTTCCCTGAAGGGCAAAAAATGTAATTGACTTCATCCATTTCTTATGCACCTCAATCTTTGGAAGATGGAAAGAAGCTGGAGGGTAAATGTATGGCAGAGTTTTGTACATGACGAGAATGCCGGAACTGCTGCAGGATTTCTTTTTTATTGTTAACTATTTCAGATGACAAAAAGTGTTGAGGACAACACCTGAAAGTCACAAGTTGTGCACGTGCTAAGTTACTTCAGTCATGTCTAACTCTGTGCAACCCCATGGACTCCTCTGTTCATGAGGATTCTCCAGGCAAGTATACCTGCTTTTATTCCTCTGGAAGCTCATAACTCTTAACTCTACTCACTGATGAAACAGAAATCAACAGAATGTGCATGGCTTCAAATTTTAGGTGGACTCTGTAAATCAAATTAAGAGCAGCAATATAATTGCAAAAAAAAAAAAGGTCTATTTAACACTTAATTTAGTTGAAAAATAGAAGTGAGGTTGGCATTATTATTGTGCAATTACACTAGAAAATGAAAGCTTTTGCATTTTAAGTGCAAAATTAACCTCTCGTTTTGTGTTTGCTTTGTAGCATTTGCAGAAGAAGTTGGTCTCAGTACTGTGGTCCTTATGACTAGGGAATGCAGAAGGCAGATACGGAGGGCTGAGCGTACTTCTAGCCATTTTACATCAGGCTTGAACATATGCCAGTTTCGGAATCCAAAAGGTCTCCTGGAACCAACCTCCTGCAGGTATGGAGGGCCAATTGCATATGGAGACTTAAATAAATCATTGCAATGATCTTCCTTCTAGGCATGCTGGTTTTATCTGAGGTGTTTCCTTTACTCAATAGTTACTTATCCATCATGAACCTAAAGGTTCTCAATAAATGCCTGTTGAATGTATCTGGATGTTAAAGGCAGCATGTAAAGGAATCAGGCTAGAAACTGTCTCCCTATCTTCTTTTAGAATGGCTGCCCTTGGAGTAGGTGCTCATTTGACAAAATAAAATCAGAGGACATCACATCACATGAGTTTGGTTTGGTTCATTCTGACAAGAAAATTTCCAGTGATTCATCTGAGCAATATTTCTCTTTTTATCACAGCTCTGACAAAAGACAGTTTCTATTTATAAATGTTTTTGATCCACTTGCTTAAGCAATGGTGTGCTCAGAAAGAATGTTATCAAATGTGTACAATCTCAGGGTGTAGTGCGTTCATCCAGCCATTAGCTTCACTACAAGTTTTCCTACTCTTGTTAGAAATTATAAAAAGCATGAATAGAAAAATGTCTAATTCAGAATCATAACCCCATAGAGGTCTAGAGATAGAGTCCTAAATTGTTGCCAATGTCAAAAACAAAGAGTAACTCAGGGCAGGAGGATTAATTCCTTCATAATAATCTCACAAAGCTTATGTGGAGCCTAAAAAGCATGATTCATTATTCTAATTTAATGGCTCTTAGTACAAAAGAATAAGTTAACAACTAAATGGATTTAGGATTTACTAGGCCCTGAGGTCATAGCAGGAAACAAAGAGAAAAATCCTGCCCTTTTCAAGTGTACCAGCTCATACAAGGAGAGTGGCAATAAACAGATAACTAAAATAATATAATACTTTATTTATTTTAAGGTTATATTTCTGCACACTTTCACACCTCAGAGTTTGTGTCTTACAGTTGCTGTTGGCCTGGTGTCAATCAAGATGTAGTTGTTACTGCCTGTTCACGTGCCTCAAAAATTATCAAGTCGGCACTTGGGGACAAAATCCTGCATTCACCAGCAGAGCACCTTGAAAAATGGTGCTGCACCAAAGCTCCTGGTGTCACAAAATATGGTAATGAGTGGAGACATACAACATCAACGGGTCTGAGTTACGTGATCCAGAGCAGTTGAATTCTGAATATATTGATGTTTTAGGAATATTTTAAACAATGTATTTTGCTGATATCTTCCCATTTTGTTCGCACAATAGTGATTCATAATAAAACCAATGTATAGATAAGTCTAAAACAGCTCCTTCTGTGAGTGTAAAATAATTTTGAAGTAATAAAAAAATGTGTCAGTCTTATAGGTAATAATTTTTAATTTAATTAATTTCCTAGTGGTATATAATATTATAATGTTCCTTCTAATGGATGGTTTCTTTGGTGTGAGGAAATAAAATATTTGTATATTATTTGGTAATAAGTGCTTTAACACAAGAGTTTCCCAGGTGGCTCAGTAGTAAAGAATCCACCTGCCAAGCTGGAGATTTGGGTTCGATCCCTGGGTCAGGAAAATCCCCTTAAGAAAGAAATGGAAACTCACTCTAGCATTCTTTTTTGTTGTTGTTTATTTATTTATTTTAATTGAAGGATAATTGCTTTACAGAATTGTGTTGGTTTCTGCCAAACATCAACATGAATCTTCCATAGGTATATATATGTTCCTTCCCTCTTAAACCTCCCTCCCACCTTCGTCCCCATTCCACCCCTCTAGGATGTTACAGAGCCCTGGTTTGAGTTCCCTGAGCCATACAGCAACCTCTATTTTACTTATGGTAATCTATTACTTATGGCTATATATTTTACTTACGGTAATATGTTTCCATGTTACTTTAGAGAGGATAGGTACAGAGAGAGCAACATGGAAACCCACTCCAGTATTCTTGCCTGGGAAATCCTGTGTACAGAGGAGCCTGGTGGGCTACACTCCATGAGGTCACGAAGAGTTGGATAAGACTTAGAGACTAAACAACAACAACAAAAGGCAGGGAAGCTCTTGAGAAATTTGTATTTAAATAAGACTTTAAGAAAGACTAGGCTGTGCAGAGAGCTGAGAAGAGCATTCCAAGTGGAGTGGACAACCAGTGCAAAGCCCTAGGCAGGAGTATGCCCAGCTTATCTGAGAAATAGCAAAGAGGCCATGTGGCTGAAATGGAAGAGAAAGAGATAAAGTTGTAGATGAGGTTGCAAGTTAAGGGGAACCAGCTCACACAGGACCCTGTAGGGCATTAGAAAGATGTGTTTTGAGATTATAAGAATTTTCACATTTAATTTAGATAGGAACCCATCAGAGGATTTAAAGGATCACTAAAGTTGCTAGATAAAGAAAAAGACTGAAGGGAGACAAAGAATCAGGGAGAATGGTTGGTGGCTATCACCATGAAGCAGATGGAAAATTATGGTGGCTTGGACCAGGCAATGATGTGGAGATCATGAGAAGTGATGGAATTCTTGATTCATTCTAAAGTTGACTCCAAAAAGTTTTGCCGATAATTTGAATAAAGTACATGAGCAAACGAAGATTCAAGGTGACTCCAAGTTTTGCTGTCTTAACACCTGCAAAGATGAGGCTGGCATTAGCTAAGATGAGAAGACATCTAGAACAGATTTGGTGGGGCTAGGAGAAATTCATCTTTAAAAATGTTATGTTTCAGATGTCTATTAGTCATCCAAAGGAAGATGTCATGGAGACAATCAAATATGTGAAACTGGAGTTCAAACCACCAGTCCTTTGCCAAAATTTCCTCAATCATCTATTCATTGGCTGCACTGTGCCTTCTTGTAGTTTCTTTTGCAACAGTAATTTCCCACTGAATACCATGTTCATATGAATAATAGTCCCTGGATTCTTACATGTTCAAACTATCTGATAATACCACATCCTGGATATCTTACAGTGGGATCTATTAATTGAAGGTTAAAATGTAATGTTACAACTACTATGGAAGGCTTGGTAAAATATTTTAAGATTGAACATTTACAAACTCTGATGCTGCTGCTGCTGCTAAGTCGCTTCGGTCATGTCCAACTCTGTGCGACCCCATAGACGGCAGCCCACCAGGCTCCCCCGTCCCTGAGATTCTCCAGGCAAGAACACTGGAGTGGGTTGCCATTTCCTTCTCCAATGCATGAAAGTGAAAAGTGAAAGTGAAGTCGCTCAGTCATGTCTGACTCTTAGCGACCCCATGGACTGCAGCCTACTAAGCTCCTCCATCCATGGGATTTTCCAGGCAAGAGTACTGGAGTGAGGTGCCATTGCCTTCTCTGTTACAAACTCTAAGAGCCAGCAATTCACAACACTTATAAACAAGAAAAAATCTTGACAAGTATATGGGAAGACAAGTGTAGAAATATTCATAATATTTACAGTAGCAAAACCTGGCAACAATACAAAAGCATTCCAACAGGAGAACAGGTAAGTCACAGTTTATTTCCATAGCGGAATATTATATAGCAGACAAAATGAATTGTCTACAGCAAAATCCAACAATATGAACCAATCAGCAATGTACCATATTTCATCTATTCTAACATGGGCAATTTTTCTCATGACATCTGAGAAATCTTAGCTTACTTGGCAGAACTTTTTTTTTAATTAGTGGTTGTGCCTGCTATACAGTGAAGGAAAGTTACATGGCCCAAAATAGCCTGGAGTTAAAACTCCCCTCCAGGTCCTCCCCACCATTCTATGCAAAACAAAGAACTCTCTCACCTGAAGGGGAAAAAAAAAAAAAAAACGGACATTAAGGTTGATTATGCCCAGCTCCCAGCCGGTCCAGCCTCTGGCTGATCTCCAGAATTCCTTGCCCCAGCTGTTTAAGAGATAACTACTCCGAACAACCTTGCAGAAGAACAGGCCCCCTTAAGAAATTAGCTTTCCACATATATGCCTATATATACTTACTCTTTTCTTGGGTTAGTGCAGCAGCTCACTAATCTGACTGCTGCCCCTTCCCATCTCATTAAAGATGATCTGTTCCTGTAAAGTACCTGTCTCCTTCTTTTTCTGAACCTCACCTTCTCTAACTCTCTTACCCTACATAAAGATATTGTCCCTTAGCTCCAAATTCACTCTCCTATAATCAGTCTTGTTATATAGACACTGAGAGACTGCAAAACACACTGTGCTTTCCTAGAGGTCCCCACTAAAAGTTTTGTCAACAGAGGGGAGTAGACAAGGATTCAGTCCTAGAGGAGGAAGAATGGACTCCCTCCTCCTGTTGGCTTCCTGTTTCCCATCCCTGCGACCACACACCCAGCAATCTTCCTTCACAGCTGCAGTGACAATTCATTCCCATGGCAGTGGCTGAATCTGTCTAGTAGTTTCCCCATCACTTGAAGAACCAGTTTGATAACAGCTCCTAGCAGAAGCAGCCACCTCCCTCACAGAAGCCTGGAATATCCTTCTATGGGCTCAGAGACAGCTGCATCACCCGAGCAGCACCTGCTTCCTCCTCAGAGGTCTCTGTTTCAGCCCAGAAGATCCCTTCTCTAAGTTTGGCCCTCAGTTTCCTTTGGTTTCTTAGTCATAAGGGAAGGTAGCACCCTCCTACAATTTCCACCTCCACGATACCTCAAAATTCTAATTTTACCCTGTCAGTGGAAAACAACTTTATCCCTGATACCAGTGGTTTAGATCAAATCTCTGTCATCAAATATCTGCTGTGTTTTCTGACTAATACAAGTTAGGTATATAGTTACAGTTAGCTATAAAGACTAACTGTGTACGTGCGTGCATGCCTGGTCGCCAAGTTGAGTCTGACTCTGCAGACCCTATGGGCTGTAGCCTGCCAGGGAAAATCCCTGTCCATGAGGTTTTCCAGACAAGAACATGGAAGTAAAGTTGCCATTTCCTCCTCCAGGCGATCTTCCCAACCCAGGGATCGAAACCGCATCTACTGTGTCTCCTGCATTGGCAAGTGGGTCCTTTACCAATGAGCCGCCAGGGAAGTCCATAGAGACCAACAGTACCCCTTAGAATTCTTGGGTACAAAATACCTCTTACACAAAGTTATAAGCAAATAAAACTATGTTTTAGGAATGCACACTCTCACACACACAAACACACACATGATTTAAGATAGTTTTTACCTCTAGTCTAGGAAGACACAGATATCTCACCTATATATCTATGCTTACATACATGTGTAAGATAATGTGTCGAACTTTGATGGGACTATAAGGGAACTCTTATCAATCACATTCCCTAAAGATGACCTCAGAATAAAGTTATTTCCCTTTTTACTTAAAGTGAGTCTTGGTGGAGTTAGGATTTTTTTTATCATTCTTTTTAATTGGAGGACAATTGCTTCACAATATTGTGTTTACAACGTTGTGTTTCTGCTATACAACAATTCAAATCAGTCACAACTATATATAAACCCCCTCCTGCTTGAGCCTCCCTCGAGCCCTCCCCCCATCTCACCCCCTCTAGGTCATCACAGAGTGCCAGGCTGGGTTCCCTATGTTATGCAGCAGCTTTCCAAAGAGGAGAGTGAAAAAGCTGGCTTAAAACTCACCATTCAAAAAACTAAGATCATGGCATCCAGTCCTGTCACTTCATGGTAAAAAGAAGGGGGGAAGGGGGAAACCGTGACAGATTGTATTCTCTTGGGCCCCAAAATCACTGCAGATGGTGACTGCAGCCATAAAATTAAAAGATGCTTGCTCCTTGGAAGCAAAGCCATGACCAACCTAGACAGTTTACTAACAAGCAGAGACATTACTGACAAAAGTCCGTATAGTCAAAGCTTTGGCTTTTCCAGTAGTCATGTACAGATGTGACAGTGGGACCATAAAGAAGGTTGAGCACAGAAGAATTGTTGCTTTTGAACTGTGGTGCTGGAGAAAACTCTTGAGAGTCCCTTGGGCAGCAAGGAGATCAAACCAGTCAATCCTAAAGAAAATCAACCCCAAATATTCATTGGAAGGATTGATGCTGAAACTGAAGTTCCAATACTTTAGTCATTCGATGTGAAGAACTGATTCATTGGAAAAGACCCTGATGCAGGGAAAAATTGAAGGCAAAAGGACAAGAGGTCAGCAGAGAAGGAGATGGTTAGATGGCATCACCAACTCAATGGACATGAATTTGAGCAAAGTCAGGGAGATATTGAAGGACAGGAAAGCCTGGTATGCTGCAGCCCATGGGGTTGGCAAAGAGTTGGGTCAACTTAGTGACTGAACAACACCAGTGTGCATATGTCAATGTTGCTTTCTCAATTTGTCCCACCCTCTCCTTCCCACACTGTGCCCACAAGTCCTGTCTCTACATTTGCATCTCTATTCCTGCCCTGAAAATAGGTTCATCAGTACCATTTTTCTATATTCCATATATACACATTAATATATGACATTTATTTTTTTCTGACTTACTTCACTCTGTATATCAGGCTCTAGGTTTACTCACCTCAGTTTAAATGATTGAGTTACAATTCTCTACTCCCTTTCTTTTTTTGAACATAGTGTAGATGTTTCTTCACTGCTTTTGGTACTGAATGTTTCTGGAACAGAAGTATAATGCCATTCTGCTTTTATTTCCTTTAAAAATGAGTTCATCCTATTGTCTGGCTTCTCAAAAGGCAAGGATTCTTTCCACATCTTTCAGTTCAGTTCAGTCTCTCAGTCATGTCCACATCTTTAAAGGATTACAAAAGTGCTTTGTTCTGTATCTTTAGACAACAATTTCAGCAAACTGTGACTTGATGTTGATGATTCTGGGCCAACTCTCTGTTGCTCAGTGTGCCCTGAACTTTAAATATATGTTAAAATATTCATTCTGTTGTTTTCTTTTGGGTTTCTTCTTTCGAATTCCAATTAAGCATATAGACTCTGCCTTGTGTCTCTTCTTCACTTCTATAGCTGTGATTTGTTGCTAATTTTCTCTCTTTATTTCTCTTTTATTTTGTTTGTTTTTCCCATTTCCATCCTCTGTGTTCTTCACTGTTGTCAAAGTTCCCTTGTGCCCTTTCTAATATTTTTATTTCTCTAACTTTTTGTCTTAGCTTTCTTTCCTGAATTCTGACATCACCATCTGTAATCTGTTCCTCTTTTTCTTGGTTTCATCTATCTTGGCTTTCATATTTGGCATTCATTTATTTTTTTTCAATGAATGATACATTGCTTAGTTATGATTCTCGTCTACAGCAATTTTCCCTGAGAACTTTTCTTTGTCTATAGAAATATCTTGCTATTCTTTCTCAAATATTTTCTTAGAGGATTTTTGAATTACTACCATGAGAGCCTCCATGCTAAGTAGCTTCTGCTGCTGCTAAGTCGCTTCAGTCGTGTCTGACTCTGTGCGATCTCATAGACGGCAGCCCACCAGGCTCCCCTGTCCCTGGGATTCTCCTGGCAAGAACACTGGAGTGGGTTGCCATTTCCTTCTCCAATGCATGAAAGTGAAAAGTTAAAGTGAGGTCGCTCAGTCATGTCCAACTCTTAGCGACCCCATGGACTGCAGCCCACCAGGCTCCACCGTCCATGGGATTTTCCAGGCAAGAGTACTGGAGTGGGGTGCCATTGCCTTCTCCGATGTCCAACTCTTTACAACTCCATGGACTGTAGCCCACCAGGCTTTTCTGTCCATTGGATTCTCCAGGCAAGAACAGGGGATCTTCCCAACCCAGGGAACGAACCAGTGTCTCTCAAGTCTCCTGCATTGGCAAATGAGTTCTTTACCACAAGCGCTGCCTGAGAAGCCCCTGAATTATTGCTACACAGTTCCTTTAAGCTTTGTTGTTTTGCTGTTTCATCCTGAACCAGCTTTTGTAAGAGGTTAGAGGTAGAGGGATAAAGAGGAGGAGCAAGGGTCATGGTAGCTTTCCTGGCTTAGCAGCTTAGCGCTCCACCTCTTGTAAGTATGGTGAGGAATGCCTCCTTGCAAATGACACTTCTATAGCCACATCTTGTCTGCCTCTCTAAACTTATCCTGGTTCAAAGTAGATGTTCCCTCACCAATTACGGCAACTAGGAGACAGAATCTGCCTTCCGCTTTCCCAGGTGGTCCGCACACTTTCTGTCTGCTTTGTTACACTTTCTGATGCCAACTTGGCATCCCTCAGGCGCTTTAGTAGTGTTAGTGTTAGTCGCTCAGTCGTGTCCGACTCTTAGCGACCCCATGG
This sequence comes from Oryx dammah, assembly GCF_014754425.2. Lineage (NCBI taxonomy): Eukaryota > Metazoa > Chordata > Mammalia > Artiodactyla > Bovidae > Oryx > Oryx dammah. The sequence goes on along the minus strand of NW_024070213.1, from coordinate 39,010,742 downwards.
GCTGTCGCCCACCAGGCTCCTCTGTCCATGGGATTCTCCAGGCAAGAATACTGGAGTGGGTTGCCATTTCCTTCTCCAGAGGATCTTCCTGACCCTGGGATCAAACCCTAGTCTCCTGCTTGGGAGGTAGATTCTTTACCGTCTAAGCCACCGGGGAAGTGCTTTACACACCTTTATTTCTCACCCTTCCCCAGCATTTGCAATCTTTCTGATCTAATCCCTACCTGCAGCAGTTCCTTAGTGCACCAGGTGGAGCATTCCCCTCTGAGGGAACAATTCTCTGGAGCTTTCTGAGGTTCCCCTCCCCAAGGCTCCCTGAAGTTCCCCACCTGGCTTCGGTGATGCTGTACTGGTCTCAGCTGTACTTAGCAGCTCTTACATGTGAATGGGGTGAACAGGTTTTCTCTGTCTCCTGGTTTCACTGTAAAGAAATTTTGCAACTTTTCAAAAAATTCTCTGTGTGTTTTCCAAGAGAAACTGAAGCAAGATTCAGAATTAAACTGGCACCACATGCCTACCACAAGTTCTACAGTCATATTTAAAAGGGAAAAAAAAAAAAAACTGCCATTATATTCTCTTCAAAATCTGTTTTCGATCTTTCAAAGAAAGATGTGAAAAACAAATTTAGCCTGAGGTTTGAGGCAACAGACATGGAGACTGACTTGTGTTCATCTTGCTAACTGGTTGTGTTGTTGTTTTGTTTTGTTTTGTTTTTTGAGGGTATGGTAGCAGAGGGGCATGGCAGGAGTTGAGTGGGCTTGGCTAAATGGAATTTGGGGATGGATGGGCAAATGGCTTCACAGGATCAAATCTGGTACACCATTAGCATGATTTGTCAATGATTTTCAAGTAAATATGGCGAAAGAAATCAATGGAACAGAGAAAGAGAGAATACAGGGGGACTTTGCCATTGAGCCTGTGAAAAGGAATAGAAGAAGAAAAGTGCCAGAGGAGACTGGGTTTTGAGCCTTAATGCAGTCAGAAAAAAAAAAAAAAATCTCTCTCAGACAAAAACAGTTGCATAAAACTTTGTTCAGAAATATAGTTTCAGAGCTGTACATTCTTTAGGAAAATTTTGTCTTAATTTTGGAAGCCAAAGGAAGTAAAATTGCAATTGATAAGACATTTTAATGTAAAGAGTTATCATGCTATTCATTTAAATCTACTAAACAAAGTAGCTCTTGCATTTACTAGTACTTTTTTTTTTTAATCAAATGGTGGGAAAGGGTTCAGTTCAGTTCAGTCGCTCAGGCGTGTCCAACTCTTTGCGACCCCATGAATTGCAGCACACCAGGCCTCCCTGTCCATCACCAACTCCCAGAGTTCACTCAGACTCACATCCATTGAGTCAGTGATGCCATCCAGCCATCTCATCCTCTGTCATCCCCTTCTCCTCCTGCCCCCAGTCCCTCCCAGCATCAGAGTCTTTTCCAACGAGTCAACTCTAGCACCTGGATTGTTAACCTCATCACACCTTAGGGTTGTCGAGGCTGAAATCATTGCATTAATTATGTGCTGAGCATATATCATATGCTTAGTTCAGTCACCATCCATCTAGTGACAACAGTCAGAATTGCAAGCCTGGTTTCATGAGGAAAGTACCAACCAGTCTCTTTAGCAACAGAAACTTTGAAAAATCTGGAAACCTCATAAGGTCCAAAGACCTATAATCCTGTCAGAGGGCAGAGGATATTATTTTGTTAAGAGGCTCTTTCCAGAATCTCCTGGGTCACAGTTAGCTGGTTGTCTACTCACTTTCTGCCTCTACGTAGGGCCCCTAATAACGCTGACATCCCTGGCCAGATAACCTGTTACCACATTCCAGGGGCCAAAGCAATGGGTGTCAGTGACAGACAGCAGGAAAGGTTAGCTGAAACGGATCTCCCAGTCCCAGGATTGTGTTCTGCTTTGCAAAGGCTGTAATGCTTGACTTTATTGTAGGGATTAAGTGATGTAACATCAACAACCCTCTGATAATCCAATAATGATTCAACAACTGCTCTTAAGATCCTTTGATTTAGTGAAATGTAATGGGGGAGTTTGTAGATTCCTGAGTTCCAACCAGATTAATTGCTATACTTAGACTGCAGCTGTCGAGCCTTTAATCCTTCTTTACTGCAATGATATTTAATTGAATTAAATTAGATTAAATTACCCTGAGTATCCTAGTCACTGTTCATTTGTTTGTACTATATTAAAAACTTTTTTTTATTTTGAAAGCAACCAAACTTTGAGCTGCTGACCAGATTGTTTCATGTTTTCTTATATAAACATAAAATATAGGATATAAAATAATGCACTGGTGAGGCAAATAGGACAGTTTCTAAATATTGCTTTTTTTTCAGGGAAATTTCTCACTCTAACAGTAAGTCATACATTTATGTAAGCTGTTTTCAATTGCATCTATGATCATTGAAAATTAAACAATATATATATGTATATATCTTTCCTTATTAGATGAAAACTGTAACAACACATTGTGAGTTGCAAAACAGAGGGACAGAAAAACAGAAATAAAGACTGACACTAAGTGCTGCCAAGAAGGCAGAAACCTAAGAAAACACAAGCAACTGAGTTTCTCCTGTGCTTAGGTAGGGGCTGAGGCTAAGACAGTGATTCCATAGAGCGTAGCACTATGGCAGGGCTTCTGGGTGCTATTCAGCCTCTGGGACACAGCCTTTCCTTCCCTGTCCCTCATTGGTCCAGTCCCTAGAGAAAGGTCCACAAGGTCATCTGCACGGCCACTCTATGCCCTCTTCTGAAGAACACAGCTCCAGAACTCTTTCTTTGTCCACCAAGTTATTACAGCCTGAGCCAAGTTTGGGGAGTGAAACCAGCCCTGCTCCTCTGGGCACCATCAACTGAGCAGAGACTGTGCCTAAACCAGAGTCACCCATGGGGCCTGAGGGAGGCCAGAAACCTCCACTGGGCTTTGGCCAAACTCCACCCCATCGAGTACTTCATGTGGAATGAGACAGACTGCCCCAATCAGATCCTCTTTCTCCCAGAGAGGGAATTCCCAGAGTGAGCAGAGATGCGGATAGAGCCCAAAGCTCTGGAGATACTGGTCTTTCACCATGGTGCCTGCTCCCCAACCAAGTGCTAAAGTATGTGTGTGTGGGACCAGGAGTCAAGAAGGAGGTGACAACACAGCCCAGCATCTCCACCCTTATCACAAAAGTAACCTGAAGCACCTCTCTTTCTTGTGGTCTTTAAAACCCCACCTGGTACACTAGCAATTAGCCTGCTGTCTCAGGTCCTCTGTCGGTTTCCCATTTCCCTGCCAGACTGTGGGAAGTATGAGAAAGCAGAAAGGGACAAGCCGACAAGGGCTATGTCCAACCTGCTGCTTAGAGGTGACAGCCACCATCAAGTGTTCTCTGACCTTTAGATTCCTAGCTCAAAAGTGGGAATAATCTGCATATGACCAGGGCTATAAGCTTCCCTTTAAATCATTTAAAATGGACAGTTTTGTAAGCTCTAAACTCATGGATGGATATCGCTCTTTCAATCCTTCCCTAAAACACAAGTGTCTCTCACACTGTCATTTATTTATTTTTACCCCCTGTCCTGTGTTATAATCCTGTGTTTGAGATCACCAGGTAGGTTTACCACATGCTTGTTGCATATGTAATTGTTTTAACCATGATCCGCAGAGGTTATTAGAGAGGTACCACATCCAAAGAAAGTCCAACAGAAACACCAACCTTCACTCATTTTCTTAAAGCAGGGAAAGCTGAAAAGTGACTCAGCAAAATTCCCTTCCTCTCATATGATTTCACATCCCATGACCCTTCTTAATCATCCTTTTGCTCACCCTTCCCAACCTCTACCCCAAGCTCATCATCACCATCACATGCCTCCGTATTTTCATAGTGCCAACTCCTCACACTCAAGGGCCTCTGAGAAAGTTTGTTCCACGTTCTCTTTCAGTACTATTTCATAGGAATGGGGTATTTATCCCTCAGCCCATTGTCCTGATTCTGGTTCACAAAAGGACCAATCAGTGAATCCTTCTGAGGAGGTGGAGGGGATGGAAATGAACAGTGGCAAAAACTGAGTCTAATTTATCTGGCAGAGAGAAAAGCTGGAAACACTCACCTGCATTGTCATTTTAATCCTATCCCATGTAGAATAACTGGATAAGAAATAGGCAAGTTGTTACATTCCCAGTGGGTTTCAGGCTCTAGTAATGGCATGATAAAACTGGGCTACCCCTCCCTGTCCTTGAATGCCTTGAGTATCAGCGATCTGTGTCTTGCCTTATATGTGATCCAGAAGGTGCTTTAATGGCTTGAGAGAGTGATAAGAATGAGATGCTTTCATGGCTCCAATCTGGAAAGTGTTTTCTTGGGAACAGGAGTTGCTGAGATCTCAGTGATTTCTGGGAATCTTTAGGGAGTTGTCTGATGTCTGTGACAATTAAGTTTTCAATGGAGTAAAGATAGTCTGCCTTGTGTTTGCCAGCAGAGAGGAGAAACTAATTTGGTTGAAATAAAAATCTATAAAAGTTTGGCATATGTCCCTCTGTAATTTGATGGGTGGAGAAATGCAAATTTTTTTGGATGAGAAGCTGCTGAACCATCATTTTTTTTGTTGTTCTATTTGAATAACTTTTGCAGCTTCTTCATAGTTGGTACTCAACAGAACTATTTAAAATTAAAGAAGAAAGTGCTAAAGGAACAAAGGTTGCAAGCTGAGGACCCAGTAACAACCTTCTGATAGCATCTTTCAACTCAACCAATTTTGTCCTTAATATGTTCAAGTCAATTCAGCTAGAATTGATGATGGACTCACTGTATACCCAGCACTGTGGGAGATGCTGAAATAATTTCTTCTTTATAAATTGGGGACAATGATACCTCTCAACAATAAAGTGAGTGAGAGGCTTAAAAGGATAATGGTAAAAATGGTAAGAACAGAACGTTATACAGAGCAGGAGCTCAATAAATATTTGGGAATGAATGAATTATAGGAGTGGATTAGCCTTATTGCTCTCTAAACTACACAGTTTTTTGATTCTCTTAAATAAATCTAGGCCCAATGAGTCAAGAGTCATGAGTTCTGAACTGATACCAGCTTAGAAAAGTCAGCTCTGAACTCAGGTTGTCTGACCTGAATCCAGGATGCAACATGTCTCAGCTCTATACTTGGGGGAAGTTACTTTACTCCTTTACCCTTTGCTTTCCTCACCTATAAATAAGAATAGCAACAAAGCCTACCTGGTAGGATCACTGTTAAAAACACTTGAAAAGTCTACCATAATGAAAACTCCCCTGTCCACTGGGAGCAGTCGCCACCCCGCCAAGTCACGTTCTCTTCGTTTCCCTGTCAGGATCAGGTGCCTCTCTCTCAATCATCAGACTTGAGCACCAAGTTCACAGTCTGTCAGGAACCTCTTCTGCCATAATATTTTCTGGCACACAGAGCCCAGAGCAAGTAGCCTGGCCTCACAGGCCTCTGGTCACTCACACTGGTGTCCTTCACCTCTGCTCCGTGTCAGCAATCCATTCTGATGGTCGCACCATCGACAGTTTTATTCCCAGCTCCTTCCCTCTGAAAATTTGAATTTCAGTCATCCCTTGTGGTCTCCCACACTTTACCCTCCCAAATGTCCAACACCCTCCTCCTACTTCACCTACCATTCAACCTCTAACTGGTCTCAGTAATCTTTTCTCCTCATTTATTCCTAGTCCAGTATTCATTTACTCAGTCTCATGCACTGAGTCCTCACTACATGTCAGACACTGTTCCAGCACTGGGTTTACAGAGGAACACCACACATGAGGCCCCTGTATTAGAGCAGTTTACATGAATAACAAGGAGAGAAAACAAATACAAAAACATCAAGTCTTTTTCAGGTGACAGTTTATGCTATGCACATAGTAAAACTCAGAATGCAGTTTTAACAGTGAGATATGGGGAAAGAGCAGTCTAGGAGGTGAAAGAGCTATGAAGTAGAATAAGCTTGATGGTCCTAAAAACAGAAATAAGGCAAGACAATGGAATATCGTGAATGCAGAACAGGATGAGAGATAAGCATGATTCTGCCTGTAGCACCTGGGGATTCATCCTTGAGTAGTCTCTCAGCCTAATTTTCAACACTGAATTCACAAGTCCTGCCAAGTTCACCCACATCCACAATAGTTCTCAAATACATTTGTTCTACAGCAGCCCTCTCTCATCGTGGTCCCATTTGAAGCTCTCAGCCCTCATCATCTCTAATCTAAACACTTCTAAGAATCTCCTAAATTGCTTCTTGCTGTTGGTCTTACTTCCCAAATCCAATCCAATAGTCAACTAATGTATCTGAAATGAAAATCTGATCCTGTTACTTTCCAACATCTATAGGATATAAAGCAACCTTCTCACAATAGGAAGCTCTTCATAACCTGGGAGTAAAGTATAATGGTTAAAATTACGGGTTTTAGAAACAAATGGATCAGAATTTCAGCTCTTCTTACTTGTGAGGACTTAGACAAATCACTCAGCCACTCTGTGGCCCAGTTTCTTTTTCTGATGAACAGGGACGTAACATTTGGTGGACCAAAAATTTCTTTTGGGTTTTCCCAAACACCTTATGGAAAAAACTTGAACACTTTTTGGCCAACCCAATCCTAGTGCTATAGTGAACAGACTCTAAGACTGCACCTATCGGTTCCCATCTCCTGGCACTCCCACCCTGTGTAATCCACTTCTTTGGATGTAGATGAGAAGGCAGTGATTCTAACCAATAGAGTATTTTAAAGGGACAAGATACCAGTTATTTTATTACATTAGATTGCAACATCAGCCTTTCTGGGAGATTCTATCCCTTGCTCACTTTGAAGAAGGAAGCTGCTAGGTTGGGAAGATCCATTTGGCAAAGGACCAAGGGAGGCTTCTAACTGAACAGCCAGTGAGAAACTGAATACCTCAGCCAAAGACCACCAGCAGCTGGATTCTGCCAACAATTGTTTGAGCCTGAAAACAGACCTTCCCCTAACCAAGCCACAGATGAGACCCCAATCCCAGCCAACACCTGGATTACAGTTTCTGAGACTCTGAAACAGAGGTATAGCTAAATTGTGCTTGGACTCCTGACCTGCAACAAGAGAAATAATAACATGGATTGTTTTGAACTGCTAGATTTATGGTAATATTGTTGAAAATGAAAGTGTCAGGTCTGAGTCTTTGCAACGCCCATGGACTGCAGCCAGCCAGGCTCCTCTGTCTATGGTAATATTGTGATGTAGTAGTAAATTACAAGTTCTATGCAAGAACTTGTCCAGACCAGGGGCAGTTAGTGCTTGCCTGATATCCATGTGCTTCTCTGTATTTCCCAGCCTGTCTTGAAGTGAAGTTAGGGCTATGTGACTTTTTCTGGCCCATTGACTGAGTCGAAGTGACTGTACATAGTTAGGAACCAGAGCACCTCCCTTGTCTTTCTTTTCCTCTGCTGCGGTAGCCCAGGAGATGGTGCAGATGTCATGGCTAATAGATGTAAAAGGCTACTTGGCTCACACTGAACTTTATGAGATGGAAAACAGACTTTTATTGTTTTCCATCTGAGAGAACAGTAGCAACTGAGATTCCAGAGTTTATATATTAAGGTTGAATGGCAGTGATACCCCACTCCAGTACTCTTGCCTGGAAAATCCCATGGTCGGAGGAGCCCAGTAGGCTGCAGTCCATGGGGTCGCTAAGAGTCCAACATGAATGAGCGACTTCACTTTGACTTTTCACTTTCATACATTGGAGAAGGAAATGGCAACCCACTCCAGTATTCTTGCCTTGAAAATCCCAGGGATGGGGGAGCCTGGTGGGCTGCCATCTATGGGGTCACACAGAGTCGGACACAACTGAAGCGACTTAGCAGCAGCAGCAACAGAATTATCTTGACTAATAAAGTGATCCCATGAATGGTATCATAGGATTAACCAAGATAATGTACAAAATCAACACTTATTAAATTATACAACTTTACCTTGTCTTATACTCTACCTGCCTGTACTTTAGAGATGTTTTTCAGTTCTACAAACACACCATGACATCAAGCTGCTCCTTCTGCCTGAAATGTCCTTTCCTGATTGACATATTCTTCAAAATAGCATCTTTCCTGGGTTAGGTTCCCTTTCTTTCCATAGCAGAATGTTTAGTGCACCTCCAGCAATGACCACACTTTTTTTACCACCTCCCTGCTCACCTTCAAGGTAAGCACCTTGAAGTGAGTGGTCACATTCCGGGCACTTGATAAATGTCAGATTGACATCCTTCCTTATTACATATCTAGTTTAACTGTGTTCATTTAAATTTAAACCATTCCCTTTAAATATCTTCCTTTGAAACCCCCTGCCCAAGCATAGGGCGAGAGTTTTTTATTCACATGAAGAGTGTTAATTTCCCATTATTTCCCCGTTGCTTTCTACATTATACTGAGTTTCATTTCCCTTTTCATTCTTTCTGTCATAAATTCTCAACACGATAGTCATCTTCCCAACTCTCTCCTTATTTTTGAACATGTGAATCACACAGTTTGTTCTAGAAACAAAGGCAGGTTCTGAACTCTCTGTGACTTCTTGTTCTTGAAGTTGAGGATGCTGTTCCAGTCAGATGCTCATCTCTGGGGCCCCAGCACCTGTGTGTTTTGTATCTCCTTCCTCCAACATCTCAGGCTCAAGGTCAACTTGTTGAGGAGAAAGTTAATTTGATTTCTTCATTTTCTCTAATTGAGGTACATAATTTGAAATTCTAATTCTAAACTTCAGTGTGCCACTTCCATAATGGCCCTTGATAATTATGAGCAGAATCTCATAAAAAAGACTTAGCTTATATTGTGCTCAGCCTCCCTGAGTCTCAATTTTTGCACCTCAAAGTTGGCATAATAGTAATTTGCTAATCCACATGTAAAAGTCACAGTGTTCTCAGGAGCTTGAAAAGCAAGACGTGCAAATGAACCTTACAGGCTTTTAATGTGTTTGCAACAGATTCTCAAGTAGAAGTCAAGACAGCTATTTTGACTTTTTGCTGCATTTCATTTTGGTGTTGGATGTGACAGCATTTTCCTCCTTAAGATGCATTCATTTTCTTAGTCACTATTCACATCAGCTGTGCATTTGAAATAGAGTTCTCTGTAGACCTGCCATGGCCAGTGACCAGGGAAAAGAGAAAGTATCTCTCATTTAGAAAACTGCTCTCCAAATATGATAAATGACACTCAAGTATCAGTGAAGAGCTGAGATGTGTCTAAAAGCACCTACATCATGCTCTGGGAGCTTAATAATGGTAGAATATTATCTTTAATAATATTAATGAAAACAACTTTAAATAGCATTCGCCAATTTTCCAAGCATTTTCACATTATTGCATTAGGTCTTTGCATAAGTCCTGAGCTTAGGCATACAGTGTAATTCCTATTTTAAGATGTGAACTCAAAGAGAGAACTTTTTTATGATATGGACTCAGAGGATGTCTTCACGTTCTCACAGTCAGAGAAAGTGGCCTAGTTGAAAGGATCGCCCAGCATTCTCCATCCTGAAGCCACTTCTGTTTTTGCATACTATTTTTTTCACTATCTTCTCTAGTCACTAACAAAACTCTTTCCATGTTATGTTTGGTTTTGTTGTACAGAGACACCTCAGCAGTGATCTGTCACTGGAGGTTTTATCCAGTTTTCCATTGGCCACTGTTGACTTGTGCTGAGGGCTACAAAGCAAGGGCCACCCTCAGCTTCTGGAGACTTCTCTCTGGGCCCTGTGTGAGGTCCTACACTTCAGAGTCAGCATGTTGACTTTTTTTCATCCCAGTCTCTCTGACCTACCTTTCTGCCTTCTCTCTTCTGACTTCTTCCAGCATAAGACTGTTTTCAGCTCTTAAGAGCAGAAATTTCTCTTTGAGTTGGCTCTTCCAAGGTTTCAAAAAGACAGCGGGACAATTAGCAAGTCTACTTGGTTAGCAGATCCAAGCCCTGTTCTCTAATATCTACTTTACAAATTATACATTACATTAATATTGTCACCTGCTTATATTTTTAGACTCCAGCTGCCCAGCTCCTGTGTCTAACTTGCAATTGGTTCTGAACTCCAGTGAGGAAAAAAATATTATCTACTGTTTCCTCATACATAAAACATGAACAAGATCAGTATCTTCTTCAGAATTTTTTCATAATTATTTTGTTTGTTTGCTATGCCCTCTTATTAGTTTTCCATTGTTGTTGTAACAAACTAGCTCAACTTTAGAAGCTTAAAATAACAAAGATTTTGTGATCTACCTAAGAATTTTTGTCTACTATGAGGTCATACATATTTTCCCATATGCTTTTTTCTAGAGCTGGACCATAAAGAAAGCTGAGAGTCAAAGAATTGATGCTTTTGAACTGTGGTGTTGGAGAAGACTCTTGAGAGTCCCTTTGACTGCAAGGAGATCAAACCAGTCAATCCTAAAGGAAAACAGTCCTGAATATTCATTGGAAGGACTGATGCTGAAGCTGAAATTCCAACACTTTGGCCACCTGATTCAAAGAACTGACTCATTGGGAAAAACCTTGATGCTGGGAAAGATTGAAGACAGGAGGAGAAAGGGACAACAGAGGATGAGATGGTTGGATGGCATCAGTGACTCAATGGACATGAGTTTGAGTAAGCTCCAAGAGTTGGTAATGGACAGGGAGGCCTGGTGTGCTGCAGTCCATGGGGTTCCAAAGAGTCAGACATCACTGAGTGACTGAACTGAGAAGTTTTATAGTTTTCATTTTTATGTTTAGATTTATAACTCCTTTTAAACTGATTTTCATGTGTGGCATGAGGTAATGGTATGGTTTGGTAAAGGGCAAAGTTCATTTTTAAATTTTCTAATGTGTATCTGGGGCTTCCCTGGTGGTTCAGTGGTAAAGAATCTGCCTGCAGTGTAGGAGACACAAGTTGAATCCTTGGATTGAGATCTCCTGGAGAAGGAAATAGCAACCCACTCCAGTATTCTTGCCTGGGAAATCTTATGAATAGAGGAGCCTGGCAGGCTACGGTCAGTGGGTTCACAAAGAGTCATTCATGACTTTGTGACTAAGCAACAACAATAGCAATGTGTATCCAATTGTTCTATCATCATTTATGGAAAAGACTATTCGTTTCCTCTTGAATTACCATGACAGTTTGTCAAAATTCAGTTGACTAAAATTCAAAGTGTATGTCTAAAATACAAAGAGTATGTCTGATATGCCACCCTTTAAGAAAAAAAGGGATATGAGAAAGTATACATGTATTTGCTCACTTGTACAATAGACACACAGGAAGGATAAACTGGAAACTACTGAGATTGTCTAAAGGAACAGGAGAGAATGGAGAGGAAAATTTGGAGGAATGGGAATATGTCAGTAGGGACTGAGGGGAGAGGCCTTTCAGATCATAACTTCCTGGCCCTTAGATCCATGACTGTGTTTCACATAAGGAATACATAAGTAATTGAAAATCACAGTGGATACAGGAGAACTCAAAATGGAATCGAAGAAGGCAATGGCACCCCACTCCAGTACTCTTGCCTGGAAGATCTCATGGACAGAGGAGCCTGGTGGGCTGCAGTCCATGGGGTCGCTAAGAGTTGGACACGACTGAGTGACTTCCCTTTCACTTTTCACTTTCATGCATTGGAGAAGGAAATGGCAACCCACTCCAGTGTTCTTGCCTGGAGAATCCCAGGGACAGGGGAGCCTGGCGAGCTGCCGTCTATGGAGTCGCACAGTCGGACACGACTGAAGCGACTTAGCAGCAAAATGGAATATGAACAGTAAGAACTCACACTTAACTGTATTACAAATGAATAACATAATTACCCTAAAGGGATAGGGGAAAAATACCTAAGCAACTTTGGAAAACAGCATTTTGACTGTTTACTGTAAGGCCCAAAGCAAAAAAGAACTGGAACTATACCCTAATACTAAAAGAAGTGACATTAAAAAATGTAAGACCCCATGATATAGGATTGGGATTACAGATGTCAGAATGTGAGCTCATGATTTTTATATACATACATATAGAAAGATATAGAAATGAATATATGCATGTATGTGTGTGTGTGTTTGCATCTATATATATATTCATGTGTATGGGTGTATCTATGTGTGTGTCTGTGTGTCTGTGTACTCTTCCGGAAAGGGACAGGACTGGAGAGTTGCACTTGGGCCTCCCACTGCAGACCCCTCTCCCTCCCTCAAGTGCCCTGCACCCCCTGTCTGCCCACACCTTACCCTGCTCTGTGTTTTCCTCCACATTCTTGGTGATGTAAGCAGATCTCCCAGACTTCAATGCTAAAGACAAAGAGCTGAGGAATATTACTTGGGGGTGGAGAATCTTTTGCAGTGTTTTTGGAGCAAATTATGTTTTCCCTTAGATTGATTAGCTGCAAGTTTAAAATTTCCAAGCATAATTGCCTTTAAAAATTGGTAAAGTCTGGAAGGGGGTGGGAGACTTCAGCAGGCTGGCAGTTGTTTGCAGATTGTTTGACTTTAATATATTTAAAGAAGCTATGTCTGTCACCAGCGCTCTGGGAACACTCGTACTATTTAAAATATAAATTGAAAAAATATGCTGATGTAATTGTCTGCCCTAAGGAATTTTCCCCTAATCACAGTCTTCATGCCAATGTAAAGATTCCCATTTGGCTGTCCCTCTCTAGACAGAAGTTGGAGTATGCAGATGAAACTTTCAAGTTGGCTTGTGCCTAAAAGTTAGCCTGAAATTCTTCATCTGACACAAGTTCATTTCACAGGAGAGCTCCCAGTAGACAGCATCTCCATCCTTCCTTCTCCTGCTTTTCCCCAACCAGGAGCCAGGCCCACCATCCACTCCCCTTCCCTACCTGCATAGATCTGTGCTGTCCTCACTTGGAATCTATAGTGGTCCCCTGAGGGGTGGGAACTCTCAGGCCATAAGATTCCATCAGGATCTGAATCCAATCAGTTGCCTAGGCCTCTGCTTGTCCCTGGCCCCTGCAGTGTTCCCACATTTGTGTCTGCACTCTCCAGACCCCCAGTTACTTCTGGGATCTGGGATCCACTGCTGCTTTCTGGGATTCACTCCTCAGCCCTCCAGGTTGGTGAGGACTCAATGGAGCCCCTATCAGAGGTGACCTGAAGTGAATCACAAGGAAATCTGGAAGCCAAGGTGCTTTATCTGTAAGATCTGGGGTCCTTTTACAGAGTCCTCGCTGCGGATTGATGCACGTTATATTCCTTATTAACTCAAAGCTCGAGAAGAGTGCAGACTCTGAGACAGCAGAGATGAAGAGACTGGCATCCCACCTGGCAGGCACACAAAAGGCTTTTTGATAGATGGCAGTTTTTACTTCTTTTTCCTTCTACATTAAAAAAAAAAAAGTTACCCATAATGCCTGGCTTTTAGTGGATTATCAATAAATATTTTTAAATGAATAATGTGTTATGGCAGAACTTACTAGAGAGAAATTTGAAACAAGCAGGTATTAAAAAAAAAAAAAATCTCTGGACTCGGATTTTCTATTTGTAGACTCCAGAGCCTAGATACGGGTCAAGTACTCTTCTCAACACAGTAGTTGTATAATGTTGTTAAAAATCACAATTTTAGGCAGATCACAATTGAGTTTTAACCTCAGAACACACCAGTGCCTGAGAGACCCATGTGATTTGGCCCCCCATCCTCTCCAACTTCATCTCCTGCTTGTTGCCATCTTTCCCAGTCTGCCCCAGCCATTCTGGCCTCTTGACGTTCCCTTAACCTGTTAGGCTCTTTATTCACCTCTCTCCCCTTCCCTCTCTCTTTCCTCTCCTTAATCCTTCCTATCCTTCCCTGTTTTTCTAGTTCCATGGTCCTGGACACAGGAATCTGGTCGAAGGGCCCTCCAGCCTGAGCTGAGGATTGGAGACTGATCACCTCCACTTGGCAGAGAACTCATATTCTGGTTCTGGTCTGGTCTGATTTCTGGTAGGGCCGAGTTCCAGTCCTCCCTTCTCTGGAGGCCCAGGGAAAAGTCCCATAACGCCTGGGCATCTGTAGGTGGCAGGAGACATCTGTAAAGCCACCCCTTTTGCCCCCCTCTCCCACCTCCTCCCCATTCTTCTTTCAACCTGGCTTCCTTTCCTCCCTTGAAATCTTTGATGTTAGTACTTGGATCTGAAGTTCTGTGTCTCTATAGGAGGTTTTCTGAAAGACTGTATTCTTGTATTTAAGGGCTTCCCTGGTGGTGCAGAGGTTAAAGCGTCTGCCTGCAATGTGGGAGACCTGGGTTCGATCCCTGGGTTGGGAAGATCCCCTGGAGAAGGAAATAGCAACCCACTCCGGTATTCTTGCCCAGAGAATCCCATGGATGGAGGAGCTTGATGGACTACAGTCCACAGGTCACAAAGAGTTGGACATGACTGAGCGACTTCACTTTCACTTAACCAGTTAGGCTGAGCTTCCCCGATAGCTCAGTTGGTAAAGAATCCGCCTGCTATGCAGGAGACCCCAGTTTGATTCCTAGATCAGGAAGATCCACTGGAGAAGAGATAGGCTATCCACTCCAGTATTCTTGGGCTTCCCTGATGGGTCAGATGGTAGAGAATTGCCTGTAATGCTGCTGCTGCTGCTAAGTCACTGGTCGTGTCCGACTCTGTGCAACCTCATAGCCTGTAATGCAGGACCTGTATTCAATCCCTGGATTGGGAAGATCCCCTGGACAAGGGAACAGCTTCCCAACTTCAGTGTTCTGGCCTGGAGAATTCCATGGAGAATTCCAGTCCATGGAGTTGCAAAGAGTCAGACATGATTGAGCAACTTTCACTTCACTAACCTGTTAGGCAAGGTTCTGCCTCAGGACCTTTGCACATTCTACTTCTTATCCACAACACTCTCCTCTAAGAGATTTAAATGACTCTATCCCTTCCCTCAGTCAAGTCTTTCTGTAGTGTTACTTTCTCAGTGAGTTCTTTCATGACTATTCTGTTTAAATTTGCACATACATATTCACACACACACTTTCATGCTTTTCTCCCTAAAAGTGAAAGTGTTAGTCACTCAGTCGTGCCCAATCCTTTGCAACCCCATGGACTGTAGTCTGCCAGGTTCCTCTGTCCATGGGATTCTCCAGGCAAGAATACTGGAGTGGGTTGCCATTCCCTTCTCCAGGGGATTTTCCTGACCTGGGGACTGAACCCAGGTCTCCCACATTGCAGACAGATTCCTTACTGTCTGAGCCACCAGGGAAGTCCTAGGAATACTGGACTGGGTTGCCAGTGTCCTCCTCCAGGGGCTCTTTCCCACCCAGGGGTCAAACCTGCCTTTCCTACATCTACCTGCATTGGCAGGTGGGTTCTCTACCACTAGTGCCACCTGGAAACCCTATAGTCTATGTAAAGTATTTATATTGCATATTTTTCTTTACCTTCCTTTCACTTCTGTGAAGGCTCTCTAAGAGAAGTGATTTTCTTTCCCACTTTATTATCTTCTATATCTGCTAAACTGTACCTGGAATGTAGTAGATCACCCATAAATATATATTATCACATATAGATGAATGAAATGAATGAAAGCAGTCAAGCAGAATACCAATTTCCCCTAGTTTTCTAAAGAGATATATCCCTGTCATGTATGGTCATCTCTGTGTTACTACTATAGTCTCCCAATCTCATTGACTAAAGAGCAGAATTTGCACTGTATTAAGATAAATCACTTTAATTACTTTAAATTCATTTTACATAAATTAAATACTTTCTCACCTCCCATGTGTCTAAGCATTGCTACCCAACTTATTGTTACAGTCATAAGTGATAAAACAAAAGTCCAGAAAATGCCAAAATTATAGAAAAAATCATAATTTCAAGGAAGACCCTAAACACATAAAGTAGAATAAAACATACAGTATTCATCAGTTCAAAAAATATTTTCTGAAAGCCCATCATAGGCCAGCCCTGGTTCTGGTTGGAGTTACAGTGATGAACGTAGCTAGTCTAGTCCTCATGGAACTATATCTACAATGAACCACCATGATTCACGTAGGAGTGAATTCTGGAAATAAAATTAATGTGATGAGGAAGACAGAGGGTGATGGAATGGGAAGCAGAGAGAATCTGAGTAGAGATCTGAATGAAGTAAGGCAGAAAGTCCTGTGATGATAAGGGCAGAGGTGTTTTTTGTTTGTTTTTCATTTTGTTTTTGGCTAAAGGAGCAGCAAGTATGGGTTTGAGTCATGAATGAGCTTAATGTGTTTGCCAGTCTCATCTCACTCACTGCTACTAGGAGTTTTGTGTGTGCCTGTTTAGTTGTATCTGACTCTTTGCAACCCCATGGACTGTAGCCCAGGAGTTTTGTGAGAGAGGCACAAAAGGCTAAGGGATCTGCCCATCTTCAGGGTAGAAGTGGAGCCAGTCTCAGCCCTTCATCTTTAAATAGATGAAATCCGTGCCTTTCTAATGTAGTTCTAGGACCTGCAGCATCAGCATCTGGATCACCTGAGAGCTTGTACAACAAATCCTCAAGCCACACTCCATACTTAACAGGATCTGAAATTGTGGGGACAGAAATTTTTTAAGCATTTGTATTATTTGTTCATGGATTTGGCCATGTCAGGTCTTAGTTGCAGCACACAGGATCTTCACTGCATCATGTGGGATATTTCCTTGCAGAGCATGGACTCCCCAGCTGTGGTGCGAAGGCTCAGCCACTCTGCAGAAAGTGGGATCTTATTCCCCAACCATGTGTCAAACCAGCGTACCCTACATTGCAAGACAGATTCTTAACCACTGGACCACCAGGGACATTCCAGAGCTTTTTAAAAACTTAAGAAGTCTTCCACATGATTGTGATGCAACAAAGTTTGAGAAGTTTTGAAACTGATAATCTCAAATATCTAAGATTGAAGTAGCCTCCATACTAGGATGGCATAGAGAAAGATCTGGAAGGCATTGTTAACTCATTTCCCACTCTGTATTTCTCTGCTCCTTCTCTCAAGAGGCATCCTGTAGTACATTTCTAGACAGGTGCTTCCAGTGCTATCTTTTTAGAAACCCTCTCTAAATGCACAAATTATGCAAATACCCATATATACTTTTAAGTAGCTTGAGGGGATGAAAAAAATTAAAGAATCAGAAAAAGTGGATGTATCTGTGGAATCAGCTGGCCTGTTGAATAACCCTCAGCATGTACCTAACCTTCCATACCCTAGGGATGTCATTTTGCTTTGTTCATTTGGGTCCATGGTGATTCAGAAAAATGATAAGCTCCTTGAAATGTTATGCAAAATGGTGTGTGCATGTTCATTTTTCACAGGAGAGGGTCAATAGTTTTCATACAATTTTCAAAAGGGTCCATGACTCAAAATGTTTAAAGACCATTGTATAGAAAGGGTGGTTACTGAACTCTGGCCAAATTGTAAACACAACATGAAAACCAAAGATTGGCTTTCTTATCCCAGAGTGTCTCAGCCTAAACTCAAACATGGAAAAGAATCAGCTCTGTGGGTGGCATTTTTTTTATATATATGCAATATATCCTTTTAGGACTTATATATAACCTCATAAATAGCAATTTCATGCCTGTCAGTATTGTTTTGGCTTAAGAGGGTGGGGTTACAAATTATGATGGTTTCCTTGCAGACTCACCTTCTTCTCAAGGTTTTTGTGGATGACAATAGGTCTTAGAATCTACCTTTAAAAAAATCTGTGTAAGGATGGAGAGGCTTACAAAAACTATTCTTTTGGTCCTAACGCTTCTTTTTTCCTCCATATATAAATTTCCCACTTTCTTTTATTCCATTGGTTCCCCTCAGTTCTTTTTGTGTTCCATGCTTTTCTCCCTTCCCACTTCAGTACTCTTGCCTGGAAAATCCCATGGACGGAGGAGCCTGGTAGACTGCAGACCACGGGGTTGTTAAGAGTCGAGCATGACTGAGCAACCTCACTTTCACTTTTCACTTTCATGCATTGGAGAAGGGAATGGCAACCCACTCCAGTGTTCTTGCCTGGAGAATCCCAGGGACAGGGGAGCCTGGTGGGCTGCCGTCTATGGGGTCGCACAGAGTCGGACACAACTGAAGCAATGTAGCAGCAACAGCAGCAGCTTTTCTCCCTAATGCCTTTATTTTCTTCTTATTGCATAGTGTTTTAGAGTTTTCAATGTAAAATCCAAATGCCATAAGCAGGCTTGGTACTGCCATGTGGTCATATAAGAATTCTGCTTTTTTTAGGTCACAGAAGCAGGCCACTAGAGAGGGAATTATTGGAAAAACAGTGGTAACATTTTAAGGGTATGATCTGTACTATTTGTGGTCTGATTCAGAATCTTTTCCCTGGTAACTCAGACAGTAAAGAATATGCCTGCAATGCAAGAGACCAGGGTTCTATCCCTATGTCAGGAAGATTCCCTGGAGAAGGGAATGGCTACCCACTCCAGTATTCTTGCCTGGAGAATTGCATGAACAGAGGAGCCTGGTGGGCTACAGTCCATGGGGTCACGAAGAGTTGGACATGACTAAGTAACTAATACTCAGACATCTCTCATTTACTGTCTTAACTGAGCAGATTTCATTCCTTATTCTGTGTCAAATACATTAGATTTTTGGGAAGAAAGACATGATCAGGCTATCAGCTATGGGTATTTATTGTGGAAAAGAACAAGGAAAGGATGTAAGCTGTTGTATACATAGGATCTAGAACCATATTCATAGTTGTTTATTTATTTGCAATTGTATTAATAGGGCTAACAGCCCAACAGCCACTTTGGAGCAGATGTTGCTGATGAAAAGGAGCCAACCCAAGGTTTACAAGTCCACTGTGTCTCTGATGAGTTCTTGGGTCTCTAGTCCTCCCTCTCCCACTCTATCTTGCTTATGAAGTACCTGTAGCCTACCCATGCTTCTCTCAAACTCATGGCTTCTAGTTACAGCCTTCATTTCTTGCATCTCCACCACTCTAACTTATCATCCTGTGTGTGTGTCTGCACTTCAAGCAATGAAAAGGACAGAGTTTGATTGGCTTGATCTCTCTCCTTGAATACAATGTCTCCACTGGGAAGAACTTTAGAAGCAGTCCTTTGAATATACAACCACTGAGGAAAGGCCCATTCCTGAGTGAATGTGGCTATATTCATGATTAAAACACCTATGAATATTTCTACTATCCCAAGAAAGAAGTTATGAATGGAACTAAATGCATGGCAAGCTGTGATAGATAGAACAATGTCCCCCAAGGATGTCCATGGCCTAATTCCAAGGACTGTGAATATATTGCCTTAAGTGGCAAAGGGGACCTTGGATATTTGATTAGGTTAAGAATCTTGAGGTGAGAATATTAGGCTAGATGATCTGAGTGAGCCTATTAAGAAAGACAGAGAGAGAGAGAAAAAAATATTCTACACTCTTGGCTTTGAAGATGGACGAAGAGGTCATGAGTCAAGGGATGCAAGCAACTTTTAAACGCTGGAAAAGACTGTCCCAAATGGACACAATCCAGTGAGACTGTCAGACTTCTGATCTCCAGAACTATAAGATAATAAATTTGTGCTATTTTAAACCATTAAAGTTTTGGTAAATTGTTACAGAAGCATTAAGAAACTAATAGAGAGACCCTCAAAATATTCTCTCTCTAGGAAAATAAAATCTCCTATTTATAAAAATCAGCTTCCAAGGGAATTGTAGATGAATACATCTTCATTCCAGACTATACATAGCTGAGGTGCCACCTTCCTGCCTACTCATATACTTTTCTAATATCTGCCCCCATCTATTGACTTGGCTCTTGCCTAGTGGAGAAACTTCGGTGTCATTTGAAGTTTGGTTGTGCCTGCTTCCCTCCCACACTCCTATCCCTGCAGGGGAGTGGACATACACCCCAAACTTGGCCATAACTGTTGACCTAGGGATAGACACAGAACACAGGCAGTAGATTCTCTGACAGAGCTATGGGAGAAGGTGTTCTCTTTAAGTTAGTTGGTAGCACATGAGCCATTGTGCTGATGGGCGTTATGTGAGCATTACAACTGTGGTGTACTATGATCCATCTGAGAAATGAAGAAGGATGGAGCCCTGACTTTATTCTTTTAGTTCCTGGACTGAGCTGTGCTAAATGTCTTTCAAATTCCTGGGTGTTCCTAATCAAACAATTCCACATTTGAGGCATCAGCACATCTCATTAGCTATTTTTTCAAGATATATCCACTGGTCACCATGATGATGCTATTCCCTAGTCCAGCCCACAATCGTCTCCCCAGGTCACTGCAGCCTACTACCTGGACTTCCTGCTCTGCCATTGTTCCTCTTCACTCTGTTCTCAGCCCAGCAGCCAGGAAGATATTCTAAAATCTCAGATCACATCACTGCTCCATCATGTCCTCATTTTACTCAGGGTCAAAGTCCTTGCAGTATCCACAGGGCTGCATACATTGACTCTCCCCTGCCTCTTATCTCCGGAGAAGGCAATGGCACCCCACTCCAGTGCTCTTGCCTGGAAAATCCCATGGATGGAGGAGCCTGGTAGGCTGCAGTCCATGGGGTCGCCAAGAGTTGGACACGACTGAGCAACTTCACTTTCACTTTTCACTTTCATGCATTGGAGAAGGAAATGGCAACCCACTCCAGTGTTCTTGCCTGGAGAATCCCAGGGACGGGGGACCCTGGTGGGCTGCCGTCTATGGGGTCTCACAGAGTCGGACACAACTGAAGCGACTTAGCAGCAGCAGCAGCAGCCTCTTACCTCTCTGACTTCACATCCTTCCAGTCATTACTCAGAGACTGTGTTAGTCATGCTTCAACTTTCTTTACAGTTTTAGTATGATCTAACACACTAACTTTATTCTTTTGTCTTAATATATTTGGTGCCTTGCTGCAAATTACAAAACAGTGACCTTTCCTCCAGTCTAACAGTGCAGTCCATTGGGATTCAAGTGTGGATGTAGAACTCAGATCTGATTTCACCCTCGAGTACGTACCCTCTCATCTGGGTGCCATATTGAACATCACACAAATTGTACAATGTGTAGTTATAGAGACAGATCTAGAGATAGACATGGAAATAAAGATATATATCAGCCTACGTATTTTTATTATGTTTCCCTACTAGAATTTATACCTCGTAAGATCAGGGATATTTGAATTTTTTGTGTTCTGTTAATTACTATACCCCCAGTATTTAGAATAGTGCCTGATACATGGTAGGAACTCAAGAAATGCTTGTTAAAACAGTATGTTTGTAAGTTTTCTGTTTTGCTTAAGCTAGCCTGAATTGGCTTTCTGTCACAACCAAAACAGTCCTAATATATCCATGAAATACTCAAATATTTATGTTGAACAGCACTAGTGACATAAATTGCTGTCCCCCTGAACAACTCATTTCGTGTTTCAATATTTATGCTTCTTTGAAAATTCTTTCTGATATTGAACTGAAATCTATCTTCCTGAACATTCCATACATTTTTTGCTTACTGATTAGGCAACACAGAAGAAATTTAATTCTTTTACCATATGATAACCCCTGCAATATTTGAAGGAACTCCTTCAATATTTGAAGGCAAATATGATTACTTTGTATGTTTTTTTCTTTATTAAAACCCCTACTTTCTTCAACTATTTCTCCTACAAAGTTGTCTTAAAAAATCTCACTCTCCTTGTTAACCCTCTTTGAAAGTCTTTTTTTCTTTAAATTCCTCCAAATCAGAACTGAAGGCAATAATCTGAGTGGCATTTGACCACTATGGCAAAGAGCAGAATTATTACTTCTGATCTTGAAGATATTCTACTTTGATTAATTGCAATCTAGACTGAGTTAATGCTTTTGGGAAATCAAAACATAGTAATAAATTATTACTGTATTATTTATTATTACTATATAATTTTACATACAGGAATATCTAACTATTAAATATTATATTATATGTTATAATATAGTATTTGGTACAGTGTCTCTGATATCTGCAGAGAGAAGTGTTGATCCCAATCTTCAGTACAATAGGGCCCAACCATTGCACATCTTGAATACAAGTTCAAAGCTGTCATCTTTGTTGGATTGAGTCAATCTGTCCTTGGCACAACTACATTGACCTATCCCAGGGAACAATGTCAAATCTCCAAGAGCAGAAGAATGTAATAGAAAACTAAAAGTACTATTCATTCTGACTACCTGCAATTGACAGAATGAGTAAACTATTGTTTGCAGGAGACAGAAAATATTTAGAAACTCTTAACGCATATTCTACAGAATTAGTATACTCATGAGTCTGTGAGAGAGACACAGGCTCATCAGGACTTCTCAAATCTAAGCACAAAGGAAAAGGCAAAGAGCTGCTAATGCAGGTCCAGCATGATAAGCAATGTTCTCTGGAAGATGCCTCTGGAAAGAGCATCTTCAGCCGGGGCATTAACAAGGCTGGGTTTGAGAGGGGATGCAGTGGCTATTTAACACTTTTCTGCTATGCATCATATATTTTTTCCCAACTGTCTGCCCTCATCCAGACAAGGGTAGAAGAGTAGCTCATACAGAAACTTTGACTTTTTTTCCTGGAATTTTGAATCTTGAATGCAGTATAACAAAGATTGAAAAAACAAAACCTGCTGATGTCCATTCATTGCTCTGATAGAATTCTGGGGTTGTCCTGGCTCCTGACCCTTCGTAAGTCTTCTTTTCCACCCTATCTATTAGAGCTACCCACTATTCTACTAATACATTTATTTCCTGCATGATAGTCGGAGTTAGTTCTGTTGCTTGCAGTGAAAGAACCCTGAATGACACAAACACCACCAAGAAGTAGCTTCTTTTTCATGCCCCAAACCCCAACCTGTCCTGCCCTTAAGGAAGCCTAGAGAACAGAAAATCCTGAGCTCATCCTCCCTCCTTCTCCTGTTGATAGTATTAAAGCAGCTGTTCCTCCAGTATTAAAGCAGCTGTTCCGCCTCTGACCCTGATTCTCTTCAAGCCATTACCCACTCTTTTCTCACGTTATAGCTTAAGCCACAGCAGAAAAAAAGAAAGCCTGAAAATCATTTAAACATAAATTGAATTTGTAAATGAGACAAAATTAGATATATATCCATGCTATATACAAAGGTTGGTAATGAAATAAGAATAAACCACATGAGTCAAAAACAATATAATGTGTTCCAGAAAGAAATAAGGTTATAGCTTTACCAGAAATCCCAGCTATAAGGAGTACCTCTTTGTTATCACTTTTCTGGCAGTCATAAACAGCCAAATTCTGAATGAATGCTGGAATATATTACATTCCTTTCTTTTTGTATTATAGTCAGACATTGTTTCTGTTTGCAATTATATTTTTGGAAGGCCCTGTTAATTAGCACTGCCAAAACCAATCATCTAACCCCAAATCTGATCAAGTTACACTCTGCAATGGTGGTAGGTCCTGGGACACACTGACTTTCCATCCAGGTTACCCTAAACTTAAACAGCATCTGTTTGATCAGTGAACATCCAGAGGGCATACTCAATGCTCAGGTTAATTAAAATTTGTATGTTTCATCTTGTCAACAAATTTGTAAACTGTGAGAAGACAGGAACCATAGCATAGTGGGAAAAGCATAGACTTGGAGACAGACAGACCTGAATGTGAATCTGTGCTCCATGCTCTGCTACTTATCACCTGTGTTAAATAAACTAAGGCAGGTTATTTAACCATCTGAGCCTCTGTTTCATCAGGAAATGGAGAAAACAGTCACTGCCTAATTGTCAGCTATGTTACTGTATGTTAATCTTCATCCTGCTTCTTCTGTTTTCTTATCACAATGCCTGGTGTAGTCCTAAGTAAATATTGGGCATCATCCATTCAACATTTATGGAATACTTTATTCTAGAAACTGCTATTGGTCTTAGGGAGATATCCATGGAAAGAGCAGCCTTTGATCAGCCTGCATTCTCTCTCCACCGTCAGGAAACATGGCTGCTGCTGGCATGTGGTACACAGCCTATATAACATCTGTCAAAATGAACTGAAAATGTTCTCTATGGTGAGATTCAAAACATCCAAGGATTTCAGTTGATCAAACTTAAGTAGGGTTTCCACCTGGTTCTAGTTAACTGTGACTAGAGATTTAAGTTTCTTTGTTGACTGTCTCAACTTGGATCTGTTTCATACCGCAGAGATAAGTAGTGTCTATGAAAGAGCAGGTTCCATAAGAAAATTATGCCTCCATTTGATTTGCTCAGTAGGAAGAGGGGTGTGTGTATGAGGAGAACAGGCTGATGTCCATGTCATGTCAGCATTTCTTTAGAGTGGGAACTTTGTCTTATTGAGCTTATTTATCTCCATTCATCTAGTACCCAGCACAAAGACACATGCATATGTGGATTTGTAAGTATATGTGGAATGGAAGAATATATAAAAATAAGAGAAGAATTGCTAATTAATTAATTAAACAATTAATTAATTGCTACATGGTGATGACTGTAACTGCAATGCAAGTTCAAGGAAAGGAAGAACAGTGTGAGATTGAACAGATCAAGGATGGGGTTGTACTTTCATTGGGTCTTCAAGAACAGTTTAAGATTTGATTAAGTAAGGGAGAGGGGAGAAGGCATTATAAAAATGAGCACAGTGTGTACGTTTATGTGAAAAGGGGAAGTGTTAGTTGCTCACAGGTGTCTGACTCTGCAACCCCATGGACTGCAGCCGGCCAGGCTCCTCTGTCTATGGGATTCTCCAGGCAAGAATATTGGAGTGGTTCGCCATTCCCTTCTCCAGGCAACCTTCTCAATCCAGGGATCAAACCTGGGTCTGCTGCATTGCGGGCAGATTCTTTACCATCTGAGCCTCCAGGGATAACCTGGTGAGAGGTAGGGAAAAGCAATCAGGGTGCAAATAGGCCTTCCTGGAACAGTGAGGAAATAGTGACTAAAGATGAAGAAACTTCTGGAGGCAGACTATGGGAATCCCAAGAAATAAGCATAGGTATCTGTTCTGAACTTATTTGAGAAGTGAGCCATGGGAGAGACACAGAAATTGGAATTTAGGAGGAATTGCTGTTGCAATGGTAAGGAGATTGGTTACAGAGATATTTACCTGGGAAATAAACAAGTGAGCCATGAGGTGAGGCCCTGAAGCAATGACTGGATTTGAGACAGATTGTATTTAGATGTTCTACTATTTCAGCAAAGGGAAACTCAAAAATAAGTACCAGTTTCTAAAATAAATGTGATACCATGGGCAAGTGTTGGATGCTATGAAAAACAGCCAATCTTGTAAAGATTGGTGGGGGTAACAAACTTCCCTTTCAGCATGCTGAGTTCTAGGAGGGGACAGAGTATCTGAATGGAGAAGATCAATAGATAGCTGGAAATACTAACCTGAATTTCAAGTAAAATCTGAAAGTTTATTTTAGGAGTCAAAATAATTGGCCTACAACATGCAGGATCTTTGTTGCTTGACTAGGGATCAAACCCATGCACCCTGCAGTGCAAGATTAGAATATTAACCACCAAAGTGCCAGAGAAATCCCTTGATAATTTTATTTCACAACAATGCATTCAGTCTTTCCTAAATGAAAACTTCTGGACTAGGTGTCTTGTCAATACAAGAGGATACAACCTTTGCCTTTCAGTCACTTCTCTTGAGTATGGGATGTGACAAGAAAATGCATCACCACAATACTAATAAGACTTTAGCTTCAGGCATAAGTTTGTGCATCTTATTTTTTAACTGAAAAGTGGGATTCTACACTAAAGGCAACATTAGAAAGGGTTCCTAAAAACAATAAGACAGCAACATTTATTTTCATTAGTTGCCATGCAATTGAACTTAGCATTTCCTGAAAAAAAATGTGCACTTAAGACTGAGCTAAAGCATTCTGAAATGGCCTTTGTCTGGCTCCAGTGATTTCTTAGATTTGCTATTATCTTTCACATTGTGACTCCAAGTGTGTGACCTACTCTGATAAAAATAGTTTCCATTTATTAAGTCGTGATTTTTGGAGCTATACGCTCTATGTACACATCTCTTTTAATCCTTGGAATAGTCCATATGAAATCTCAAAGAGATGTGTAGCTAGGTTTAGATTACACAGATAACCTTCCATTCATCCACTCACCCAGAAGATATATATTAAGCACCCACTCCCAGGAGGGCACTGTTATAGCCCTAAGGTTAGATGCTCCCTGCCCTTGCAGTACTCACACTCTGAAGGAGAATGAAGACATTAAAGAAATGAATTATAGCCCATACTATACTGGGCCCACATATGTTCCAGGGAGATACAGGAACATATATCAGGGGGAATCTAATCTGTTGAGCAGAAAGGCTTGCTGAAGAAATAAGAAACCTTCCTTTAAGCTGAGACTTAAAGAACAAGTGATATTAGCTGAGCTCAAAGGGGCAGAAAGAGTATTCCAGGCAAATACATTGAAAAACATGTCTGCAAGCTTGGATGTGAGAAAGGATCTGCCTGATTAAAGAAATTAAAAAATGTCCTGTGTATTTGACTGTATAATTGGAGGGAGAGAGTGGGCCCAGCTGAGCCTACAAGTTATTGAGCCAAGATTAGAATTTAGTCTTGATGGACACAAGTGTCTGTTTTAGACACTTCTCCCCAAAACCCACTGAAGCTTATAAAGAATCTGTATTAAAATGCCATTTTCAGATATCTTTAAAGCCAGGAAGAAATGGATTTCTCATTTCAGGATGGCAGTGTAGCCCCACTGTTCAGGTCTGAAGCTTTGAAAAGCAAGAATGGGTTTTTTAATAATGCCAGCTCTGGTAAGTCAGGACTTGCCACAAGCAACCATACTTTAAAATTCAAAGAAAATTCCGGTGGGTTGCAAAAAAATTCAGAGTGGAAATATCCGATATCTGATGTTTTCTCCAGTTGATCATTTGAAACAACTTGCTGTCCATGTTCACTGTTGAGATGATTATTTTAAGATTTAAGTTCTAGTTAATATGTATTTTTCCCTATGAAAATTATTCCCTTTTCAGAGTGGTCCCTCTGAAAACTGACACCTTATATCAGATGCCATTCTGGTGTCTTTAACCAAGAAATAAATAGAGTGAAGTCGCTCAGTCATCTCTGACTCTCTGTGACCCCATGGACTGCAGCCTGCCAGGCTTCTCCATCCATGGGATTCTCCAGACAAGAGTATTGGAGTGGGTTGCCATTTCCTTCTCCAGGGTATCTTCCCAACCCAGGGATCAAACTTGCATCTAATTTGTAATGATAATATGATACTTTTCACAAGCAATGTTTTTATTAGTTCAGTTCAGTTCAGTCGCTCAGTCGTGTATGACTCTTTGCGACCCCATGAATTGCAGCACGCCAGGCCTTCCTGTCCATCACCAACACCCGGAGTTCACCCAAACTCTTGTCCATCTAGTCGGTGATGCCATCCAGCCATCTCATCCTCTGCCATTCCCTTCTCCTCCTGCCCCCCATCCCTCCCAGCATCAGAGTCTTTTCCAATGAGTCAACTCTTCGCATGAGGTGGCCAAAGTATTGGAGTTTCAGCTTTAACATCAGTCCTTCCAAAGAACAGCCAGGACTGATCTCCTTTAGGATGGACTGGTTGGATCTCCTTGCAGTCCTAAGGGACTCTTAAGAGTCTTCTCCAACACCACAGTTCAAAAGCATCAATTCTTCAGTGCTCAGCTTTCTTCACAGTCCAACTTTCACAACCGTACATGACCACTGGAAAAACCATAGCCTTGACTAGACAGACCTTTGTTGGCAAAGTAATGTCTCTGCTTTTGAATATGCTATCTAGGTTGGTCATAACTTTCCTTCCAAGGAGTAAGTGTCTTTTAATTTCATGGCTGTAATCACCATCTGCAGTGATTTTGGAGCCTCCCAAAATAAAGTCTGGAGAAGGCAATGGCACCCCACTTGAGTACTCTTGCCTGGAAAATCCCATGGACAGAGGAACCTGGTGGGCTGCAGTCCATGGGGTCACTGAGAGTCGGGCATGACTGAGTTACTTCACTTTCATTTTTATGCATTGGAGAAGGAAATGGCAACCCACTCCAGTGTTCTTGCCTGGAGAATCCCAGGGATGGGAGAGCCTAGTGGGCTGCCGTCTATGGGGTCGCACAAAGTTGGACACGACTGAAATGACTTAGCAAAATAAAGTCAGCCACTGTTTCCACTGTTTTCCCATCTATTTCCCATGAAGTGATGGGACCAGATGCCATGTTCTTAGTTTTCTGAATGTTGAGCTTTAAGCCAACTTTTTCACTCTCCTCTTTCACTTTCATCAAGAGGCTTTTTAGTTCCTCTTCACTTTCTGCCATAAGGGTGGTGTCATCTGCATATCTGAGGTTATTGATATTTCTCCTGGCAATCTTGATTCCAGCTTGTGCTTCTTCCAGCCCAGCATTTCTCATGATGTACTCTGCATAGAAGTTAAATAAGCAGGGTGACTATATACAGCCTTGACGTACTCCTTTTCCTATTTTTATAGATATAGTTTTAAAAGGTTTAGATAAAAAGATTTTATACCATATCTCTTTTTAGTCACTAAGTCGTAGCAACCCCAAGGACTGTAGCCTGCCAGGCTCCTCTGTCCATGAGATTCTCCAGGCAAGAATACTGGAGTGGGTTGCCATATCCTTCTTTAGGGGATCTTCTCAACCAAGGAATTGAACCAGAGTCTCCTTCATTGCAGGCAAATTCTTTACCAACTGAGCTACTATGCATGATCATTAAAAGCTAATGAAAACATCCTTAGTGATGACGATCTCATTTTTGTAGCAATATCTATATTGAAGATTTCATTTTTGTTTTGCCCTTACAGGAAGTGAATAAACCTAATACCACAAATTCTCAAGGCAACTTTGGGAAAGACAAGGAAAGTTCAGTCATTAATCATATTGTGAAAGTAGACATATCAGAAAAAGAATTGAAACAAAATTCACTGGACCAAAAGTAATCCATATTGGAAAGTGTAGATTTGCCTAGTCAGATGTGAGCATTGAGTAATGTTTGTTTTTCTGATGGATAAATCAGAGATTACTGAAATAATTAAACATAATAAATGGATTCTTGAGAGATTTTCACTATCAATGAGCTTTAGAAATTTTATCTTTAAAATTGTTAGAAAGAATTTCTAGATAAAAGTATCAACTATTTTAGGAATGTCATAAGTGTAGAAGTGCTTGATACAGTTGGGACTTGCCACAAGTAGATTTCCTTTAATATCCCTAATAGTTAATGTGCTTAAGAAATAACACATCAAGAAAGGCCTATTGGCTTCATTCCCTTCTCAGTGACGGTACTAAGATTCATGAGATCATTGTGAATAGTTTTATTCCCCTTTTCCTTTCATTCAACCCTTCTCCAAACCCCTAAATTGTCTCCCAGAGAATGTATCTTGTTGAGCCACCGGGACACTCACACCAGCCCTGCCCTTGAGGGCAGTGCCTGTCCCTCTCTCCTCTTTTTGTGCTAGCACTTTCTACACAAAACATTTGGAAGTCATTTTTCTCAGACAGTTTTTATCATGTCATTTCCTGGCTCAGTCTCCACTATTTATTCTCTCCCACACACACACCCTCCACTTTGTTTCACCAACAATCAATTCACTGACACAGATCAACTCTAGTGCACTTTTCCATGCATTCATTTAGCAAATATTTATCAAGGGATAGATGACATCAGACCATCTTTTGGAAGGGTAAGCAAGAATTGGCTAAGTGTGAAAATTGCCTAAGGAATCCGTGGGGTTGTCTGTTGGGAGTCAGTGCAGGAGCCCCAGCAGGAAGTGACAATGGGTTGAGACGGGGTCTGGGTGGTGGCAATGGAGTGAAAGAACTGGTTTTGCAATCTGTTTGGGGGCGGAGTGGCGGGGGGGAGTGATGTACATCCCCTATTTCCCCTATTACTACTGAATGTGACTTTCCAGACATTCAGGAGCTTGTCTCCCAACATTTTTTACCTTCAAGCTCCTCTTTAAGTAAGGTAAGTAAGTAAGTGTAGTCACTCAGTCGTGTCCAACTCTTTGCGACCCCATGGACTGTAGGCCACCAGGCTACTCTGTCCAAGGGATTATCCAGGCAAGCATACTGGAGTGGGTTGCCATTTCCTTCTCCAGGGGATCTTGCTACTAGATACATGACCCACCATTCTGTGTAACCTATGGAGAGGACTTTAACCACCCATACCTAGTTTCTTTATCTGTAAAGTGAGCCTAATGACAGAACCTGCTTCATAGAAATGTTTTAAGGATAACATGAGATGTTTTTAAAGTGTTAAGCTCAGGGTTAGGCCCATAGTAAGAGCACAATCAATGTTAGTCCCTATATTAGCACTGCTACTAAATTTAACTCTGATTGAAGAAGGAATTCATAGGACCTGGACTCCGTCTTAGGCCTGTTCATGCTGATCATGCTCAGCCACCTTTCCAATGGACTCTGAACTCTGTGTTTAGTGCCTACGAAAACAACAACAGAAGGATAAGACCCCCTCCAGACAGGGGAACCTTGAAGATCGTATCTAGGTTACTCATTGCCTAACAGAAAATATACACTAATCACCCCTTCCTCCAGACAGGCCATAATTTTTTCTGTATCAATTGGAGTGTAACCTCGAGTTTATTGATTATTGGCTAATTGTTTGACTGTTGAGCACATGAGCACATAGCACATGAATGATAGGGTTATTGGGACTGTATTTTTCTTGGTTTATGTAAGTCTCAAGGAATTTGGAGTGGTGGGTTCAGACACGTACACATGGGGTATAAAAGATTTTCACAAATGCTGGTCGGGATCCTTGGCTAAGAGGAGACTCTGCCTTGGGCCCGCCGGTATAATACACTGCACTCCACTATCCGCATTGTCCTTCTGAGTGAGTTTGGTTCCCGGAATGCGTGGCTACAACATTTGGTGCATGGGCCAGGAAACTCCCCACTTTGAGGAGACAGGTCTCATTTGAGGCCACCCCAAGGCTTTCTGGCTTGAATCTCCTAGAGGGGGGAAGGCGCCTTGCCCCTCTGGAAGAATTCAGCCTTTCAAAGCCCGGTTTCTTCTCTTTGGTAGGTAGTGAACAGCAACAAGGGAACTCAACGCTCAGGTGAGGAGGAACCCACCCAGCAGGGTGGAAGAGGGGGCCTGATCACCCCCCTGGGAGGCACTAGAAGGGGCACGGACCCACAGGGCCTGAAATAGGCAGGCAACAGTGATTGCTTGGTACACAGGTCGATGAGCATGCTTCGGTTTAGGAAGGAAACTTGTGAAGGTCATTTGGGAGGTGTGTCCACACCGTCTCAAGAAAAATTATTACCAGCGATTGCCAGGGGATTTTTAGGATAGAGAACTGGTCCTTGTATGCTCATATTCTTCCCTCCCCCAGGAGGTGTCCCATCTGCTGTGAAATTCTTGACCCCCTCGAAATTGTTAGGCTAAAAAGAAGGGGATACATAAGTGAGTATGAATTGGCTTTCCCGGAGATGGCATGGGACATGGTATATTTAACCCATCTTTGTTTTCATCCACACCTGATCAAGCCCACCAAGGCAGAACGGACTTTAAGGGAGAAACAGTCTTAGACCACGTGGTGTTCTTGTTCAGCTGTGCTGACTGGCAGGTGAAGGTACGCCAATCCCCCTTCTCCCTCTGGGATCTGACAGGTAAGGCTCTTCTCACCCCAATTAGAAAGGAGACAAAATGACAATTTAAGTGTCATTAAGTGAAAATATCAAAAGTACATAGGATACTGAGAACTTCATAGACAAAACAAAAAGGAAAAGTAGTAGAAGGTCCAAAAAGGTAAGCAAGATGGAAAGAAGTGAATCTAAGGCGACTGTATTGGAGTGCATTACAAATTTTAAAAAGAGGTTAAGAAAAGACTATGGGGTAAAGATGAAGCCTAACCACCTCCACATACTCTGTGAGGTCAATGGCCCCCTATGGGAGTAAGATGACCACCAGAAAACACCATGAACTTAAAAATAGTGGAAGCAATCTATACAGTAGTCACAGGAGAGCCAGGACACCTGGATCAATATCCTTCTATTGACTCATGGCTAGGGCTAACTCAAGACCCTCCTACTTGGACAAGGTTCTGTATCCAGAAGGAAAAGAAAAAAATATTAATGACACAAAAAATGACTGATGATAATAAAGGAAATTCTACAGGATTTGGATGGGGATGACCTGACCCCTCCCCCATACTGGATAATGATGCTTCTGCCTCCCAGTGCTCCACCAGGACGAGAGGCGGCCTTAATGCCCACCAGGTGAAGTCCTGCAGCAGCTGCTGCTCCTCCGCCAGCTCTCCCTGGGGTCATAGAGCCACCACGTCGACAGGCTCCGATCCCGGTGACAAAAGCCTCTGGCCAACACTTCCAAGATCTGGCTCCAGCCGAATCGCCCAAGCTATACCCGCGTCTCCCGGTGAGTACTGACAAGAAGAGGAGGGAGACATTGGAATTAAGCAAAAACTGCACTCTGCCAGAGAGCCAGAGAGAACAAAAGAGAACAGACAAGAGATTTGCAATGCTAGCTGCTGCTCTGGGAAAGTCTATCTCGGGCCCTCCTGAAAACCTCCTCTGCCCCAGGAACAGGACAGTCCTTCACTCGGTCCCAACAGAGGCCTCAGGCCCCGTTACAGCCAAACCAGTGTGCTTGGTGCCAGCTAAGCTTTTGGCCACTGGATAAATAAATGCCCTAAGGCAAGGAAGGAAGAGGAAGCTCCCACAGTTGTGGGGCTTGCTGACTTGAAAATTAAATAGGGCTGCTGGGGCTCAGAGATATCAGGTCCCAAAAAACCTGTGATAACCTTAAAAGTGGGGGACCAAAACATTGACTTCATGGTGGATATAGGAATAGAACTGTCGGTAGTAAAACCTGTGGCACCACTGTCCAAAAACACTACCCCTGTAACTGGGGTATTGGGAGAAGAGATGATTAAATCGTTTTGCCAGCCCAGAAAATGTCAGATGAGGGGGGGCACCAAATGATTCATGAATTCCTCTACATTCCTAAGTGCCCAGTACCCCTGTTGGGAAGAGACTTGCTCTCCAAACTAGGAGCACATGTGACTTTCTCCCCCGAGGAGAGGCCCACCTTCCAGATGGACACTATGACTTATTTGCTCTCTCTCAACCCCCTACCCCCCCAAGATGAGTGGAGGTTGCATGAGCCTCCAAAGGCAGAACCAAGTGGGCCGGAAGAACATGAGAGAGAGCTAACTCAATTATTCCCTGAGGTCTGGGCAAAAGACCCCCCACCTCCCCCCAGGCTGGCTAAACTTCAAGCTCCAGTGATAATAAAACTCAAACCAGGCACTATCCCGGTTAAAAAGCTCCAGTACCCACTATCGATAGAGGC
The DNA here is from genome assembly GCF_014754425.2 of Oryx dammah. Lineage (NCBI taxonomy): Eukaryota > Metazoa > Chordata > Mammalia > Artiodactyla > Bovidae > Oryx > Oryx dammah. The sequence goes on along the minus strand of NW_024070213.1, from coordinate 38,977,515 downwards.
CTGGGCCGGCATACTGCCCCACATCAATAGATTGAAACAAGCGGGCATTCTAGTAGAGTGCCAGTCAGCTTGGAATATGCCAATCCTGCCAGTCAAAAAAAAAAAAGGAAGACAAGACTATAGGCCTGTACAGGATCTCAGGCTAGTCAACCAGGCTACTGTGACTTTACACCCCACTGTTCCCTATACCTTACTTAGCCTCCTCCCACTGAAGACTAAAGTTTATACTCGCCTAGATCTCAAAGATGCCTTCTTCTGTGTATGCCTCGCCCCACCGTCACAGCCCATCTTTGCCTTTGAATGGGAAGATCCGGTCGGGGGCACCAAGCAACAGCTCATCTGGACTCTCCCACAAGGGTTTAAGAACCCCCCAGCCGCCTTTGAGAAAGCCTTGCTTCGGACCTGAACTCATTCCATCCAGAAGAGTATAGATGTTGGCTCCTACAATATGGCTGGCTCCCGAGACCAACAAAAAAATGCTAGAAAGGGACAAAAATACTGCTCCAGCTGCTGATGGAAGCAGGTTACTGGGTGTCAAAAAAAAAAAAAGGCACAGATCTGCAAGGAGGAGGTAAGGTATCTGGGGCTTGTTTTAAAGAAGGACACAAGGGTCCAGACCCTAGTTGGGTCCTATATACTGATGGCACTAGCCTGATAAAGACAATGGTTGTCAGGTTAGCCAAAACAGAAGGGGCCATCAAGACTGAAAAGAGATGATGAAAATTGCCAAGTGACAAATTATTGGTACCAGAGGAACTGGCACACAATCTGGTAAGCCAAACACACCAAGCCAAACCATGTAGGCCATGCTGCCTGCTCACAGGTTAATGCTGCCTCTCAGGTATTCAGACAAAAACCTCTGGGTAAAGACAGGCTGCTATTTGAACACCAGGGAGTGGACTTCACTAAAATGAAACCTCACCGGCACTACTGTTACCTGCTGATCATGGTATGTACATTCTCAAGATGGGTAAAAGCTTTTCCTACCTGGACTAAAAGAGCATCAAAAGTTGCCTGGTGCCTGCTTAAGAAAATAGTTCCCAGATTTGGACTTCCTACCAACATTGGTTCAGACAATGACCCAGCTTTTGTAACTGATTTAGAACAACAAGTAAGCAAAACTTTAAACATCAAATGGAAACTGCACACTGCCTTTAGGCCCAGAGTTCTGAGATGGTAAAATGAACCAACCAGACATTAAAGAGACTTTCCAAGTGGATCATAGAGATGACTGCTCCTGAGTGGACTTGCTTCCGATGGCTCTGCTCAGACTCAAGATGACCCCACAGTCCCAAGGCTATCCTCCATACAAAATTGGGTATAGGAGGCCCCCTCCCATAATAAACCAGGTATCAACAAATTTGCCTCAGGTAAGGGAAAGTAAGATTTCACAACAAGTGAAACTGGATAAGATAATAAATCAGGTAACTAAGTTTGTACAAGAAAGGGTGCCATTCCCCCTTGGAGAACAGATTCATGAGTTTATGCTTAGTGACCAAGTATGGGTCAAAGATTAGAAACATGATTTGCTAGCCCCTTGGTGAAAGGGCCCTTATGTTATTCTAACTACCCCTACTGCAATTAAAGTTGCAGGTATTGTCTCTTAGATCCATCACACGAGGATAAAAAAAACATACCACGCAGACCCAAAAACACTGAGTGGACTGCACAGAGGGACCCCACTGAGCCTTGAAAGACTAAGACCATCCTTAAGGAAAAAAATAAAATCTTAGACGAGCCCCTTCAAGATAAAGCCGCATAATCAACTCCTGCTGCTTGGCCTCGTCAACGTGATTTTGAATTTAACTTCCGTTTCAACTCAAGACAATGTTTTCATCTCATGGACACATTCCTACGCGGACTTCCACAACACTTCCAACTGCTGGGTATGTAGGGCTATGCCTCTGTCAGTGATGGATGGACTTCCTTGGTGGGTGTCACCACTCTGCCAAAGAGATTTTAAACCACTCTGCTCTTTTCTGAGATGACAAAAAAAGACTTTCCTCTCTCTTGCCAATCATAACCTCTCCTTGCTCTCTTGGTGTAAGACCTACAGTCAATAGACTTGGGTCATGGGGTTACATTTGATATAAATCCCAGTGTAACAAAAGCCTAACCTACTTGTTGTAAATCTACCCTGGTAGCCCCGGTAAATCTACCTTATTTACATGCTAGGTGGACAAGATCCGTGTTATGATGATATGAATATATTGCTGCCTTATTCGTACCCTCTATAGGGACAACAGATATCAAGATTAAAGTAGAGGCCTTGACTAATTTCACAAAACAGGCCCTCCTAGATAAAACAAAAGCCATCCAAGCCTTAAATAAAGAACAAATCCAAATGAAAAAAGCAGTAATTCATAATAAAATGGGTTTAGACATATAGCCACTCAAAGAGGGACCTGTGCTATAATTAAGGTTAAATGTTGTATATACTTTCCTGACTTATCTGACAATGTATCAACTTTAGATGACATGAAAAACCAGATAAAAACAATGTCAAATGAAAACATTCCTTTCTAGATTTCAGTCCTATCTTATGTGAAGAGTGACTGGTGAAAAACTATATTTACCACTGATATAGTTGCCTTGATAGTTCTGCTTTGTGGACCCTAAATTTTACAATGTATTATGAACTTTGTAACCCAAAGATTGATGTCATTCTCCCAAATTGGCAGTCAAAGAGCCAGGGTGCAATATATCCCTATAAATGACCCTCATGAGTTAAAAACATCAAGAGGGGAAAATAAAAAAGAAATTCATAGGACCTAGACTCCATCTTAGGCCTGTTCCTGCTGATCATGCTCAGCCACCTTTCCAATAGACTCTGAACTCTGTGTTTAGTGCCTATGAAAACAACAACAGAAGGATAAGACCCCCTCCAGACAGGGGAACCTTGAAGATCATATCTAGGTTACTCATCGCCTAAGAGAAAACATACACTAATCACCCCTTCCTCCAGACAGGCCATAGATTTTTCTGTATCAGAGTGTAACCTCAGGTTTATTGATTACTGGCTAATTGTTTGACTCTTTGAACACATGAACACATAACACGTGAATGATGGGGTTATTGGGATTGTATTTTCCTTGGTTTATGTAAGTCTCAAGAAATTTGGAGTGGTGGATTCAGACACGTACACATGGGGTATAAAAGATTTTCACAAATGCTAGTCGGGGTCCTTGGCTAAAAAGAGATTCTGCCTTGGGCCCGCCAGTGTAATAAACTACACTCCACTATCTACATCGTCCTTCTGAGTAAGTTTGTTTTCTGAAATGCATGGCTACAACATGATTAATCCACAATATCCTGGATGCTTTGTTTTTAATGCCTTCAGCTGTATTTATTCTGTTTTAATTTGTGTTCCTTAAATGTAAAATAAAGCAACCTGAGAGTGTGGCTCCTTTTCTGATGGTCGGCCCAGGACTCAGCCAGAGGCCTCACACGTATCTACTTCCAGTATGGTAATGTGGAAATGAATTCTGATGCCTTATGCTACAAATTAGGTTAAATGGATTTAGGGGTTAAGCCATTTTCAATTCCTGCTCACCTAATGAGAAGGATTAAAGTATCGTAAATGATTAATACTTTATCTAATGATCATCTTACCTGGAATTCAGTCTTCTTAAAATAATCATCTAATGCTTTCAGAATTGAACTATTCCTTGGGCAATCTGAGGCCATGAAGATACTCAGTGAAGGTACTCATGTACGCAAACCAGCACGTCCAAATTGACTCTTCCTACTCACTGGGCTCTGATAAAAAATCGGGCTCCCAGTCTCTACATTGGCATAGTCCTTGTGAAACAAGAATTCTTTGCAAAACACAGACACATGTCACATTTCATTGGGGCAGAGGTTGCTTTCTAAGAACCTTAACTGTTCAGCTTCTTCCAACCCATCAGGAGTGTCCTTTCAAAAGTTTCAGAAAGAATCCAATGGCAGGTTCTCCATTTCAAAAATTTTGTTTTTCTAGCATAACATGTTCTTCTTGTTTGCCTTTTGTAATCATACAAAACATTCCTCTTAAGTGGCCTAATTGGAAGAATGTTTACTTCCCACCTGGCCTCAGACCAGCAGGTGAGCTTCACTTAAGACTCAGCAATAGAATTGATAGTTTTGAAACTCTTGGTGAAGAAGTAAATATAATCACAATGTCTTCTTTGAACACCTGTAGACCACAGTTCACTGCATAATTTTTATATTATTCATATATCTGTTTTGACCTACTCACCCATCTTTCTTTCTTATTCTCATTTTCTTAGTTTTAAACTTAATTTTTCTTTTACTTCATTTCCTCACCTGTTTTTAACAGTTTATCCTGATGAAACTTTGTTGTTAAGAAATTTCTCTACTATGTTCAAAATTATAATGCCAATTAAAACAGGAAAATAAAATAACCATCATCTTTTTTATCGGCCACACAACGTGGCATGCAAAATTTCCCCAACCAGTGGTGGAAACTGTGCCCCTTGGATTGGAAGCACAAAGTGTTAACCCCTGGTCCAAAATTACCATCATCTTTTTCTTAAAATATGTGACTCAGGGAATATCCATTTACTTAGAAATATAAAATTTTAAAATAAAAAGTCTTAGAAAAATTGACAGTTAAAATACAATTTGGAATAACTAGAATGTTTTATGAACGTTAATTGCTCAGTCATGTCCAATTCTTTGCAACCCCTTGGACTATAGCCTTCCAGGCTCCTCTATCCATGGAATTCTCCAGGCAAGAATACTGGAGTGGGCTGCCATTCCCTTCTCCAGGGGAATTTCCTGACCCAGGGATCAAACCCAGTTCTCATGCATTGCAGGCAGATTCTTTACCATCTGAGCCACCAGGGAAGCCCGTTTTATGAATAGATCATTTTAATTCAGTGAAGAAGTTTTATTTCACTTGTCAGAAAAGTTGTCAAACCTTGGAAACGGGCAAGAGAGATTACTGAGGTATCCATGAAGTGCTTGTGGAATTGCCTACCAGAATTTCCAGGAATTTCTGATTCTACGGGGTGTGGATCTTTGTGTTTGACCAGACTCTTCACAAACCTGTGGTGATAGAGTTTTACTTGAATAAAAAACTAATGATAAGGCAAATATTTCTTGTCCAAAACAAAGTGATGCAAATGAATTTTATCCAGTAGAGAATATAAATATCTGTAAGTTAATTCCTCCTTTGACTAAGTTTTGATATCTTACTGGTTTCCTCATTTATCAATGATTCGAGTAAAATATTTATAGGGGCTCATTTTGTACTTGTATGAGAATGATGATTTGGCTGCTTTGAAAGTTATACTTTAACACAATTTGTTCCGAATAAGTATACTCTCTTAGATTAAGGATTTTGCAATGTTTCAGAGTTTTCATGATACAATTTGCAGCTACTTAGGAGCAACAGTATAACATAATCGCAGGTTAAAATCCTGAATCTGTCCTTTAACAGCTGCTCTCTGGCCAGTTGCTTAGCCACTTTGTGTTCTAGTTTCTTTATCTTTAATATAAATGTGATAAATATATGTGATAAATATGTGTAAAGCACTTGGGACAATCGCACACTATTTTATTGTGATCTGTATTAAGTCATTGTGGGAAACAATGGAATCTTATCAAGCATCCTAGATGTTTTTAACTTCTGAATGCTTAATCCTGTTATAGTCAGAGAGAAAACCATTTTTACTATGTGGGGGATTCTTGCCTGCCCAGGGCTGTGTGAACAAGTGTGCCTGATCTGAATCCAGGGTAGGTGAGCAGGCAGCCCTCAGGTTCTCACCTGAGCTACATGCCAATTTGGCCTCTGTGATAGCTTTGCAATGTGTACACTTGGCTTCCATGAAATACATATCCAAGGATTCTCCTTGTGTTTTTCTGAATAAGGAAGATCACAGGGAGAATCTGGCAAGATTGTCAGCAAGCAGAAGGGAAGCTGCAGCCACATGTAGTTGACACATGGATGTTGACCTGCTGACATTCCACTGAGGCTCCTAGGCCTGTAGAGGCTCTACCTTCCTCTGAATCCTCCTTCAGTTTTCCCAGAGGTGTATGTGTTCAATTCTATGACAAAAGGCCCCACCTTCTGCAGGATACCCTCATCAGCAAGGAAAGGCAAGAAGAGACACAGGCTTCAGTTTGCCCTTGCGGGATTTTAGCCTGCTGGTGAGGGACCCTTCCTGACTGTCCATCCTGTGAACTTCAAACTCCAGCCCTGGTCTAGGGTTTACTTAAACAGTCTCCATAAGGCTGTATGCCTGTTTAAGCAAGACTTGGGATAGCATAAGCCAATCTCTTATAACAAATCTTATTTATAGTATATAGATGATAGATAGATGAGTGGATAGATAGATGGGTGCATAGACAGATATCAATATTGATATACATATATCCTGCTGATTCTACCTCTCTTGTTGAGCTATGACTCATGCAGAATTTGATACCTGAAGTAGAAAAGCCAAGGAGAGCTTATTCAATTATTTACCTATTCACTTAAAAATGAAGTTGTGCTACACACACATACATTATACCTTTTTCACTTAAAAACGTATGATGAACATATTGTTGCATGTGAGTACCTCATCCATTTTTAATAGATAATCCCTTGCAAATAGATACTATAATTTATTTGATAAAGTACCACTTCATGCAAGCAGTTTACTTTTAATGACAATATCACAGGAAACAATTCTATGTAACTATCTCTGTATATTTTTCTGATTCTACTCTTAGAATAAATTCCTAGAAGATAAATTACTTAGTCAGATGATATGCACAATTAAGTTTTGTATTTATTTCATCAGAAGAGTTGTTCCAATTTACTCTTCTACTAGCTGTGTATAAAAGGATCTGATTCTTCCAAACATCCTCGATATTTTAAATTGGGGCATCCTCCAGTGAATTTCAGTGGTTTGTTTTATGGATTGAGCTGGATATGCTGGTTCTTTTAGAGGTCCCTAATTACCAAGAATCCTTATTAAGCCAATTTTATGCTTTCCATTCAGGTGACATCCCTATAACCAATCTTTGAACTCTCAGGGTCAGTGACAGAAGCCAGAACCACTCCAGTTTCAGTCCTCCTGTTCACCTACAGGAACTTCCATCAAGGCTGTCTCTGAGCCTCCCAGATTGTGCTCATAGTGAGCAGATAGCCCATTGCTAGCTGAAAACATTTGCCAAAAGCAGCTTGCTTGGGTTAGTGCTGATGCGCTTATATTCACCAGTGTTTGCAAAGTACTAAAGTAATTGGAGATCTTTAGCAGAAAATTCTTGCTGACTGAGAGAGGAGGAACTGCTAAAATCCTCTAAACTCCCACAGCTCTTACTCAGAAGCATGTGAGTGCATTTAAAGTATCTTTTAATGGATGCTAAAAGGAGTTTGAAAGTTATCACCAGAGCCTACCGTGATGGCCGTGCTTGCACAACTGTTTATTTTCTATCCTGTTCAAAGGGATGTTTTCACATTGCAGGTTTAGAGAAAGCGAGGGGTCTCAAGAAGACTAATCTGTTTTAACTGTAAACCACAAGTATCCTTTAAAATCGGATCCCACCCATACTCTTTTCCTTTCCAAATGTCAAAGAAAACAAGCCTACTCTTACAAAAAAATCACTGTGAAATCTATTCTGTACTAAGTATATAGCATTTGAAATAGATTTACCCCATAATCCACGGTCTTTTCTCCTCAATCTTTCTCTGATTCTTGATTCAGGTGAAGAAATTCCTTATCCTTTCTACAGACAGCCACATACAGAAGAACTTCACATGGGAAATTACAGTGTTTTGGTGAGAAATGGCTTAAGGAAGTACTGTTGACCCCATGAGTACAATTAAGTGATTAGTCACCAGTATCGATGTTAATATTAGAGGAATACGTTTAAGAGGTTTTATATCTGTCTTGACAATCAGAAAGAATATTGAACTGGTAGGACTAAGACACTGAAAGCTAATTAAAATAATGGATATATGACAAAAATACAGTAACATTTTTTTATTTCAGAAATGTGAATCAGAAAGTCTTAGCAAGTGAGATTTATTTAAGACACTTGGGAAGTGTCCTACTCCTGAGTGGCTTCTTGGATGTAAGCCTGTGTGTAATTATTAAGATGAATCTTAGGGCATATAATTCTGTGTGGATGTGTTTGCGTTTTGGCAGTCATTTAGGTGAATGTGTCCATTCTTATCAGAGGAAAACTCCACTGCCATTTGGAATCACCTGAAACATTTTTTTGGTTTCCTTAAAAATTTCTGATCTGTTATCCAAGTGATCCAGAAATGAAGTGCTTTTTCTTCTAACAGCTTTTCTGCTGAGTAGTGACATTCAGGTTGCAATCAGTCAACAGTATCAATTATTTCTGAGACAAAACTTTCGGCTATAGAAATAAAGGGGGTCCTTCATCCTCAGACATGCAGTGCCAGGGGGTCAGTTGGTGGTCAGCTCTGGAGACAAAGCAACTTCTCATTGTCTTGGGTGGGCCTGCTTGTTAACAGGTGATAATCATTAGGATATTTCAGGATCTGGGTCCAGTCACATTTTAAGAAGGGCAGTTAGGCAGGAAGAAGGAAATGGGTTGAGAAGAGGGGACTTTGCATGATTTTTTTAAATGTTTATTTGTCTTTATTTATTCATTTGTTTGGCTGCATCAGGTGGGATGCAGGATCTTTGCTGTGGCTCACAGACTCTCTAGTTGTGCACAGGCTCAGTAGCTCCGTGGCATGTGGGATCTTAGTTCCCCAACAAGGGATCAAACTCGCATCCCCTGCATTACAAGTCAGATTCTTAACTACTTGACCACCAAGGATGTCCCTAGATTATTATTATTTTTTTTAACTTTGGAGCTTAACTAACTCGATTAATCTGAAGGCAGCTTAAGATGCCTGGGATGAGTGCTTGAAACAGATCTCTAACTCTGTTAGGAAATTTTAGAGGACACTCTAGTTCAATTCCCTCACTTTATAGATAAGTTATGGAAGTGAGGACTTTGACATTCTACTCATTTATAAGCTTTGCCTGTTCACTCAATAGGTGTTCAGTAAGTCCTTGTGCAGTGAGTGACGACATGGATGGAGAGACTGGATGAGTGATGGGATAAAAGAAATACAGAAAAAATTGTGTGCTAGAGGAAGCACTCAAGTTAATGACATTGTTTTCTAGAATAGTGCTGCACTGTTCCAAGAATATGCAAAACTGAGCAGCAGAAATAATTTGCAATCTTATGGTTTGACTGAGGAGGCAGTGTGATGGTATAATTCTTCACTTGTGAACATCCATCATCACTCTATTGGTGGAGCTCTGAAGTGTAGATACTTCTGCTAGATAGGATGTGGGAGTTAGAGTCAACTATCAAGCCAGAGCCCTGCCCTCCAGGGCTGACCAACCAGGGTGTGTCCATCTGTAAGATGGTAGTGAATGGTGGAGTAAACACAGCCTGTGATTTTGCAGCACAGTGTCCCTATTTGCAGAACTATAATAAGTAGGGGACAAAGTTATAGTCCTGATCTCTAAACAACTATGCTCTAACCTCATGATCACCAAACTTTTTTTGATCGTGTATCCTTATCATGCTTTTTCAGCATGAACTCTGCTGTGAGTGTACTTATCTACTCAGAAATTATGTTGTTCAGTCACCAAGTCATGTCCCACTTTTTGCGACCCAATAAACTGCAACATGCCAGGCTTCCCTGTCTCTCACCAAACCCAGAGTTTGCCCAAGTTCATTGCATAACTCAGTGAAGCTATGAGCCATGCTATACAGGGCCACCCAAGACAGATGGGTCATAGTAGAGAGTTCTGACAGAACGTGGTCCACTGGAGAAAGGAATGGCAAACCACCCCGGTATACTTGTCGTGAGAACCCCATGAACTTAGAAATTATAGGTGTTTCTTTTTAACTCGTACATAATGTTTCCAAAGCAGAAGTTTAAAAAATAAGATAAAAATAAATATAAGTAGATATATAATGGTTCCTTCCTGCACACAATGGGGTGGGTAAAATCCATGCTGTAAACAATTTCTAGTCATCTCTGAAGTACAGTAATTATACCTCTCTTTCAATCCCAATCACATCTACATATTCTGTTCTCTAAATATCAAATCATGGATTTAATCTTTAATAAAACATGTTAAATAATAAGGAAAAGAAAGACAAAGAAGGATAAAATAGGTAATATATTCACAGACCACAGCAAACAAAGAATCTATGTGAAGCTGCTACAGTACTCATTTCTGTGACTCACCACAGCTGAAGTTGATATCCATAAATTCTTTCTTCCATTACTTGGCTCATACTTTCTCCTCCACCAATTAGGACCTCAACTGGTGAGGGTTTTTCCCTAAAAATCAGTGGGGCTCTCTTTTATCAGTTGATGTACTTTTTAGTTAACTTTTACTATAGAAAATGATGGTATTAAGGGTCATCACAGAGAATCCCCCTGGATTCCAGAAATGGTCCTCTCTGGTCACATTTTCTGGCATCAGTTGAACGTCCTCTTGATAATCAGGATCAACCACCTAACAGAGCAGCCCCTTTCTTTGCCTGTTCGGGTAGTTGTAAGAAGAACTCAGAAAGATACAATAGCAGAGTGAAGCTCCAGCTCCATGGAACCACTGTTCTAAGGATTTCTCTTTTGGAAACCAAGACCTCCAAACTTCAGAAATGAAATTGTAGATATGGATATAAGAACTCTGTAAAGTGGGATATTTGGTGTGAAAACAATGAAAGGAGCCATTCCCTCTTGAAAGCACTGATTCTTAGACAATCCATGTATTCTGAGAGAGACAGCACCCATTATTGTTCCCTGATTAAAAGTATGTACTAAATCTTATATAACAGAATCATAACTCCTCAGAGTTTTGTGGGGTTTGATGCTATTGTATATGGAAGACTGGGGTTTAATTATCATTTTGTTTGCTGTATTATATAAAGATATAACTGGTCTGAGTGAACTCCGGGAGTTGGTGACGGACAGGGAGGCCTGGCGTGCTGCAATTCATGGGGTCGCAAAGAGTCGGACACGACTGAGCGACTGAACTGAACTGAACTGACTTTAGTATACTAACCACCCTGTGACTCTGACAAGTTCATTTATTAGTTCTTGACCATTGCAATACAGTAAAACATAAAAAGCAAATTAAAAAATTAAGGAAGAAGTAAAACTCTCTGTAAATAATCTGGTTCTTTCTATAGAAATTCCTAAAAACCTAAAAAGCAACAACTGCCTTGTGATGTTGGATCTGGGACTCTGCAAGCTACATCTCTTTTGCTGGCTGATTCCATGTTAGAATCTATTTGCCAGTAGGGGACCTGAGGGACATGAAATTTTGTTTCTGAGAAACTTGTTTCTGAGATTCTGAGGAATTTCTTTAGAAACAATCACATTATTTGCAAAGAGGGAGAGAGTTTTACTTCTTCCTTCCTGATCATTTTTCTTTTATATTTCTTTTTTATGTTTTACCATATTGCAATGGCCAAAACCTCCAGGATGATGTTGAAGAGAGGTGGGGAGAGTGAGCATGCTCAGTTGGGTCTAAGATCTCTGAGCTCAGAGAAGGGGTCTGGAATCCAGACCCATAAGGAGGGTGGGTGCTGACTGGCACAGGTGTCTCCAAGGAGTCTTATGAATCTGGATCTGCAAGTGTTACATATTTACAAGAAGAAACTGCCACCACTAAAATGAAGAAGATTTTTGGCAGGTGATACTCGTAGGAAAATCGGTGGGAAGCAAACAAGTCAATCCTTTCTTCCTCCTCAAGCTTTCATCTCCTTCGGGTGCCCCCTACTGGCAAACAGAGCCTAACATGGCATCAGCTAGCACAACAGAAGTATTGTTTGCAGAGTCCCAACCCAACATCGCAAGGCAGACTGTAGACAGGTGGATTTGAGGCCGAAACCCAATAGTTAAATCACATACACCCAAGAAGTAATCCTATGGGTTGTTTAGACTCAAGCATGTCTTCTCTTCAATCCCAGAGTGAGTCTCAAGAGTTGCTCGAACTTCGGTTCCGTTTTGCTTTCCTCATTCCGAGATTTGTTTGAGAAAGACTGCCATACTTGCAACTAATGTGGTTTCCTTCAGCCCCAAGATCTGCATTCAGGTGAGATGTGGGGAGCTGGTACTGTGGATTTGAGGTGGCTGCCTGAAACCTCTAACCAGATTCACTGCTGCTCTAAACTTAGCCCCTCCCAGCTTTCCTCCTTCATCCACCCCTCCCCAACTTTCCTGATCATTGTAACTCCTTTCGACAAAAGTATTTTATTCTTGGCCCTAAAAACATTCTTTTTAAGCAATTCCCATGTTAAATAGCATGTTCCATTCAATGTTCTACGCCCCTTCCACTGCCACCCTCCTCCTCACACATGCCTGCATGCACAGGCATGTACGTCACACGTGTGCACACACATGGAAACTGCAGCATAAAGCTTGGCAGATTCTGCTCAAAGAGATTAAGAGAATTCCTCACAGTCATACAAGTACAGAGAGGCAGAGTTGATATCCAGCCTCCACACTGGTTCTTGAGCTCTTACCCTTCCTATTTCCTTACACTTTCTCTTTTTTTTTAATACTAAAAATAATAACTCCACTTACATCATTTCATTTTTTGAAGTGTTTTCACATATCTTGTTATCTGTGATGATCACAACTCCTCTGGAAAGTAGGACAGGTCATATTATTTTCTTTATGTTACAAGATATGAAACTTGGCTTATAATATTTCCCAATGGAAAGAGGAAAATATTTCTAAAAGGAAGCATCCAAGCAGTTTTGATTGTCTCCATTTCAATGTACTTTTCATTAAAGCTCCTTTAAAATTTTTTAAATTTAAAAATTTTAAATAACGCCTTTAAAAAAATAAATCCTACTTTTATAACACCTGTAGTCTGTCACTCTCACTGTATACTGTTGACCACTGTTTGTATTTTTATGGATGGTTTTACTTTCAGGGGACAGGGGCATGTGTAGAATGTGAATATCTTTGCTGGGCTCTTTTAAGCCTGAAACATATCATATTCAGGCAAGATCATTATCAGTAATCAAATCAGAATGAAATGTGTTTGTCTCCGTGTAGGAAACTTTAACATTGTTGGTTCCCCACAGTATTAATCGGGGCATTTACATCTTTGTTTTGTACTCTGTTCTCTACTTGCACAATTTGGGGGCATATCTTTTGTAATATCTTTTTGGTGTTCACTTTGTGTACAATTTAAAAAAGAATAATACAAAATGAACAGTATGTACTTATTTCTTACTATGGTGTTGGCCTTGCACTACCTCAGAGATAGGAGCATACAGCTACTTATCATTGATAAATCATCTTAAACACTCTTTTTAATTGAAGTATAGTTGATTTACAATATTATATTAGCTTCAGGTGCACAACAGTGGTTCAATAATTTTATAGTTTACACTCCATTTAAAGTTATTATAAATACCTATATTTCCTTGTGGCTTACAATATATTCTTGTCCTTATTTATTTATTACACAGTAGTTTGTATTTCTTAATCCTTTACTCCAATCTTGCTCCTCCCCCCTCCCACTCCCCATTGGTAACCGCATACGGAGAAGGCAATGGCACCCCACTCCATTACTTTTGCCTGGAGAATCCCATGGATGGAGGAGCCTGGTGGGCTGCAGTCCATGGGGTCGTTAGAGTCAGACACAACTGAGCGGCTTCACTTTCACTTTTCACTTTCATACATTGGAGAAGGAAATGGCAACCCACTCCAGTGATCTTGCCTGGAGAATCCCAGGGACGGGGGAGCCTGGTGGGCCGCCGTCTATGGGGTCGCACAGAGTCGGACACGACTGAAGTGACTTAGCAGCAGCAGCAGCAGTTGTTCTTCATATTTGTGTTTGCTTCTGCTTTGTTTTGTTCATTTGTTTGCTAAAAATCTCTTTTGTTTTACATTAGTTATTTGAGAATTTGTAGTTCCACATTCTTCCAGGGTCTTTTGCTTTGTGAAATGTATTTTCTGGGTTACAAACAATTCTGGTCTTAAGCAGTAAATTGGCCTTTACTCCACCTTGTCTTAGCCGTATACCAGCTCATCCTTATCAGAAACTTTCAAAAAAACACTTCTCTTAAAACCAGCAATGTTATCCTCAGCCTTATGCCACAGGGATACATAAAATAATAAGTTTGTGTTGAATGCTTATTAACTATCTGCTTCTCTCTCTTCACAAATCTAACCTCACTGTGCTGGTTCATTTTAATATGTCATCTTGGCTGGGCTACAGTGCCCAGATATTTGTTCAGTTTTCTGCGTGTTGCTGTGAACGTGTTTTTTGAATGAATTTTTACATTAGTATATTTTGAATAAAGCAAATTGTCCTCACTAATGTGGGTTAGCCTCACCTAATCAGTTGGCAGCCTTAACCAGAACAAACACATTGACCTCTCCCAAAAAAGAAACAATTCCACCAGAAGATTGCCTTTGTATTTGAACTGCAATTCTTCCCTGAGTCTCCAGTCTGCTAGCTTGCCCTTTCTGATTTTGGATCCCTCCCTCCCTCTCTCTCTCTCTCTATATATATATATATATATATTTTTTTTTTTCCAGAATCCTAATGTGTGCTCAGTTAGTCTTGTCCAGCTCTTTGCAACCCCTTGGACTCCTCTGTCCATGGAATTTTCCATGCAAGAGCACTAGAATGGGCTGCCATTTCCTCCTCGAGGGGATCTTCCCGACCCAGGGATTGAACCTGCGTTTCCTGCGTCTCCTGCATTGTCAGGCAGATTCTTTACCCCTGAGCCACCTGGGAAATCCCACTGGCATCTTACCTTCCAGAATAATTTTTGGGTTGCATGCTACAACACACATGCTATTTGGCATGAAGTGATTAAACAGTAATAACAATAACAGAGATCCTGTTTCCTAAAAATGCTTAATGGTGCTTCTCAGGAAATGCCACTCTACTTGGTTAATGGGAGATCCACTTTCAGCTTGGACTCCAAACAGAAAGAAACTATTTCCCCAAAGGTTTTAAACATCACTCTTCCTCACAGATTTAAATTTACACTTATAACCATCTTACTATATAAGAGATATAACATTATATTAATCATACTAAATAAAATTATAATACTCTAGAGAAAAATTTGTCTCCAGTTTTGCTACTCCAGCAAACCAAATGTTTCATCTTACAGTTTTCCTTTCAGTTTGCCCCCCAAAAAAATTTTTTTCAAGTTATAGTGATAGCAAAGCTATAATTTTATATTCTCCTTTTATCAAAAAAAGTATCTAATTAGAGGGAAGAAAAATGTTTTTATTTTTCTGAATTTCAGAAGGAAATTCCAAACAAAAAATAAAAAGTTGGTGTTGAAACTTGATTACTCTGTGTGACTAGGTACCAAGGGATAAAATAAAAACAAATTGACCAAAAAACAAAACAAAACAAAACAAATTGACCTAATTGACTTGACCATTTTCTTTGATTTAGTTCACATAATTAGAACCTGGTTTACACTGGGAGTGGGTAAAGAAAAATCAGGAAACAATGCCTGCTCTCCAAGCCATTGAGAACATCATCTTCTCTAAAGTTAAATTTTTAACCACTAGGTAGGCCTCACAGTCATCCAGTAACCTACTGATTTGCATACAGCACCCTAATGCTAACCAAGTAGATGAACTGAAATTAGAAGTTTCTGTCAAATTGATTCACTTTATTGTACACCTGAAATTAACACAAAATTGTAAATCAACTATACTTCAATAAAAATTAATTTAAAAAAGTTTCTGTCAAGTAGAAAGGGTAAATCAATGGAAAAGTGTGATGATGGAAAGGCATCAAAAGCATAGAGGATTATAGCAGAAGGATATAATCCTTCTGTTCTTCCAGAGACAAAAGAGAGGGGATAAATGAGCCTACACTGTCTGGTTAGTGGGCTGAGATTTTGTGGCTGTCTGTTTTTTGCTGTATCATACAGCCATCTGTTCTGATCCTGAATTAGGGGTTCCTTGGGAAAGCACTAATTCTTACAACATTCTAAGTATTTCTTGCAAAATAAGCTAAAATTGGTTTGGAATAATGAAGGCACCTGTATAAGAGTGATGAATGTCTCCCCAGGGGTTCTCAGGGATGCCAGGCCCCAGCCCTGGTAACTGGTACCAGGTCCAGTCAGAAGCTGACGTCTCCACTAATGATCTGGAAGAGGGAGTCAATGGCTGATTAATGAAATTCACAGTTGCAGTGAAATGACGGATTGGACACAAGAAAGCAAAGAAATTAGTCATGTTGGTCAAATGAGATGCATCTTATGGAAATGCTTGCGCATCCTTTAAACAGAAAATCAGCATCTGAAACTCATTTAATGGGATCGATCAGTCCAGAAAGCACCACTTCCAGCAGAGGCCTGGAGGTGATGCCAGGAAGAAGATTAGACAGGAGATGGGATGCTGAGCCAGCACAATTGGAGCTTCTCTGGAAAGACCTCAGGCTATTTGGCCAGTGTTCACATGCTTCCCACAGCTCCTGACACTGAGCCACAGCCTCTGAAGTCCACTTTGCTTCTGCCTGTCCAGCCTGTCCTCTGCCTTCTAGTTCTGCCTGGAAAGATGGCTCCACATGGGCTTCCTAGCATTGGTTTCAACAAGACAAAGTTGACAGCGTGCAATGTCTTGTTCCTCTGAGGGTAATGACTGGGCCAAGGCTAGAGGTATAGGTCCAGCATCAAAATGGAAGTCTGGCTAGTGTTATGGTGGGAATTGTGGTCTTCATCTCTGGCTCATCCTCTGTTCTAAGACGGGTGTCTATTCACAGTCCTCCTGCTCATGGCGTCTGCTGCTTTCAGGCTCCCATGGTTGGGGCAATTTGAATTCATTTCCCTGGATCTGTGTGCACCCCTTCACTGTCCTGTGAACTTCTGAGACAACATGTGGGACTAAAGAAAGTAAGTGTCCTTCAGTGAAAACCTACGGTTTTTGAAAGTCCTAGTTTCAATCATCTGTTTCCTTCAGTCTCATAAGAACCTAGTTTATATCCTCAGGTTGGCTGCACCACTCCCTCTCATCTCCTCACTCCTTCGCTGTCTTGAGTGTGAACTTAACACGGACTCCTGACCTTGCCCTGAGGTAAAGGGAGCTCAGGCTTCATGGATTAATAGCCACTTTTCTATCTTTAATAATGTCTCCATCGCCTGTAGGGTAATATGGCACAGCAAATTTCCCTATCACAGTATAGCATTGTATAAATTAACCTCATATTAAGTTTTTAAATCAAAATATAGCTTCTTTTCTCGTGAGAACAAAAAAATAATTAAAAGAGACTTTTCCAACATTATTTTTGGGGCCATTCAGAGAACTTAAGTTTATGTTAATAATTATTTAACATTCAGAATAGTTATGGATTACAGGCTGAAACTTGAAAGCAAACTGTTACATGGTTGTAAGGTTACCCAAGAAGAAATAACAATGGTAGGCAGAAATATCATTTGATGTATTTAAAGTCAGACAGTGTCCTATGGGCTGTGGATTTAGATGGGGCACCTAGAATCTAGGTTCTTCAGGGTTAAAGTTAATTGATTATTATTACAAAACTGAGTTGGGAGACCAAAATCTCACTAGTAACCTCTCACATCACTTTGGTCTAGATTTCCTTAGTGTGAATCTCTCTTTAGGGTGCTGAGTTCATCCCTTCTGGTAACATAGAGACCCAGTTTCAAGGTACAACCCTCTAAGAATGCAATGGTGTGGACGACCCTCATTATGAACTTCAAACAGTCTGGCTCAGCTGTGACTGACTTAACTATGGAGAAGGCCCTCCTATTGTTTTGTAGCTGCTACTGAAGCCAAAGCCATTACTTGTCAAATCATGACCGAATCATCCTATCCAGCTTCTAAGAGAAAAGATCTGACATATCCCAACGCCTGCAGCCTTTGCTTCTGTTCATGACGGGAAGCCTCCACTCTGGTCAGACCATGGCTCAGCTCTCTGATTCCTGTGTCTTTCCCTTGGAGCCCTCACAGAGACTGCTGCTGAGATTACACTTAATGTCACCCTCAATTAACCTGACAGGATCCAGGCTTCCCTAACCCCTCCAGGACTGAGAGAAAAGAAGAGGCTTTGGGTGGGAGGCTGAAACAGGCTTCTATGTTCCTGGATCGTTTGCAGGTAAATCTCTCAGAAAATTGCCATTTTATTGTTTCCAGGCCCTGAGCTCACATTACACCAACCAAAGCCTGGAAATATCTGTCAGGTCATCCATCAGCTTTTACAGGGTGAAGACCTTTGAGAAACATGGAAAGCACTCAACTAGTTGGAAATGTTAATGACATAGTCCAAGTAAACACCAAGCCTTCATGCCTGGATATTACCTTCCAATTTCTTCTTTCAGATAAAAATAACATGGAACTCTACTGCAACAGAAAAAAAACAGGATAGTGTCAGAGTAAAATGCTTTGGAAATTTTTCCAAAGGAAATTAAAATGCAGTTCCTGTCAACCTTTCTCAGAGAAGCTATTCTTTCTTCCTGGAAGTTGGACCATATGCAATCCAAATCATTATAGTCTTTACTGAAGTAATGGGGTATTGGATATTTCTTCACAAACAAATGTTTTATTACTTAATTACTTTTTATCCATACTACGATTGAGTAACATTTGTTATCCAGAATATATCAAGAAAATAGCTGAAAAATAAGAAAAGAATTCTGCTGGCTTGTTCAACCCCTTTTAATTTAGGAATACATAAACATATTTTACAAAATCCCTGATGGATTATGAACTATTATTTCATTGAATTAGATTTATCATTACAAGAACAAGAGACAGAGTTGATAGATAAAGCAAATGAAAATACAGAGCACCCAGATAATTTTGATTTTCAGATGAATAACAAAGATGTTTTTATAATATACCGATGTTACATGTGATATACTTATAGTAAAAAAATGTTCTGAAATACAAACTTAACTGGCCATACTGCATTTTACCTAGTAAACTGAGAAGAAACTAGTTTTATCAGAAAGGCTTTTAGTGTTTCAAATACTCTGGCTTGTCCTTTAGAAAGTAACTAATCCTTGACAATTAAGCTAGCCACTTGGATGTCAACAAAAATTTTTTAAGAATGAATTGAAAAAGATTAGAGGCTGACTATGTAGTCATTGATTTCCAGATTATCAAGGTCAATTTACAGCTCTTAATTGTTTATTCTTTTTTATAATTGTTGCTTTTTAGTCGCTAAGTCCCATTCTCTGTGACCCCAGGGACTGCAGGTCTGAAGGCTTTTCTTTCCTTCACTATGTCCTAGAATTTGCTCAAATTCATGTCCATTGAGATGGTAATGAGATCCAACCTTCTCATCCTCTATCACCCCCTTCTCCTCCTGCCTTCAATATTTCCAGCTCTGCACATCAGGTCACCAAAGGATTGAAGCTTCAGCTTCAGCACAATGAATATTTAGGGTTGATTTCCTTTAGGATTGACTGCTTTGATCTCCTTGCTGTCCAAGAGACTCTCAAGAATCTTTTCCAGCACCACAGTTTGAAAGCATCAATTCTTCTGTGCTCAGCCTTCTTTCTTTATGGCCCAGCTCTTACATCCATACATGATTACTGGAAAAACCATAGCTTTGACTATACAGACCTTTGTTGTCAAAGTGATGTCTCTGTTTTTAATACATTGTCTAGGTTTGTCAGCTTTTCTTCTAAGAAGCTGTGTGCTTACTCACCCAGTCATGTCCGACTCTTTGTGACCCCATGGACTGCAACCTGCCAGGCACCTCTGTCTGTAGGGATTCTCCAGGCAAGAATACTGGAGTGGGTTGCCATGCCCTCCTCCAGGGGATCTTCCCAACCCAGGAGCAAGTGTCTTTTAATTTCATGGTTGCAGTCACCCACTATAGTGATTTTGGAGCCCAAGAAAATAAAATCTGACATTGTTTCCACATTTTCCCCTTTTATTTCCCATGAAATGATGGGACCAGATGCCATGATCTTTGCTTTTTGCATGTTGAGTTTTAAGCCAGCTTTTTCACTCTCCTCTTTCACCCTCAATCAAGAGGCTCTTTAGTTCCTCTTCACTTTCTGCCATTGGAGTGGTATCACCTGCGTATCTGAGGTTGTTGACATTTCTCCCAGCAATCTTGATTCCAGCCTATGCTTCATCTAGCCAAGCATTTCATATGATACACTCTGTATAAAAGTTAAATAAGCAGGATGGCAATATACAGCCTTGATGTACCCCTTTCCCAATTTTGAACTGGTCCCTTGATCCATGTCCGGTTCTAACTGTTGCTTCTTGATCTGCATATAGGTTTCACAGGAGGCAGCTAAGGTTGTCTGGCATTCCCACCTCTTTAAGAATGTTCCAATTTGTTGTGATCCACATACTCAAAGGCTTTAGCATAGTCAATGAGCAGAAGTAGATGTTTTTCTGGAATTTCCTTGCTTTCTCTATGGTTCAGTGGCTGTTGGCAATTCAGTCTCTAGTTTCTCTGCCTTTTCTAAATCCAGCTTGTACATCTGGAAGTTCTTTGTTCAACTACTGTTGAAGCCTAGCTTGAAGGATTTTGAGCATGACCTTGCTAGCATGTGAAAAGAGTGCAATTGTGTGGTAGTTTGAACATTCTTTGGCATTGCCTTTCTTACTGACATTTTCCAGTCCTGTGGCCACTGCTGAGTTTTCCAAATTTGCTGACATATTGAATGCACCATTTTAACAGCATCATCTTTTAGGATTTGAATAGCTCAGCTGGAATTCCATCACCTCCACTAACTTTGTTCATAGTAATGCTTCCTAAGGCCTACTTGACTTCATATTCCAGGATGTCTGGCTCTAGGTGAATGATCACACCAATGTAGTTATCCAAGTCATTAAGATCTTTTTGTATAATTCTGTGTATTCTTACCATCTTTTCTTAAACTCTTATGCTTCTTTTAAGTCTTTGCCCTTTCTGTACTTTATGTAACAATTTTGTAATTTTTATAATAATGTGCCTTAATAGATCTTCCCCAGGATTCTTGATCACAGTAAAGAAGTAGAGACATGAACAGTAAAGGACCCAATAATAAGAAAAACAAGAATTTCATGTTGATATTTGAAATCACTACATTGTTGTAATTGTTTCTAAAAATTAGGTTTCAAATGAAGCAAATGAAATTGTTTCACTTGCTGTCAACAAGGGTATTTTGAATTTGCTTTTAAAATCCTTTTGTAACTCTCATTAGGTTTTCTTAAGACTGTCTAGAAATTAGTATTTTAAGTTTTTTTACTAAGGAGAAAATAAAAATGTATTTTTACTTGTAAAATTATATTAAACCATCTTCTGACATATCCTTGATGGTATTAAGTTTGTTGAATTAAATTGCAGTTCAGTTCAGTCGCTCAGTCATGTCCAACTCTTTGCGACCCCATGAATTGCAGCACGCCAGGCCTCCCTGTCCATCACCAACTCCCGGAGTTCACTCACACTCACGTCCATCGAGTCAGTGATGCCATCCAGCCATTTCATCGTCCGTTGTCCACTTCTCCTCCTGCCCCCAGTCCCTCCCAGCATCAGAGTCTTTTCCAATGAGCCAACTCTTCACATGAGGTGGCCAAAGTACTGGAGTTTCAGCTTTAGCATCATTCCTTCCAAAGAAATTCCAGGCCTGATTTCCTTCAGAATGGACTGGTTGGATCTCCTTGCAGTCCAAGGGACTCTCAAGAGTCTTCTCCAACACCACAGTTCAAAAGCATCAGTTCTTCAGTGCTCAGCTTTCTTCACAGTTCAACTCTCACATCCATACATGACCACTGGAAAAACCATAGCCTTAACTAGACAGACCTTTGTTGGCAAAGTAATGTCTCTGCTTTTCAACTTGCTATCTAAGTTGGTCATAACTTTTCTTCCAAGGAGCAAGCGTCTTTTAATTTCATGGCTGCAGTCACCATCTGCAGTGTATTCGAAACTGCAAAAATTCCATTTTTTGCCAAAATTGCAGTAGGTGGGACTATATCTCTTGATTAGAGCTGATCAGAAGTAACTAGGTATGAGTGATCCTAAAATTTATGTTAACAATATTTTTCAATGATTTTTTTCTTACCAATTACAAATACTCATCAAAAATTGTGTGCCTCCAGCTGTGATTTTTAAAGGAGGGATCAATATATTTGTCATTTTTTAAAAATCTCCCTACTTTGGCCACCTCATGCGAAGAGTTGACTCATTGGAAAAGACTTTGATGCTGGGAAGGATTGGGGGCAGGAGAAGAAGGGGACAACAGAGGATGAGATGGCTGGATGGCATCACTGACTCGATGGATGTGAGTCTGAGTGAACTCTGGGAGATGGTGATGGACAGGGAGGCCTGGCGTGCTACGATTCATGGGGTTGCAAAGAGTTGGACACAACTGAGCGATTGAACTGAACTGAACTGATTATGATATAATAGGAAAAGGATTATGTCAAGGCTGTATATTGTCACCCTGCTTATTTAACTTATATGCAGAGTACATCATGAGAAATGCTGGGCTGGAAGAAGCACAAGCTGGAATCAAGATTGCCAGGAGAAATATCAATAACTTCAGATATGCAGATGACACCTCCTTATGGCAGAAAGTGAAGAGAAACTAAAAAGACTCTTGATGAAAGTGAAAGAGGAGAGTGAAAATTTGGCTTAAAGCTCAATATTTAGAAAACGAAGATCATGGCATCTGGTCCCATCACTTCATGGGAAATAGATGGGGAAACAGTGGAAACAGTGTCAGGCTTTATTTTTTGGGGTTCCAAAATCACTTCAGATGGTGATTGCAGCCATGAAATTAAAAGATACTTACTCCTTGGAAGGAAAGTTATGACCAACCTAGATAACATATTAAAAAGCAAAGATATTATCTTGCCAACAAAGGTCCGTCTAGTCAAGGCTATGGTTTTCCAGTGGTCATGTATGGATGTGAGAGTTGGACTGTGAAGAAGGCTGAGAGCCAAAGAATTGATGCTTTTGAACTGTGGTGTTGGAGAAGACTCTTGAGCGTCCCTTGGACTGCAAGGAGATCCAACCAGTCCATACTAAATGAGATCAGCCCATTGTGTTCCTTGGAAGGACTGATGCTAAAGCTGAAACTCCAATATTTTGGCCACCTCATATGAAGTGTTGACTCATTGGAAAAGACTCTGATGCTGGGAGGGACTGGGGGCAGGAGGAGAAGAGGCCGACAAAGGATGAGATGGCTGGATGGCATCACCGACTCGATGGACATGAGTTTGAATGAACTCCGGAAGTTGGTGATGAATAGGGAGGCCTGATGTGCTGCGATTCATGGGGTCGCAAAGAGTCGGACACAACTGAGTGACTGAACTGAACTGAACTGATTATGATACAAATATTACTTATGATAAAAATCTTTAAAAATTCAGTTTTAATTAACTGTAGATGATATCTTCATTCATTCATAAGCCAGAATGTACTATCTGTAAATTTGTTTTATAGATCAAAATTGGCTCACTCGGTATCTGGAATTTTCAGCCAAATGACTAATTATTTTTAAAAGTTACTTTGTTGAGACATGTTACCTAGTATAAAATGCACCCATTTTTATAGAACAATTCAAAGACAAACGTATATGTCTATGTAACTACCACGACAATCAAGATATAAAACATTTCATTACTTTCATTGAAATCAAGTAAGGGATGTTGGCAATTTGATCTCTTGCTCCTCTGCCTTTTCTAAATCCAGCTTGAACATCTGGAAGTTCTCAGTTAACGTACCATTGAAGCCTAGTTTAGAGAATTTTCAGCATTTCTTTGCTAGAGTGTGAAATGAGTGCAATTATGTGGTAGTTTGAATGTTCTTTGGCATTGCCTTTCTTTGGGATTGGAATGAACACTGACGTTTTCCAGTCCTGTGGCCAATGCTGAGTTTTCCAAAGTTGCTGGCCAATTGAGTACACCACTTTAACAGCATCATCTTTTACGATTTGAAATAGCTCAACTGGAATTCCATCACCTCCACTAGCTTTGTTCTTAGTGATGATTCCTAACTAAGGCCCAGTTGACTTTGCACTCCAAGATGTCTGGCTCTAGGAGAGTGATCACACCATCGTGGTTATCTGGGCCATTAACATCTTTTTTGTATAATTCTTCTGTGTGTTCTCACCACCTCTTCTTGGTATCGTCTGCTTCTGTTAGTTCTATATAGTTCCTCTCCTTTATCGAGCCCATCTTTGCATGAAATGTTCCCTTGGTATCTCTAATTGTCTTGAAGAGATGTTTCCCATTCTATTATTTTGCTCTATTTCTTTGCTTTGTTCACTTAGGAAGGCTTTCTTATCTCTCCTTGCTATTCTTTGGAACTCTGTATTCAGATGGATATATCTTTCCTTTTTTCTGTTGCCTGTTGCTTCTCTTCTTTTCTCAGCTATTTGTAAGGCCTCCACAGACCATCATTTTGCCTTTTTGCATTTCTTTTTCTTGACGATGGTTTTGGTTCTGGTACAATGTTACAAGGCTTCTGCCCATAGTACTTCAGGCAGTCTGTCTATCAGATCTAATCTCTTGAACCTATTTGTCACTTCTACTGTATAGTCATAAAGGATTTGATTTATACCTGAATGGCCTGGTGGTTTTCCATACTTTCTTCAATGTAAGTCTGAATTTTGGAGTAAGGAGCTCATGATCTGCACCACAGTCAGCTCCCAATCTTGTTTTTGCTGACTGTATAGAGTTTCTCCATCTTTGGCTGCAAAAAATATAATCAATCTGATTTCAGTGTTGACCATCTGGTGATGCCCATGTGTAGAGTCTTCTCTTATGTTGTTGGAAAAGGATGTTTGCTATGACCAGTGTGTTCTTGTGGCAAGACTCTGTTAGCCTCTGCCCTGCTTCATTTTGTACTCCAAGGTCAAACTTGCCTGTTACTCCAGGTAACTCTTGACTTCTTACTTTTACATTCCAGTCTCCTATGATAAAAAGTACATCTTTTGGGGGTGTTAGTTCTAGACGGTCTTGTAGGAATTCATAGAGCCATTCAACTTCAGCTTCTTCAGCATTAGTAGCTGGAACATAGTCTTAGAGTACTCTGCTATTGAATGGTTTACCTTGGAAATGAACAAAGATCATTCTGTTGTTTTTGAGATTGCACCCACGTTTTGCATTTTGGACTCTTTTGTTGATATAAGAGCTACTCCATTTTTTCTATGGAATTCTTGCCCACAGTAGTAGATATAATGGTCATCTGAATTAAATTCACCCATTCTGGTCCATTGTAGTTCACTGATTCCTAAATGTCAATGTTCACTCTTGTCATCTCCTGTTTGACCACTTCCAATTTACCTTGATTCATGGACTTAACATTCCAGGTTCTTATGCAATATTGTTCTTTACAGTATTGGACTTTATATTCACCACCAGAAAAATCCACATCTGGGTGTAATTTTCACTTTGGCTCCATCTCTTCATTCCTTCTGGATCTATTTCTCCTCTCTTCTCCAGTAGCATAATGGGCATCTATCGACCTGGGGAGTTCATCTTTTCAGGTTATATCTTTTTGCCTTTTCATAACATTCATGGGGTTCTCAAGGCAAGAATGCTGATGTGGTTTGCTTTTCCACATCTTCAGTGGAACTCCAGTGGAGTTCTTGTCAGAACTCTCCACCATGAGCCATCCATCCTGGGTGGCCCTGTAAGGCATGGCTCCTAGTTTCGCTGAGTTAGACAAGGCTGTGATTCATGAGATCAGTTTGGTTAGTTTCCTGTGGTTGTGGTTTTCATTCTGTCTGTGCTCTGATGGATGAGGATAAGAGGCTTGTGGAAGCTTCCTGATGGGAGGGACTGGCTGTGGGAAAAACTGGGTCTTGCTGTGGTAGGCAAGGCCATGCTCAGTAAATGTTTAATCCAATTTTCCACTAATGGATGTGGCTGTGTTCCCTCCCTGAGTCTTCTTTTCAGTGACTTCTTATGGCAAAGATTAACTCAGGCAAGATGAGGTTCTGAGTGAAGAAGGAAGTGTTATGTGAATCACAATACATTCTGAGTTGACAACTGCACACTTAACAGAGATGGTACTGTAGTTTTCGAGCCCCTTTTAGCCATTCTCTGACTAGTCCAGCGGTTGGCCATAATAGTAGTCTCACTCCAGATTTTTGCTACTGTCAGAATCTATAGAAGATTCTGCACCTCAGAATAAGAGTTCTGGTCTTGTTGATCCTTTTGTCAAATGATAGTAACTGCATGGCAGCAGTTAAAACTCTAGGTTCTATACTAGGCTGTATTAATAATGCAACATGAAGAATATGAGAGGGAGGATGATTAACCTTTGTAGAATGCTTTGAAAACACACTCCTAAACTAGTGAACTCAAGCCAAGAACACTTCTCCAAGTGTCTATTTGGGTTTCACCTTGGAGATCCAGACATCTCCTTTAGTTTAAAGGTAGCTTTTTCTATCTGACCAGTGCATCACAAATTGTTAGCAAAGGCACAGACACGGCCTAGATGAGCTAATAGGAAGTCAAAAGCAATTGGATTATCCAAAACTATGTGTTTAACTGCAAAGTGTCTTTTATAACTTTGGCTAAGTTATACTTATTTCTGACAATTTTTCCAGTTATATCACCTTCCCACATGGTATTGTGCAATAAAAATTGGCAAATCTCTAGAGTACATAGTTAATTCTTCACTTTGTAAATTACTGGATACACACTTCAATGAGATATGGTCCATATATCATGGAGGGATCTGGAATATGTTAGAGTCTCCAAAAATTGGGGCTTCCCAGATGGCACAGAGGTAAAGAACCCACCTGCCATTGCAGGAGATGCAAGAGACATGGTTTCGATTTCTGGGTCAGGAAGATCCCCTGGAGGAGGAAATGGCAACCCACTCCAGTATTCTTGCCTGGGAAATCCCACGGACAGAGGAGCCTGGTGGGTTATAGTCCAAAGAGTTGTGAAGAGTCAGACATGACTGAGCACACACTCCAAAAATTGCCCTGTAGTCATAAATCAGATTTGGGTATGGTAGACAAGGAAAGGCTTAGTGTCCACATAAGAACAGTATTCTAGAGAGGTATAGGTACTCCTGGGGTTATAGCTGTTGTTTAAGATGATTGACATTTGCCAATTGTCTCTCTCTCAAGGAGAGCAGAGTTCTTGGTAAAGTTGAAAGCTCTGAGAATAACAAGTGAAGAAAAAATAGTTCCAATATTTTTTCCATACTTCTATGTTGTCCCTAGCTTCAGAAACAGTGCTATAATTATTTTTGCAGTATTTTACTGTTTGCGGTCAGCGTCCAGTATGTATGTTTTTGGAGTGTAAGGTTAATAACATGGGAGTCAGGAGAGTCTGAGGACAGTAAGAGATGCCTACTATCTTGGCCTCTGATTTTTAGGGTGAATGGAATAGTTGGTTTTATTATCAGCAGTGTAGCACTCATTGAAAACTGTCCTTAATAGTTAAGGATAAGTCTTCTCTAAGTTTGAGAGAAAAAATGAAAGTCAGGTTCCACATTACTAAGTTCATAAAGCTATCATTACCTCGTTTTGTTTTTGTTCTAAGAACATCTCAAAATATTTGCCCTAATCTGATGAATGTATTAGGGAAGCAATTCTAGCTCTTGCTTATATACAAAATTCCAATTCCCTATTTCTAGCTAGAGGCCATGCACACAACGGAGAGTAATGCAGCAGAAGCAACTGCCTGTGGATGAATGCAGAATGTTGGCACATAAAAATGAAAAGATGATTTTCAAAATTTCCCATGGATTTACCCTTTCTTTGCTTATGAAGTAAGTTAGTATCAACTCAGTCTTTACTGGAAATGCAATAAGCCTTGTCCCACATCTTATGTTTTCCATTGTTTCTGTTCTGTCTGAAGAAACCAGGAGATACTAGATCCTTTTCTAAGCCTTCCACTCAACATTGTAGAACTAGATATTCACATTTAAACAACCTACTAATCTATTTCAGTTGATTTAGTTCAGGAGGCTAGAATTCTTAGTTTCCAGTAGTGTAAAATCTTGGTAATTTTTCGTCTTTTCTTTTTGGAATTGAAGAAAACCTTTTGCTTAAAATCTACCTATTACTCATCCTATTTTGGTAGATTTATTTGTAGAAGAACTTGTTTCTCATCCTATTTTGGTAGATTTATTTTTAGAAGAACTTGTACTTCGGGGAGGAAACACAGAAGAAGGATGTGTAAGGATATTGGGCTTTGGTGAAAGGGAAAAGCTTGCTGGAAGAAGTGAGAAATAGAAGGAGTCAGCAGCTGGGGGCAGTATTTAAAGGAAGAAGAGTTAGGGTGGGGTTAGGAAATGACAAGAGTTTAGCAGAATCAAAAAGTCTTAAGTTGTTCTACATTTTTTTGTTAACTTTGGACAAAAAAAAAATCCTTTAATGAACCTATATTGAAGTCTGAATTTTGGTTAGAAGCTTTTTACAAAAGGCAATGCAGCGAATATTAGAAATTGTCTTGCTCTTTTCTTCTTATGTCTAAGATGAATAATTATAATCATATTAAAAGTTCACCAAAGTGACCACTTACATTCTAAATTATCCTTAGTGAAATCATTTCATTTTATAAGATATGCACAAGAATTTAGGTTATGACTGGAATACATATCAGATGAAGGCCTCTGGCTTGGGAGGTGTTCGTGTGTCATGAGAGGATCCCATTAGACTAGAGGTTAGTAACAGGTGCCGCCTCTTCAACCCTGCGCCAGGTCCCCCACCAGGCTGCAGCTATCTCTGACTTTAGCCCTGACCACTGTCGGCTTCCAGTGGGTGGAGATTTTGGAAATTTCACCTCCCAGATCAACTCACAGGAACACAAAGATGGATCAGAAAGAAAAATAGAGCTTGCAAGGTTTCCAGATAGTGACCCAGAACAAAATTTATTAAGGGATGCTGGCCTGACCAAGCCTTAAAATCATTAGTTATCGCAACAGGTATTGAAAAAAATGACCAATGCTCACATCACTGAGTTCTAGTTGAGACTTAACTAACCAGACTTGTGAGAGTCCTCCCTCTCGTTTGTCACTGATATACTCATGCTTTGGATATATACTGTAGTGAGGTGGGGTTAGGGGTGGACTAGAATAGAGTTAGCAAACCCATAGAACCTATTATTGCCAATACTGTTTCATTACCTGTGGAGTGTACTGTTAATTAATCACAATCATTTTTTCTTTCTTTTTGGTCTGGATAGTTTTCCAGATGAGCACTATCAATAGATAATATTGGCTAAAGCAAGCCCTTACTATGTGTCAGACACTCTTCTAAGCACTTTACAGGAATTAACTCCTGTAATTTTCACCTCAGTGCTCTTTACAGATTATGGAACTTGCCCAGGGTCACACAGCTAGTAATGGCAGTTCACAGCACTGCAGGTCTGGGGTTCAATCCCCAGTGTGCTGTACCCAGAGTTGACGGTATCAGGGTACAGTGTAAAATAGGTTGTTAAAATATTTAAATAATTCTGTAAGGTATTGCAAATTGCACCCCTCTCCTGCCTTAGCCTAGAACCCTTCTTGGGACCTCCTCTCCTAATTCTCTAATGCCAGTTCATTTAACTGGCACAGAGGAGGCTTCTGGAAGCCAGATCCAGAACTAAGGCTGGATCCTCTTCTGGTTGTACAGTGTTGGCCACTGCCCATGTCTCACATATCATTAAAGACAGAATTTCAAATATCATTTCTGGGTGTGACCCTTTTGGATTTTGGCTGATACAATATCAGTATTGCTTACATAAAATATTTTTAAAGTAACATTAATTCACACATCATACTATATTAAATAAAACCATAGAAAATATAGAAAAATTTTAAAGTAAACATATGATAATATTACTCTTTTCTAATGAACCCTTTTCATTATGTTCATGGCCATCTGCTGTGAAGAGCCAGCTCATTGGAAAAGACCCTGATGTGGGGAAAGATTGAGGGCAGGAGGAGAAGGGGGTGACAGAAGATGAGATGGCTGGATGGCATCACTGACTCAATGGATGTGAGTTTGAACAAATTCAGGGAGATGGTGAAGGACAGGGAAGCCTGGTGTGCTGCAGTTCATGGGTCACAAAGAGTTGGACACGGCTTGGTGACTGAACAACAACAATTCCAAATTCCACTGATTCCAAATTCCTCAGTGGAATGAAATCTCACTTTTAAGACTTTTATTTGTGATGTAGACTTTCCTGTTCAGGATGATTTCCCCATGTATCTCTGAGCTGTGTCTTATTGCTTATCAGAACCTGCTGGGTATCTTTGAGATGCCCGAGGACGAGAGTCCCTGCACAGAGCTGGCAGGTCACTGAAGGCTGGTCTCACCACAGCCCTGGGGAGGCTAGGTAGATCCTGGTGGCATGTTCTGGAGTTCACTCTGCTTCTGTTGCTCTGACCAAACACCCAGCTTTGTTTCTCTGCACAAACACCCAGCTCCCCTTCTCTTCCAAGATTCTGCTTCATTCCAGGGCTCTAATATTCTGGCTCCTGCTCTGAAATAACCACTGGCATTTCCTCCTGTGAACCTTGGCTGTGGACCCAACCTCTGTCTCAATTCTTCCACTCCTCTGTCTGCTGCAGACCCCTTCTTGCGGCAGCTCCCACCACTGACCCAATCAGGCCTGGACTCCACTTTCACCAAGCCATATGGGGCAGCACTGGCATTCTTTGAGCTCTTTCCTTTTGAGATATAGTTTAGAGATGGTAAAGCTTCTATGAGTTCAAGTTCCTCAAGTCAAGGCGAGTCTGACAGCTGGCAAAACTGAATTTTACAAAGACCAAGTTTATTTTGACATCCAAGCAACATTGTTATATAAGAAGAGAACCATTTAACAATAGCTAGGAAGAAAAAAACAAAAAATGTATATTAGGAACTGTTTTCTTTTAACACTTGAAGAATAATGAGAAATGGTGTTAAACTGGAGACATCGATTAATGTTAAAGCTTCTCTTTAACGTTTTCTTTTGAGTAAGAAATTCTGAATGTTCCTTCTTTGGAGCTCTTAGAAGATTCTCAAGGTGTCTGAAAGAACAGCACTGATTTTAGGAGATTCCTTCTAAAAAGCAGGTATCAGTTCAGTTCAGTTCAGTCGCTCAGTTGTGTCCGACTCTGCAACCTCATGAATTGCAGCACGCCAGGCCTCCCTGTCCATCACCATCTCCCAGAGTTCACTCAGACTCACATCCATCAAGTCAATGATGCCATCCAGCCATCTCATCCTCTGTTGTCCCCTTCTCCTCCTGCACCTAATCCCTCCCAGCATCAGAGTCTTTTCCAATGAGTCAACTCTTCGCATGAGGTGGCCAAAGTACTGGAGTTTCAGCTTTAGCATCATTCCTTCCAAAGAAACCCCAGGCCTGATCTTCTTTTTTTTTAATTTTTATTTTTACTTTATTTTACTTTACAATACTGTATTGGTTTTGCCATACATTGACATGAATCCACCACAGGTGTACATGAGTTCCCAAACATGAACCCCCCTCCCACCTCCCACCCCATATCATCTCTCTGGATCATCCCCTTGCACCAGCCCCTTCAAGCATCCTGTATCCTGCATTGAACATAGACTGGCGATTTGTTTCTTACATGATAGTATACGTTTCAATGCCATTCTCCCAAATCCACCCTCTCCCTCTCCCTCAGAGTCCAAAAGTCCGCTATACACATCTGTGTCTCTTTTGCTGTCTCGCATACAGGGTCATCATTACCATCTTTCTAAATTCCATGTATATGTGTTAGTATACTGTATTGGTGTTTTTCTTTCTGGCTTACTTCACTCTGTATAATCGGCTCCAGTTTCATCCATCTCATTAGAACTGATTCAAATGTATTCTTTTTAATGGCTGAGTAATACTCCATTGTGTATATGTACCACAGCTTTCTTATCCATTCATCTGCTGATGGACATCTAGGTTGTTTCCATGTCCTGGCTATTATAAACAGTGCTGCGATGAACATTGGGGTACACGTGTCTCTTTCAATTCTGGTTTTCCAGGCCTGATCTTCTTCAGAATGGACTGGTTGGATCTCCTTGCAGTCTAAGGGACTCTCAAGAGTCTTCTCCAACACCACAGTTCAAAAGCGTTGATTCTTTGGCGCTCAGCCTTCTTCACAGTCCAACTCTCACATCCATACATGACCACTGGAAAAAAAGCAGGTATAAGCAGTTCTAAATCATAAGTCAGGATTTACATCACTCAAAATAAGTAACAATGTAGAAAATGAATTGCATTTCTAGTGTGGCCTATCTCCAGAGTATGAATCAACTCAACTTCACTTAGAAATTTGAAATTATATAAATGTTTCACTTTTTTTAACTTTGAAAATATTTATAATATACATTATAAGAAAACAAAGACAAAAGTGAATTTCCCTCATGCCTCCAGAAAATCCTGAATATGCAGCTTCAGAATATCCTGTGTTCTATCCACTTATTAACGCATTCAAGCATTTATCCATTCCATCAATTAACAACTATCTGATCTATTACTGGGTGCAAGCAATTTGCTAAACTCCAGGGGCAGACCAAACAGTGTTGGTCCTGCTTTTGTTAATTTAAAGCCACTGAAAATGGTTTACAACAATTAAAACTTTTATAAAATATTTAAATATTTGTAAAGTCCTAGCTGTCCTCCTGTAAGTCAGTCATCTTACTTAAGACTCATTTTCCCTTGCCTACGGTAATCTGTATCTACAATGTTTACTAAGTTCATTCCTACTGTACTGGTTGGCTCATATATACTATTTTAGGCACAAAACATAAAAATTTTATCTTTCCACTCTGTATGCCTGGAATCCACATCACTGTTTTCTTAGGGACTCTTTAAGAAGGAACTGAGTAGCAAACTGTACTGATTGTTATTATTAACTCCTTTGGCTTAGTTGCCTCTCGTTCTTTTTAAAAAGCATGTGTGTGTTTGGGAGAATGGCTTTGAAACATGTATACTATCATGTAAGAAACGAAGTGCCAGTCTATGTTCGATACAGGATACAGGATGCTTGGGGCTGGTGCATGGGGATAATCCAGAGAGATGATATGGGGTGGGAGGTGGGAGGGGGATTCAGGATTGGGAGCTTGTATACACCCGTGGTGGATTCATGTCAATGTATGGCAAAACCAATACAGTATTGTAAAGTAAAATAAAGTAAAAATAAAATTTTTTAAAAAATAGATAAATAAAAAGCATGTGTGTGATATGACACTCCTATAGAATGAGCATAAAGCATAATTGTAAAGCCTAAAGACAAATTCTAACTTACCCTGTTTCCAGACAATTTAGTGACCTCAGAACTCTTCAAGTACCTCCTTTTAATTTGCATGCTATTGATGTCATATATTTTGTATTCTTTTTAAAAAAATGTTCCATTGGGAGATAATTTCCATACCATCAAATTCACTGTTTCAAAGCATAAAACTTGATGGATTTTAGTGTGCTCTCAGAATTGTACAAGCATCACCAAAATATAATTTTAGAACATTTTCATGACGCTAAAAAGAAACCCTGGGCTCATTAGCAGTCACTCCTCATTATCATGCTCCCAGCCCCTGGCAACTGGTAATCAGCTTTCCGTCTCTGTAGATTTGTAAGTAGGCAATTTTCAACTAGATTTAATCATATAGTACCACATTTACCATTTAGATTGCATTCTTTTTCTCCCTCTATCTCTATACTTTCATCTAAAATCATTTTCATTCTGCTGGAACACCACCCATACTGGTCTTCTGGCTTTGTTAGTAAAAATTTTTCTTTCATCTTTGCTGAGAAGATCAAGATCCCTGGAAGCTGGGCTGGAGTCAGAAGCAGTGGTCGACTTCCAGTTCCTCTTATTGCTAGGGTGCCTCTACAGGGCCCCACCCTTATGCACAGCTGGGGTGGAAACTGAACTCCCTCATCCTAGAGCACTGGCTCTTCCTCTCATTCATCCTTGGATGAAAAGGACCCCAAGTTCTAGGCTTATCCTTTGTCTTCTCCTGGTGTTTCTCTACTCCTTAAGATCTGCTGTTACTAGGCAAGTGCTGTTGCTGTCTGAATGTCTATGCCTGTTTGGACCCGATCCTCCACCATAGTGAGGAAAAGTCAGTGGTGTTTTATATCGAGGACTCTCCTACTTCCTCCAAGGTTAATAAGGATACCAGTTCACTGTCTCCCACCTCAGAGTTAACAACAAGAGCAAAGGCGCAAGTTCCAGACCTGTAACTGTAAAGAAAGAAATCCAGGATTTCTTTGAAAATCCTAGGAAAAGAATATCCTAGGAAAAATAGGTCTTTTTAGTATCTTCTTAGCTTTTCACTAGTTCATTTTCACTATACCTTCTTAGTTTTTCACTAGTTCATTTTCACTATACCTACTTAATTTTTTTCCTAGTTCATTTTCACTTTAAATGTTTCACAAGGATTTTCAAAAAATACTTTAAGCAGGCTGAAGAAAGGGGTAAGCATTATTGATAAAATGACCAAATAACTTCTAGTAATTCCTTTGTAACCATGAGGAAATCTAAAATATTTCTTATGAAGTAATTTTTAAAAATGCATGCACTATGATGTTAAAAATTAAAGATTTGGAAAGAAAATGATTAAAGTTCCCCTGAGAAGCAATTTGAAACTGGCAGTCAGATTAAAAAAAAAAAAAAATGAATAGCTGCGTGACTCATTGGTGAGAGAGGCATTCTCTGGCACCAGGATTTGAGAGGGTTGATAATCTTGATCCTGCAACTGCAATGAGGCAACAGTGAGCAAGGTAGACTGGTTGTCCAGAGTAAACCCAAGTTTATCTGATAGCCACATTCTCAGAATGAATGAATGAATGAATGAATGAAACGATCAGTTATTGGGGAGCAGATATCTAACAGTTGCTTGACAGTGGGTTTTCTATTTTTCCATAATGGAGAAAAATAGAAATAGCAAGAAATTACTGAGAGAAAAGAGAGAGAGAGAAATCACCACCACCATTATCATAATCTTTCATCTTAGCTAATTTCTACTGAGCAGTCTTATTCTGTGTCATTTACATCAGGCACTAGGAAAGCTCTTGACTGAGCTCATTCAGTCTTCTCTATTGCCCTCTGAGGCACTTCCACCAATTAGGAAACTGGAACCCTGTACAGTTCTGGAGGCCATTTTCTGTGCACATTTTTGCTCCTCCCCCCACCACCCCACTTGGGGATCTCAGTTCCCTGACCAGAGATTGAACTCAGGCCATGGCAGTGAAGCCCAAAATCCTAAGCACTAGGCCACCAGAATACTGCCCATTTGTGCACATCTTGACTGTAAACAATTTGAAGCAAAATAGAGTGATCCATTCAAGAACCAGTGTGAGTAGTTGGAGCATCAGATGGCGCTACTTCTAGAGAACACAGATTAAGTGGAATCCTCCTTTATTCATAAACGAGTAATTTTCAATTTGGGGACAGACAGTGGCACTCAAGATTAGACGTAGTGATGATAAATTACAGCTAAAAGTGTATGCACCATTAGGGCACTCACTTGTGCCTAAGTTATTGACTTCCTTTACAAATGGCTCTAAATAGCATTTTTTTCATGCATGTTCACATTTTCTAGCCATCATAGTCATAGAAATACTCTAATATGGCAATTTAGTTCTTGTGTGATATTTTTCACTTATTTGGTAATATACTTTCAAAATAGTGAAAATTGTTATGGGAAACTCCTAAAAAACACTCCAAAATACAACAGAGGTATGATCTTCTTAGACTTACTTAAACATTAATCAGAAATGCATTTATTCAAATTGAAGTCATAACATATAAAGCTAAAAACATTGTGTATACATATTTATTTCATTATGAGATTAATATAGAGAACATATTCATAAATTCACATTTGTATATAAACATGAAACCACTTTTTAATGCTAAACTTTTATTTTTATATGTTCACATTATTGTTTTGGTTTCCCTGCACCCAGGTAGCCATATTCCACTGGCTCAGTATAATAGAGGAGTTTCAACTCATAGGCCAACTTATCTACAGAGTGGCAGCCTGGAGGGTTGTATTAAGGATTCTAAGATTGCATCTGGAGATCATGTACAAGACTATCACAATTGATTAGTCATGTTTTTTCATGACCATAGAAAGGAGGAGAATTTATGGCGAGTTTCCTGGGTGTGTCATTCATGATACTACCTCTCAGTAGCTGTTACTGGAATTTTGGGTCAAGTATGAAGGAAAAAAACAGCATTTGGGTGTTTCCATAAATACATTCAGCATTGCCAAGACACTCTGATTCTTAGATGGTAGATGTAATTTTCATTTTCTTTAAAAAAGTTTGTCAGATGGATAAAACTGTCTCCTAGTCCTTCCAACTACGTAAGAGGGAAAGAA
The DNA here is from genome assembly GCF_014754425.2 of Oryx dammah. Lineage (NCBI taxonomy): Eukaryota > Metazoa > Chordata > Mammalia > Artiodactyla > Bovidae > Oryx > Oryx dammah. The sequence goes on along the minus strand of NW_024070213.1, from coordinate 38,941,278 downwards.
TGAAATCACTGAATGAATGAGAAATGAAAGTGATGGTGTTTATGAAACAGACTATGAAGCAAGAATCTTCTACTTTGTCTTCTAACAGGAAAAGGCACCATATTTAGTAGTCATCCAAGATGTACAAAGACGACTCAAAATTATTTAAAAACCACCACCACCTCCAAAAGCACCACAACAAAAACCTCCGGTTATCTTATTCATAGAACCATGGCCAACAATAAAATCCAAAGGATATATATATATATATATATTTTGTAAGCTGCAGTGGGGCCTGAAAAGATTTATTTATCCCTCTAGATAAATTCACATGTGGAAAAATAGGCCAAGAAATAAGACTTAGCAGCACAGTGAGGAAAGACTGGAGACTGTTATTTCTCAAGGGAAATTGTTTATCTCTACACATAATCTTCACTTCTTGTCAAAGAAAAACTGGCTTGGTAGGTTCTCCAACTATTTTAATAATATATGATGCGAGCAGAGTCACTGGCTTTTGTAGGTATTTTATTAAGTCCCTTGTACTATGAACCTACTAATTTTGGCGGTCCCTAGTGGAAACAGTGTCAGACTTTATTTTTGGGGGCTCCAAAATCACTGCAGATGGTGACTGCAGCCATGAAATTAAAAGACGCTTACTCCTTGGAAGAAAAGTTATGACCAACCTAGATAGCATATTCAAAAGCAGAGACATTACTTTGCTGACTAATGTCCGTCTAGTCAAGGCTATGGTTTTTCCTGTGGTCATGTATGGATGTGAGAGTTGGACTGTGAAGAAGGCTGAGAGGCGAAGATTTGATGGGTTTGAACTTGGTGGTGGAGAAGACTCTTGAGAGTTCCTTGGACTTCAAGGAGATCCAACCAGTCCATTCTGAAGGAGATCAGGCCTGGGATTTCTTTGGAAGGAATGATGCTAAAGCTGAAGCTCCAGTACTTTGGCCACCTCATGCGAAGAATTGACTCATTGGAAAAGACTCTGATGCTGAGAGCGATTGGGGTCAGGAGAAGGGGACGACTGAGGATGAGATGGCTGGATGGCATCACTGACTCGATGGACGCAAGTCTGAGTGAACTCCAGGAGTTGGTGATGGACAGGGAGGCCTGGCGCACTGTAAGGGGTCACATGGGGTCGCAAAGAGTCAGACATGACTGAGCGACTGAACTGAACTGAACTAGACCCTCTAAAAAAGGTGAGGAAATCTGTGTGGTAGGGAATTTCTTAGCAAAATAATCTTTATAACTTAATGAAACATAAAGAAATGTACCATACAGAATGCAAAACACTTACCACTGGATGAACAATAAATAGTTTATATAGAGCAGCCAACTCTCAGATTCTTCTCATTATCTGTCATCTTTTCAAAACTATCATTAGTTTTGAGCCTCATCCTCTACAAACTGAGAATCACATAAAAGTTCCTGAAGTTAACCCCTGAGCAGTATTTATGCAGTGGCTCCAGGTTTTTATCGTTTTCTTTATGAATTCACTCCTTTCTTTCTTTCTCTGTCCCTTCCTTTCTTCCCTCTCTCTGTCCCTCCCTCCCTCCTTCCTTTTTCACTCTATCTCTCCATCCCTTCCTCGATCCCTCCCTTTCTTTTCCCTTCTTTTGGTTTTGTTTTGTTCATAAAGCTTTTTACTTTGACTTTTGATGCTTTTTACTTTTGACTTTGAAGCTTTTTAGTGAGAAAAAGAGGAGAACTTAATATTACAGCTTTGAGGATGCCTACCGTTTCTTCCATTCTTCTTGGATGACAGCTATTACATCTTTTAAAAGAAAAAAAAATTGTATTAAGGAAAAAATTAAAAGTAGAAAAATAGTATTAAGGGGCATTTGGGCACAGTCCTCACAAGAGTGCCCTCACTTTAACAACAATTGCAAGTTTAGGGGTGAGTCCCCAAACCACACTCAATTTCAAAATTTGCTAGAAGGATTCACAGAACTCACTGAAAACTCTTCTGGATTATTACAGGGAAAGGATGCAGATAGAAATGAGCAAGCAAAGTCCAAGAGGCAGAGTCCATGAGAAATGCCGAACGAAGCTCATGTTGTCTTCCTCCATGAAGTCAGGACATGGAGACAGCCAACCAGGGAAGCTCATTTGAGCCTTTGGCACCCAGAGTTTTTATTGGGACTCATCACATACTGCTGGCATGGCTGACCTTTTGGCATCAGTCCTTCCCAGAGGTCAGGCTAATGTCTTTAGTTTCTGTTCCCCTAGCAGTCAGAACTGATCTTGTGTGACACAAAGCTCTCATCACAGACTGAATTATTAGGCTGTCTGGCACCCAAGTTCAGTTCAGTCACTCAGTCGTGTCCGACTCTTTGCAACCCCATGAATCACAGCACGCCAGGCCTCCGTGTCCATCACCATCTCCCGGAGTTCACTCAGACTCACGTCCATAGAGTCAGTGATGCCATTCAGCCATCTCATCCTCTGTCATCCCCTTCTCCTCCTGCCCCCAATCCCTCCCAGCATCAGAGTCTTTTCCAATGAGTCAAGTCTTCGCACGAGGTGGCCAAAGTAGTGGAGTTTCAGCTTTAGCATCATTCCTTCCAAAGAAATCCCAGGGCTGATCTCCTTCAGAATGGACTGGTTGGATCTCCTTGCAGTCCAAGGGACTCTCAAGAGTCTTCTCCAACACCACAGTTCAAAAGCATCAATTCTTCAGCTCTCAGCCTTTTTCACAGTCCAACTCTCACATCCATATATGACCACTGGAAAAATCATAACCTTGACTAGATGGACCTTAGTCAGCAAAGTAATGTCTCTGCTTTTGAATATGCTATCTAGGTTGATCATAACTTTCCTTCCAAGGAGTAAGCATTTTTAATTTTATGGCCGCAGTCACCATCTGCAGTGATTTTGGAGCCCCCCAAAAATAAAGTCTGACACTCTTTCTTCTGTTTCCCCATCTATTTCCCATGAAGTGATGGAACCAGATGCCATGATCTTCATTTTCTGAATGTTGAGCTTTAAGCCAACTTTTTTTAAGCCAACTCTCTACTTTCACTTTCATCAAGAGGCTTTTTAGTTCCTCTTCACTTTCTGCCATAAGGGTGGTGTCGTCTGCATATCTGAGGTTATTGATATTTCTCCCAGCAATCTTGATTCCAGCTTGTGTTTCTTCCAGTCCAGCATTTCTCATGATGTACTCTGCATAGAAGTTAAATAAGCAGGGTGACAATATACAGCCTTGACGTACTCCTTTTCCTATTTGGAACCAGTCTGTTGTTCCATGTCCAGTTCTAACTGTTGCTTCCTGACCTGCATACAGATTTCTCAAGAGGCAGGTCAGGTGGTCTGGTATTCCCATCTCTTTCAGAATTTTCCACAGTTTATTGTGATCCACACAGTCAAAGGCTTTGATATAGTCAATAAAGCAGAAATAAGATGTTTTTCTGGAACTCTCTTGCTTTTTGGATGATCCAGCGGATGTTGGCCATTTGATCTCTGGTTCCTCTGCCTTTTCTAAAACCAGCTTGAACATCAGGAAGTTCACGGTTCATGTATTGCTGAAGCCTGGCTTGGAGAATTTTGAGCATTACTTTACTAGCATGTGAGATGAGTGCAGTTGTGTGGTAGTTTGAGCATTCTTTGGCATTGCCTTTCTTTGGGACTGGAATGAAAACTGACCTCTTCCAGTCCTGTGGCCACTGCTGAGTTTTCCAAATTTGTTGGCATATTGAGTGCAGCACTTTCACAGCATCATCTTTCAGGATTTGAAATAGCTCAACTGGAATTCCATCACCTCCACTAGCTTTGTTTGTAGTGATGCTGTCTAAGGCCCACTTGACTTCACATTCCAGGATGACTGGCTCTAGATGAGTGATCACACCATCGTGATTATCTGGGTTTTGAAGATCTTTTTTGTACAGTTCTTCTATGTATTCTTGCCATCTCTTCTTAATATCTTCTGCTTCCTTTAGGTCCAGACCATTTCTATCCTTTATCGAGCCCATCTTTGCATGAAATGTTCCCTTGGTATCTCTAATTTTCTTAAAGAGATCTCTAGTCTTGCCCATTCTGTTGCTTTCCTCTATTTCTTTGCATTGATCACTGAAGAAGGCTTTCTGATCTCTCCTTGCTATTCTTTGGAACTCTGCATTCAGATGCTTATATCTTTCCTTTTCTCCTTTGTTTTTCATCTCTCTTCTTTTCACAGCTATTTGTAAGGCCTCCCAGACAGCCATTTTGCTTTTGTGCATTTCTTTTCCATGGGGATGGTCTTGATCCCTGTCTCCTGTACAATGTCACGAACCTCATTCCATAGTTCATCAGGCACTTTATCTATCAGATCTAGGCCCTTAAATCTATTTCTCACTTCCACTGTATAATCATAAGGGATTTGATTTAGGTCATACCTGAATGGTCTAGTGGTTTTCCCTACTTTCTTCAATTTAAGTCTGAATTTGGTAATAAGGAGTTCATGATCTGAGCCTCAGTCAGCTCTTGGTCTTGTTTTTGTTGACTGTATAGAGCTTCTCCATCTTTGGCTGCAAAGAATATAATCAATCTGATTTTGGTGTTGACCATCTGGTGATGTCCATGTGTAGAGTCTTGTCTTGTGTTGTTGGAAGAGGGTGTTTGCTATGACCAGTGCATTTTCTTGGCAAAACTCTATTAGTCTTTGCCCTGCTTCATTCCGCATTCCAAGGCCAAATTTTCCTGTTACTCCAGGTGTTTCTTGACTTCCTACTTTTGCATTCCAGTCCCCTATAATGAAAAGGACATCTTTTGGGGGTTAGTTCTAAAAGGTCTTGTAGGTCTTGATAGAAAAGAAGCCCCCAGCAAAGATCCTCCTGTCAAGTAGGACATTCCAGGGACCTAAAAATTACCTCTAGTAGAACAGGGCAAAGGCTAGACCTCTTTCAAGGTAAGGTTAGTTTCTCACTACAGAAGTATAATGACCTCCCTGCCTCTGCCCATACTTATCACTGAAATTCAAAACGATAATACCAACAGTGGCCAATCTCATTTCATCTAAAAGTGTGCCAGAGTCAAACTCATACTAGTTCACAAAAACTGTTAAATATTTAGGAATTCTGTCAGCTAGTTGTTAAACAGTCATTATACAAAGTTTAATTACATAAACTTATAATTATGTATGTTGGCCAAAAAGGTTTTTAAACCCAAACGAACTTTTTAGCCAACCCAATATATAAATTGGGCTTCCCTGGTGGCACAGTGGTTAAAAAATATGGCTGCAATTCAGGAGACTTGGGTTTTATCCCTGGATCTGGAAGAACATCTGGAGAAGGAAATGGCAACCCACTCCATTATACTTGCCTGGGAAATCTCATGGACAGAGGAGCCTGGTGGGTTACAGTCCAACAGGATCGCAAAAGTCAAGCACAATTTAGTGACTGAAAGAACAACAAATATATAAATTAGATTAAACCCAAAGGTAATAAATGTTCAAAACTCATCCTTTTCTAATTATTTTACTATATTATACTATTAATATGCTCTTGATCTTATCTATGTCTAGTGTAACTATATGGTGAAAATTCTGTAGAATCTCATGTTACTATTCATCTTTTACTATTTCTGTGTGCAGTGGTGTCCCGTTGGTAGCATGAAATTAACCATGGTTAAAATATTTACACCATGAAATTCAGCAAATGCTAGGAATCAGACTTTTTTGAATACTCTTTGATTTTGAGAAGCATCTTTCTGCTGATCCAACTATACTAGAGCTGTTATAAGTATTCTGTAGGTTGTAACAACATTGGGATAAATTTCTGATAGATTATTTCAAAACATACTATTTCTAGAGCTGATGAGTCTGATGGAATAATTTTTCTAAAAAATTAACTTTTTCTACAAATGTTTGTTGTAAGTCTGAATTTAATTTTATGTTTCCTCTGACATTACCTGTAAATTGTGGAGGTTATACAAGAAACCAGAAATGACTTAAAAAAAAACAATACACATTTTATTATATATTGGATCATGGCTGATTAGGGGCTTCCCTGATGGCTCAGATGGCAAAGAATCTGCCTACAATGCAGGAGACTGTGGTTTGATCCCTGGGTCAGGAAGATCCCCTGGAGAAGGGGATGGCAATCCACTCCAGCATTCTTGCCTGGACAATTCCATGGACAGAGGAGCCTGGCAGGCTAGCCCTTGGGGTCACGAAGAGTCAGACATGACTGAACATCTAATACACACACACACACACACACACACACACGGCTGATCAACAGTTTTGTGATAGTTTCAGGTGGACAGCAAAGGGACTCAGCCATGCATATTAAAAGTGACTTTTTGATTTGTAAATAATTAAAATGTGAAATATAAATGTATGCAAATAGAATTTCATTCATATGAAAAATTGTCTTTCTGTTGTGTACAATAATCTTACATTTTAATTTCCATTTCTAATTCTGTGGATATGTGCTTTGCAATGATGTGGCAGTTTTCAACTAGAGATCCTAGGCTCTGAAATCTAACGAGTACTTCATATGCTTTATTGTAATGTACGTGTGTATGCTTTTGTCTTGTAATTTGTTGACAAAAGTTATTGCCTGAGAGACAGAAATTGGAAGATCACAGATAATTTTTTATATTCTTTAGTTTTAATTCTGTGCAGATGCCACAGCTGTATTGCAGGAATTGAAAGGAAAGCCAGTTTACCTCCATGAGGAGCCCCTCCAGTCTCCTGGAGCCAGTCTGGAACTAGGTCTGGGTGCAGGCATTCCTCAGATCACTTGGCAACCCTGATCCCCCATTTGCCCTGCCAGATGCTGGGTCAGCTTCTTAGGGAGTATGTTGCCTGTGCTACCGTAGCCCAGGGGTAGTGGGTAGATATATTTCCATTTTCTTTTTTTTCTATTTTCCTGCATTTTCTTCAAGAACAGAAGAAATAGTTAATAGATAATAGTTAAATAAATTTACAGGTAATAGTGAAATAACTAGGCAACAAAAATTTATTTTTTGATGCAAATTATGTTATCAGCTCTTTTCTTGAATTTTTATTTTGTATTTGTCCTGCCAACTAAAGAATGTTGCTCACCACCCAGTTCTAGAAAAAAAAAATCAAGTTATTAGCCACTGTAGTGGCTGACCTACAAATCACCTTGAAAAGAATTCAGGGTGAAGCTCAGGATGAGGCACTCTGTGTTCTGAGAAAACTGGCAGAACCAGTCTCAGAAAGTTGGATATTTTTAGGAGAACATTCAATAGACCAAGATTCTTGCATCTTCCCATACTTAGAAAAGCACTAAAATTATTGACTGAGATATCTGTTCCTTGTGACTAGCGGTAACCTTCTACAAAGATCTGTGCTTGATTGCACATACTCCTTTTTAAAATTGATGCCTTTTAATTTTTATTTACTTTTTGTAATTAATTTTTTATTGGAATTAGTTGATTTATGATGCTTTGTTAGTTTCTGCCACACAGCAAAGTTAATTAGTTAAAAATGCACATATATCCACTGTTTTTAAGATTCTATTCCCATATAGTTCATTACAGAGTATTGAATAGAGTTCCCTATACTATTCAGTAGGTTCTTACTAGTTATCTACTCTATATATAGTGGTGTGTATATCTCCATCCTAATCTCCCAATTAGCCCTCCCCCTACTTTACCCTCTGGTAATTACAAGTTTGCTTTCTACATTTCTGACTCAACTTGTACCATTTCTTTAGATTCCATATATGTGATACCGTATTTGTCTTCTAGGTCTGACTTACTCTTTTGCACATACTCCTTTGCCAAAAAGCACATGTATGTGGACTTCCTCCCCCACCCCCCCACCCCCCACTCCACCTAATCTGAGCAGTTCCTCAGAACTATCTGTCTGGCTATAGTCCTCAGTAAGTTCCCAGATAAAACTAAAACCCATAGCTCTCTCATCGTGAGTTTTCACTTCCGTCAACAGTTTCTTTCTATCTGGGTTCCTGAACACGGTGTAATGTGCAAAACAGCACAATGGGCAGTCCTTTGAAATTTATTTTATTAAATTATCTACTTGTCTTTGATTTACTTTTAGTTGTTAGCTGTGTCCTACGTGTCCATAGTCTTTCAGAACTATGGTTCACTTTAACTTTCCTGAGTGACTTAATCGGTATGAGCCTTAGAGAAGCCCTTTGTAATAATTTGTTTTAAATTGCTCTGAGTGGACAAAAGGTGTCTTAGAAAGTAGTATTGCTCTAATTATAAATCCTTTAAAAATAATCAGAGACTAAGTAACAAGAATTAATTTGCTTTGGAGCCTCTTCATTAGGCAAGATGAATACTTTACACCTTAAGAGAGAAGCAGAGGGATGACAAGCCAGCATATCAGTGTAAACCTCTCTGTGACATCAACATTTCCACAGGTTTTCAGTAACACAGAATAGTATTGGATCAGGGAATGATGGGACTGCAAAGGAACCGTTTACTTTTAAAATGTATTTACTTACTTACTTGTCCTTGAGAAGACTTGAGGTATCTCATTATTTCAAAGTACATTAAACCCAAATTCATCATTTGAACTAAACAGAACGGAGATGCCAGTCAATCTAGAGCAAAGCTTGATGAAACTCTCTGTGCTCAGAAACCTGGAACCCCACTTACAGGTTTCCTTCTTTTCTCTGTTTTATTGTCTTTTTAGAGTACAGCTTTGCCTTTCTTCATTTCTCTTCAAAGTCATGGAGAATTCTGGTAAGTGTTTTCTTCTAAAAGAGAAAATAATTCAGAAGAGAAGGAGGTGGGCAGGCTGTACCTGGGAGGCTGTACAGGCTGTACATGTACAAGGGAGATTTAAGGGAGAAAAAACTATAAAAATCTACCATGAGAAGCACTCTTTGGGACTAAGATATTGTCTCAAGAAAGCCTTTATTAATTGTAGATAACTACTGATACATTGGTTTATTATAGCTACTATCATTTCAGTAAGCACAAGTTCACTGTCTTAGAAAGTTGTATTTTATGGTGTTAATCTTACGTATCACACACAATTTGAGAAGCTTTGGTCATCCAGCGCAGTACTTAGCAAACTGTAGTACAACATAAACATTCACACATTTTAATTAAATTAATTGACAGGCAAAGAAGAAAGACTGTAATGTGTCCTGTGGGGGAGATGGTAGACTCAGGTGTGTGTGGGGTCTGGATATGAAGGCTACCCAAAGGTTAAAAAGTTTTGATGCAAGATGAACACATTTCTCAGTCACTAATTACCAAGTCACTAAAAAACAAAGTGAAATGGATAAAAACATCCTGACTTGGAATATGTTGTCTTAATTCATTGAGTTTTCAACTGCTCAGATGTAGCTTAACTTAAAAAAAAAATGGTGTCCTAGAGTCATATAAGCTTTTAGTCAGTGCAAGAAAATTTTTGCTTTTTTTTTTTTTCTACCTTTATTTTAGATCATCAAAATTCCTAGGGATTTTGGAAGGATGAGAATAATACGATAAATTTTGTATTTAAACTTCTCTATCTGGATGTGTCAAATTCCAGGTAACCAATATTACATAGCAATAAAAATTTACAAGGTCCATTGAAGAGTTCACAGATATTTCAAACATGGAGAAATTCTACTGAACCTCATCACAACGGTATACTTAGCTTATTTATATATTAAAATTAGCAATATTAAAAAAAAAAAAAAACACGAAGACAACCCTTCAGAGAAACTGTAAGATGGGGAGCCAAAGCCAGAGGCCTTAAAGCAGTTTGGTTTTTGTTTTGAATCTTACCGACTTAGTAGGAAGAGTTCAAATACACTCACAGAGTAGGAAGTAATAATCAGACCCAAGTGATCCACTCATATGGGGACAAAAAGTAATTTGCTTGGCATCTCCCGGATTGTTTTAAGAACCTCAGTAAAAAACAAACGAGGAGAAATGTTTCAGAAGCCAACTCGGCTCCCAAACCCAAACCCAAACTCGAGGCTGAGACTTTTTATAAAGGCGAGCAGAGGAATGGGCGGTAAAGAAAAACAGCCGGTGAACAAACCTGCGCAGGGTGGGCAGGAAGCCCACCTCAGGGAGACCCTCTCTCGGTTTTCAGAAAGACGTTTCGGAAGCTCTATTTCCCTACGGTTTCCACCCGCGCCCCGAGGCTGCAACCGCGAGACGCGGGGCAGCGGGGAAAGAAAGCCCGGGAAGAAGACGGGGAGGCGGAGACCGGACAGGAGAGCGGAGCCGGACGGAGAGCATGGCCCGGGGGCCGCTGCTGTTGTCCGGGGTGCTGAAAAGCCGGGACGTCCCGGGCGGCGGCGGCGGCCACTTCCCTCTCCCGAAGCGCGGGCGGGGGTTCCGGCTGCGCACCTGCTAAGCCCGTCCTGGCCCGGGGCCTGAAGGTGCTCGCCGGTGAGGTTCCCCCCCAGCAGACCCTTAACGGGGAAATGAGGGGCAGAGGGCATCGCGGGCACAGCGGAGAGGACCCCGGTACCCCTTCTCCGGGCGACCCCACGCAGCGACCTCTCCACCTGCACACGGACTCTCGCCGCCTTTTAACGCCGCGCCGGCAGGCTGAGCGCTAGACCAGCCTGGCGCGGGCGGAGGGTGCGGGGCGTGGGGGGAAAGCGGCGCCGGTCCCGGGATTGGGGGGTGGAGGCGATGGCGAGCGGGGCATGCGCAGTGGGGCGGAGGAGGTGGCGATGGCCCGGGGAGGCGGGGGGACTGCTGTTTATCTGCAGCTGGGCCAACTCGGCGGCGCAGGCGGCGGCGGAGCGCGGGACGCCAGCGGCCGGTCCAGCTGCCGCCGGCCATGCCCGAGCCCATCTCCCGGCAGCTGCCGCGCACCGTCCGGTCCCCGGCCGGGGAGGATGCCAGACACCCGGGAGAGACCAGGACAGCGGCGGCGGCGCGATGGTGGTGACCAGCTCTGCCCGAGGCGGCGGCGGGGACCGCGCGCCCTCCCGGCGGCAGGACTGCGGACTCGCGCCGGCCGGAGCCGCGGCGCTGCTGGCCGGGGCGAGCTGCCTGTGCTACGGCCGCTCCCTGAGGGGCGAGTTCGTGCACGACGACGTGTGGGCGATCGTCAACAATCCCGACGTGCGGCCCGGAGCCCCACTGCGCTGGGGCATCTTCTCCAACGATTTCTGGGGCAAGGGCATGGCCGAGAACACCAGCCACAAGTCTTACCGGCCGCTCTGCGTCCTCACCTTCAAGTGAGTCCCTCACCCTGGGCTCGCAGCCGCCTTTCTCCTCACCCTCTACCGGGCTGGGAGAAGTTGAGGGATCCGCTCGGAGGTGCGGGGCGTTTCTTCTCTTTCTGCCCCTTGCCTTCCACGCCTCCCTGCTCTCCAGGTTGCCCACGCCCCTCTGCTTGTTGACCTCGGCCCCGCTTCTCCGGGCTCCCGGGGCGGCTCGGAAGGCGCGGGCTGCGAGTTGCGATCGAGTTTTTGGAGAGTCTTCGCTCTGGGCGGGCTGGTCTCTGGGGCCAGGGCTGGAGGGGCCGAGGAGCCGCCTACGCACACCTCACTCCCGTGGGGCTGTGGCCAAGTGAGACCAGAGCGCGCCCGACGAGGCGGTGGCTGTAGTGGTGAAGCTCCCAAGTTGAGCATTTCTCGGCGGCTGTTGGGCAGCTTTTAAGATGGGGAGTTAGCTCCTTAGCAGCCCTGAGCTGCAGGGGCGCGGGGGTTTGGGGAGGAAAGGACCGCGGGCAGAAGCTCTCTCCCGACCTGCAGCCTTGACTGTTCCTGGAGCCTCTCGGATCTTTGGGAAGAGCTTCAGATTTAGACTTTAAAAGATCCGAAGCAAAAGAGAGCAGAAAAACGTGGGGTCCTCTGGGGATCCCGGAGTCCCAGTCGAAGTAGTTTTTCTTTTACAACCTCAGAGTCATGATTCAGCATTTCAAGTGTGATGAGGTGCAAAGGGAGTCAGATTTTTGAAGGATGGAGTATTTTCTTGAATTTAAAAAGAGAGCTAGCTTCAGATGGGAGGGGAGAAGGGCTGATTCCAGGGAGTGCTGGCTCCTTATGTCATGAGCTTGACTCAACCCATTATGATTTGGCTCAGTATTTAAGCTTATAACGTGCCGGACAAAACTGTTGAAATAATTTTGGTTCAGTATCATCAGCGTTTTAAGCCTTCTCCAACGGGTGTAATATGAACCCGTCCTCATGGTACTGGTCATATGAGACAGGGTAAGCAGCTTGAAAAGCCTGCTCAGATCGGGAGGCCCAGGTCTCTTGACAGGTGGCTGATGACTTAGAAAAGGAAACCAGAGCCATTGGACTTAATTCTTCCACTGAAAGTTGAATGTTTTCAGGAGGGTAAGGAAATTCCACATTTGACTCTGAAGATTATTTTATAAACATTTATCCTATTGGAAAGTGGTCTTGTTTTTTAGTTGAAAGATAACCTCAGCTACTAAGTTGCTCATTCCTTTTTTCCCTAAATGTTTTTTAAAATGGCACATTCTCAGGTGGCAGAATGTGTGTAACTTCTAAGCCGACCTGCTTTTCATTTATTACAGAGAGAGTTGTTGGTTACTTTAAGGTGTGGAAGCTCACAGCAGGAGGTGTGCTGGGCTTATACTAGTCATGAGAGACTGCCTAGGTCCCTCCTTTGAATGTTTTTCATACACAAAGTGAAGTGAAGTGAAAGTCACTCATCGTATCCAACTCTTTGCGAACCCATGAACTGTACAGTGCATGGAATTCTCCAGGCCAGAATACTGGAGTGGGTAGCCTTTCCTTCTCCAGGGGATCTTCCCAACCCAGGGATTAAACCCAGGTCTCCTGCATTGCTGGCAGATTCTCTACCAGCTGAGCCACAAGAGAAGCCCGTCCAGGCCAGAATACTGGATTGGATAGCCTTTCCCTTCTCCAGAGGATCTTCCCAACCCAGGGATTGAATCCAGGTCTCCCACACTGCTAGCGGATTCTCTACCAGCTGAGCCACAAGGGAAGCCCAGATTCTCTACCAGCTGAGCCACAAGGGAAGCCCGTATACAAAGGTCAGGGTCAAATGCCTGTGCCCAGTTGGTGGAGAGAGACGAGTGTCTTCACTTCTTGGCTTTCTAAAAAATTTGTTTAAAATTCATGCAGGAAAAAATAAATAAAATTCATGCAGGAAGTGGCAGGGACAGAAGACAGAGGAGGTGGGGAAAGGATTAGACAGTGAGGGAAGACCACTAATGAAGAGGAAAACAGGCATTGAGCAGAACAGGGGCTAAGGAGAAGAATTGAGGGGGCAGAGGGCAACTTCACTTGTGATACTCACTGGTTAGAAAAAGCAGTCTGGTTGCTAAGATGCGTTGCTCTTTGTAGAGTATATCTTACTGGCTGTGTAAGATATACTTTTTCTTTTTTAAGATAATTGAGTTGCAAATCTAGAGTGCAACAGAGCACTAACTGGAAAGGAATAGTGCCTCTTAAAAAGAGAAATTCAGCTAATCTTTCTGTTCTTACAGGCATTGATTTGAAGAAGTTGTGGAGACTTTCTCATCATAGTCACCTGAAGTGCAACTGCATATTCTAGTGCAATAGTGCAATAGTGTGAGGCTGGGCATGTATAAAGGATGATGTTAACAATATTAGGCCAACACAACTCTGAAGATTGTTTTGAAGAAGGACAGAAAAAATCACATCTATTAACTATTTAGTGTGAATCAAGCATTGGTCTAGGAACTTCACATAGGTCATGTCTTTATGATTTTTAATTTAGGTAATAGGGCTTCCCAGGAGGCTCAGTGGTAAAGAATCCACCTGCCAGTGCAGGAGGCACAAGAGACTCAAGTTCAATCCCTGGGTCAGGAAGATGCCCTGGAGAAGGAAATAACAACCCACTCCAGTATTGTCGTCTGGGAAATCCCATGGGCAGAGGAGCCTGCTGGGCTACAGTCACATGAGATCACAAAGGGTTGGACAGGATTGAGCACACAAGCACAATTGGTGAAAACACTAAGTGGCCTTTGAGATATGTGCAAGCTGTCTTACCTGTATCTTAAACTTTTTAAGGAAAAATTTTGAAAATTTAAAGCCATCTTAACAAGTTTTTGAGGGCACAATATAGTATTTCAACTGTAGGTCCAATGTTGTACAGCAACTCTCTAGCACTTATTCCTCTAGTATAATTGAAACTAAGTACCTGTCAAAAAGCAACTCCTGATGCTGCTCTCACCTCACCCTGCCCTTGGCAGCCAGCATCTTAGTATGTTTCTATGAGTCTGACTATTACAGGGACCTCACGTAAGTGGACTCCTGCGGCTGGCTTATTTCATGTAGCATAATACTCTCCAAGGTCTTCTGTGTTGTTGCACATTGCAGGATTTCCTCCTTTTTAAGGCTGAATAGTATTACATCGTGTATATATCACTTTTCCTTTATCTGTTCATCTAATGATGGGCACTTGATTTGTTTTTATCTTGATTATTATGAATAATGCTATAGTGAACACAGGAGTACATATATGTTTTCAAAGTCAAATTTTCAGTTCTTTTGGATATAGACCCAGAAGAAGGATTGCTGAATCATATAGTAATTATATTTTTAATTTTTGAGGAAACTCTATCCTGTTTTCCATAGTGGCTGTACCATTTTACTTTCTTACCAATAGTGTACAAATGTTCCCAATTCTTCACATCTTTACTGATGCTTACCTTTTGTTTGTTTGTTTTCATAAAAATGAATCTAACAGGAATGAAGTGGTATCTCATTGTGGTTTTGATTTGCATGATTAAAGCACAATTTGCATGATTAGTGATGTTAAGCATCTTTCCCTCTACCTATTGGCCATTCGCATGTCTTCTTTGGAGAAATGTCTATTCAAGTTGTTCTTTGCCCATTTTTAAAATCAAGTTATTTAATTTCTTTTGTTTTAAGTTGTAGAAATTCCTTATATATTTTAGATATTAATAATGTGTCTGATATTTGGTTTGCAAAATTTTTCTGCTATTCTGTAGGTTGTCTCTTCACTCTTGTTTCCTTTATTCTGCAAAGCTTCTTTAGTTTGATATAGTCCCACTTGTCTAATTTTTGCTTTTATTGTTTGTACTTTTGTTATCATATCTAACAAACCATTGCCAAGCCTAGCATCATGAAGTTTTTCCTCTGTATTTTTCCTGTAAGAGTTTTATAGTTTCAGGTCTTACATTTAAATTTTTACTATTTTTCGGGTTGATTTTTGTATATGTGGTAAGAGTCTAATTTCATTCATTTGTATGTGGTTAGCCAGTTTTCCCAATATCATTTATTGAAGACTATCCTTTCCCCATTGTATATTCTTGGAACACTTGTCAAAGATCATTTGACTGTATATACATGGGTTAATGTCTCTGTTCTTTTCCATTGATCTGTAAGTCTGTTTTTATGCCAGTACTGCACTGTTTTAATTACTGTAGCATTGGAATATATTTTGAAGTCAGGAAGTGTGGTGCCTCCAGTTTTGTTCCTGTTGATCAAGATTACTTTTTATATTCAGGATTTTTTGATTCAATATAAAATTTATGATTTTTTTCTTTTTCTGTAAAAAATGCCTTGGGATTTTTGGTAGGGATTACATTGAATCTATAATATATGAACAATATTAAGTCTTCCCATTTATGAACATGGCATGTCTTTCCATTTATTTGTGTCTTCTTTAATTTCTTTCATCAGTGATTTGTAGTTGTAAGTGTGTAAGTCTTTCATCTCTTTGGTTAAATTTGCTGCTGCTACTCAGTGGCTTCAGTCGTGTCCAACTCTTTGTGATCCCATGGATTATAGCCCACTGGGCTCCTCTGTCCGTGGAATTTTCCCTCCAAGAATGCTGGAGTGAGTTACCATGCCCTCCTCCAGAGGATCTTCCTCCCATGTCTCCTGCATTGTAGGCAGATTATTTACCACTGAGGAAACCTCTTTGGTTAATTTGATTCCTCAGTATTTCATTCTTTTTGTTGCTATAGTAAGTGGGATTTTTTTCCCTTAATTTTGGATAGTTTATTATTGTGTGTGCTTAGTTGTTCAGTCATGTTTGACTCTTTGTGACCCCTGTACTGTAGCTTGCCAGGCTCTTGTATCCATGGGGCTCCTCCAGGCAAGAATAGTGGAGTGGGTTGCCATGCCCTCCTCCAGGAGTTTATTATTAGTGTATAGAAATACAGCTGGTATTTTATGCTGATTTTTGTATTCTGTAACTTTACTGAATTATGTTAGTTCTGATAGATTTTTTGTAGCATCTTTGAGGTTGTCTATATATGAGATCATGTCATCTGTAAACAGAGATAATTTTATTCTTCCTTCCTGATGTAGATCCCCTTTATTTCTTTTCCTAGCCTAAGTGCTCTACCTAGGACTTCCAGTTCTATGCTGAATAGAAACGACAGGAGTGGTCATTTATACCTTGTTCCTAATCTTAGAAGAAAAGTTTTCAGTTTTTTGCTGTTGGCTATAATGTTTCCAGTTTTTTGGGTATTGCAAATAAAGTTGCTACAAACATTCATTTGCAGAGTTTTATGTGAACATAGATTTTATTTCTCTAGGGTAAATGTCTGGAGAAGGCAATGGCACCCCACTCCAGTACTCTTGCCTGGAAAACCCCATGGATGAAAAAGCCTGGTGGGCTGCAGTCCATGGGGTCACAAAGAGTCGGACACGACTGAGCAATTTCACTTTCACTTTTCAGTTTCATGCATTGGAGAAGGAAATAGGAACCCAAGACTTCCCTGGTGGCTCAGAGGTTAAAGTGTCTGCCTGGAATGCAGGAGACCAGGGTTCAATCCCTGGATGGGGAAGATCCCCTGGAGAAGGAAATGGCAACCCACTCCAGTACTCTTGCCTGGAGAATCCCATGGAGGGAGGAGCCTGGTAGGCTACAGTCCATGGGGTCACAAAGAGTCGGACACGACTGAGCGACTTCACTTTCACTTTCACTTTTCAGAGTCCCAGGGACGGAGGAGCCTGATGGGCTGCCATCTATGGGGTTGCACAGAGTCAGACAGGACTGAGGTGACTTAGCAGTAGCAGCAGCAGGGTAAATGTCAGGAGTACAATTGCTGGGTCATGCGGTAGTTACATGTTTAGTTTTTTTAGAAACTGACAAACTATTTTCCATCCCATCCCATCAGCAGTGTGTGTGTTATCCAGCTTCTCTACTTCCTCACCAGTTTTTTGTCATTGTTTTTTATTGCCATTTTGATAGGTATGTAGTGATATGTCATTGTGCTTTTAATTGGCTCTAATGGCTGACTGATGGTGTTAAATATTTTTTCATGTGTCTATTTGACTTCTGTATATCCTCTTTGTTAAAATTTCTCTTCATATTTTTGTCAATTTTCTAAATAGATTTTTTTAAATGTTGAGTTTTACGATTTCTTAATATATTCTAGATATAAATTCTTTGTCAGGATTTCCTTCTAGTCTATAGTTTGTTTTTCCTTCATCTTCACGAGTTTTTTCCCAGTGCAAATCTCAAACTGATTTATTTCATTAAAGGTAGTTTCTTATCTTCGAATAAGTGAATGAATGTCACACATACTGACAGATAGAAATTCCCTTGTAGTAAATGCTACATAAATTTATAAAGAAATGCAATGCTTGTTATCATAAAGGTGCTTGCTTGTATAGAAATATATTAATACTAATCACAGTTTTTCTTATGTAAGAAATGGGTAGAAGTTGAAGTGGGGAAGTGGATTATTAGAGTGTCTACTTTGACCAGTTTGGGGGTCCAAGCACAATGGAAGATGAAGGCAGCTTCCCAAGACGTGGTGACTTTGTACCATATCAATTTAGCTAACTGGAACCTCATCTTAGAAATTTCTTTCCTGTGCTGTACTAGGTTAGAGGCGGACAGGAGAAATTTGTTCAAGGTTTGGACAGTGAAAGTGAAATGACTGTGTTACCAAAATGCAGTCCTGCTGCTCATTGGTCGAAAGCCAATACTTGAGAGACAAGGTTGGTGGAAAGGAAAGTTTGCTTTATCTTGGAGGCAGCAACTAGAAGAGAGGATGGACCCATGTCCAAAGGCTGACTCTTCACTGACAATTATTGGGCAAGAGTTTTTAAAGGGGCATTTCAGGGGTGTATAGGTGGAGCGAGGTGGCTACTTGTAGAAATTGCACCGTCAGCTTTGATAGTCAGTCATCTTTAAAGTCATCTGATCAGCTTCACTTTGATCGTTTGAAGTACAGTTGATCCTCATTTCCAAGTTGGTTGGTTCCCATTTCCTTGAGGCCCATTCTTGGAATCACAGCAGCTTATGTCTTGGCTGTCATCTGGTCAGCATGTAGTTATCTTCTTCCACCTGGTGGGGGGTTTCAGTATCTGCAAAGGATATGGCTTAGAGTATTATCTATAGCCCTTGAAAGTGAAAGTGAAATCGCTCAGTCCTGTCCGACTCTTTGCAACCCTGTGGACCGACATTGTACAGGAGATAGGGATCAAGACCATCCCCATGGAAAAGAAATGCAAAAGAGCAGAATGGCTGTCTGGGGAGGGCTTACAAATAGCTGTGAAAAGAAGAGAGGTGAAAAGCAAAGGAGAAAAGGAAAGATATAAGCATCTGAATGCAGAGTTCCAAAGAATAGCAAGAAGAGATAAGAAAGCCTTCTTCAGCGATCAATGCAAAGAAATAGAGGAAAACAATGGAATGGGAAAGACTAGAGATCTCTTTAAGAAAATTAGAGATACCAAGGGAACATTTCATGCAAAGATGGGCTCGATAAAGGACAGAAATGGTATGGACCTAACAGAAGCAGAAGATATTAAGAAGAGACGGCAAGAATACACGGAAGAATTGTACAAAAAAGATCTTTACCACTCAGATAATCATGATGATGTGATCACTAATCTAGAGCCAGCCATCCTGGAATGTGAAGTCAAGTGGGCCTTAGAAAGCATCACTAGGAACAAAGCTAGTGGAGGTGATGGAATTCCAGTTGAGCTGTTTCAAATCCTGAAAGAGGTTGCTGTGAAAGTGCTGCACTCAATATGCCAACAAATTTGGAAAACTCAGCAGTGGCCACAGGACTGGAAGAGGTCACTTTTCATTCCAATCCCAAAGAAAAGCAATGCCAAAGAATGTTTAAACTACCACACAATTGCACTCATCTCACATGCTAGTAAAGTAATGTTCAAATTCTCCAAGCCAGGCTTCAGCAATACGTGAACCGTGAACTTCCTGATGTTCAAGCTGGTTTTAGAAAAGGCAGAGGAACCAGAGATCAAATGGCCAACATCCACTGGATCATCCAAAAAGCAAGAGAGTTCCAGAAAAACATCTATTTCTGCTTTATTGACTATGCCAAAGCCTTTGACTGTGTGGATCACAATAAACAGTGGAAAATTCTGAAAGAGATGGGAATACCAGACCACCTGACCTGCCTCTTGAGAAGTTTGTATGCAGGTCAGGAAACAACAGTTAGAATTGGGCATGGAACAACAGACTGGTTCCAAATAGGAAAAGGAGTACGTCAAGGCTGTATATTGTCACCCTGCTTATTTAACTTCTATGCAGAGTACATCATGAGAAACACTGGACTGGAAGAAGCACAAATTGGAATCAAGATTGCCGGGAGAAATATCAATAACCTCAGATATGCAGATGACACCACCCTTATGGCAGAAAGTGAAGAGGAGCTAAAATGTCTCTTGATGAAAGTGAAAGAGGAGAGTGAAAAAGTTGGCTTAAAGCTCAACATTCAGAAAACGAAGATCATGGCATCCAGTCCCATCACTTCATGGGAAATAGATGGGGAAACAGTAGAAACAGTGTCGGACTTTATTTTTTGGGGCTCCAAAATCACTTCAGATGGTGACTGCAGCCATGAAATTAAAAGACGCTTACTCCTTGGAAGGAAAGTTATGACCAACCTAGATAGTATATTCAAAAGCAGAGACATTACTTTGCCGACTAAGGTCTGTCTAGTCAAGGCTATGGTTTTTCCAGTGGTCATGTATGGATGTGAGAGTTGGACTGTGAAAAAGGCTGAGAGCCGAAGAATTGATACTTTTGAACTGTGGTGTTGGAGAAGACTCTTGAGAGTCCCTTGGACTGCAAGGAGATCCAACCAGTCCATTCTAAAGGAGATCAACCCTGGGATTTCTTTGGAAGGAATGATGCTAAAGCTGAAGCTCCAGTATTTTGGACACCTCATGCAAAGACTTGACTCATTGGAAAAGACTCTGATGCTGGGAGGGATTAGGGGCAGAAGGAGAAGGGGACAACCCAAGATGAGATGGCTGGATGGCATCACCGACTCGATGGACGTGAGTCTGTGTGAACTCCGGGAGATGGTGATGGACAGGAGGGTCTGGCCTGCTGCGATTCATGGGGTTGCAAAGAGTTGGACACAACTGAGCAACTGAACTGAACTGAACTGGACTGTAGCCCACCAGGCTCCTCCATCCATGGGATTCTCTAGACAAGAATACTGGAGCAGGTTGCCATTTCCTTCTCCAGGGGATCTTCCTGCCCCAGGGATCGAACCTGGGTCTCCCGCATTGCAGGCAGACACTTTACCCTCTGAGCCACCAGGGAAGCCTAGGAACTAAAATCTTTGACTTGTTTAATGGCTAAACTATTTAGTCTTATTTGACTGCTTTCCTTTGCTTCTACATTCTCTCATCTCTCTGATTAAATTTATTCTTCAACTAAAATTTTTCTACAGACAGAAGGCAGGCTGAGGACACTGGAGGTGGGGGTCTCTCCTGGGAACGTCCCACAGTGCCCTGCTCTGTTTCAGCCATGTCCTCGCTCAGAAGGTGTGTGTAGGTTTTGGTGTGTCACAGCTCATGCTGGTTGTCCCAGACTTGCAGACTAACCTGCTCTGCTGTGCAGCAGAGCTGATTCTGCAGCTCCTCCAGAGTTTTCCATATCTCCCATAGCTACTTGAAATCATGGTGCCCATGTGTGATCAACTGTGTGGATACTGCTGGCCTGTTTGCAGGCCACTCCCATTGTTAAAGTTGGAGCCTAGGAGGCTGCAAGAGAGAAGTGTATTCTAGTTCTTCTTTGTGGATTGCAGCCCCTTCTTCCTTCCCCTACTTCAGGTTCCATCCTTCCTTCTGGAATACCTGCCCTGCTGGCTTTCCACTTGTTACAGACACAGTAGCAGCAGTCCTGCATAAGCTATTAAATGAGTTTCTCTGGATTATGAAAGGTCAAGTCTTTGTAGCAAATTCCTTTAGCTTTATCATTCCTGGTGGTTCTGCTTCTCTGGTCAAACTTTAACTGATACAAATGATCATTTCTTTGTGTTGCTTAGAGTGAATGTAGAATTCTAATGAATTTCTGTCTCTAGTCAAATCTTCTATTCAGTCTTTTCATAATCTCATTTCCAAGGGCACACAGGAATAGTTTTGGACTTTTGTAGAGCAGAATCAAAACATCTGTGAAAACTTAATCTGCAGCAGTAATCTTTTTTGTTTTCTTTCTTTATCCTTCACTGGCCATGACCTGTTTTTAACACTGGAATCAGGAGAAGCACATGAAGTCACTTTGTAGACGCTGAGCTGACCCAGAACCAAACCCTGTAATGCCTACATTGAAAAATGGTCCTAATTGATTTAAAAGGTGCTTAGCTTTTTAACTTTCATGGAGAAGCAGCTCCTGCTGAATTCTTGGCTGTGCCATTCCACATCGAGAAGCAAGGAGAAGCTTCCTTCAACAAGAAAGAACCGCTGGTTTTTCCATGATATAGAAAGAGAAGGAAGGCAAATAAAAGACCTTGATCTCTTTCCATGCTCAGGCTATTAGATCATAGTGTTCTACTAGTTTGCTGTAAAGTTTTATTTTATTGAATGCTTCTGATGGTAATATAAACCATATGAGTGAAAGTGGGTGGTTTAAATGTCAGAGTTAAAAAATAGAATATCTTAATATGTGCAGCTGTAAGGATTTTCAACATTTTAATATTTGGATCTTGAGAGGTTTTTGTTTTTTTGGTTTTTTTTGGGCAACACTTTGCAACTTTAAGGCACAAATGATATGCCAACCATGAAATTCAGCTCTAGCCTCTATGCCCAAAACCTAAAAGAAATAGTGCATGTTCCTTTTGGTCTGTTCCTTTTGATTTGACCTCTCTAGGCATTCATTTTGAAATAGTCTATTTCTACAAGACTGATAATCTTAAGACAAGTGAAGACTGTTTAGGATGTTTGACTAGATTTTCTAGGATGTTTGGTAATGGATGTAGGTGTAGCTAAGAAAAAATGTGATTGGAGGCAATGAAGATTTTTATAGAAAAAAATGAAAAAGAAAATGTTTTCTGAAAATTTCATTCCAAACGAAGGTTATTTTAGAAACCCCAAGAGAAGAAGGTTATGATCCTTGTCTGTTAGAATATGTTTTAGATGTAAAATAGACTTTAGACTACAGTCTGATGGTGTAGGAGGGATGGAAAATGAGAGGAATATATTTCTGAATCATGAGAGTTTTTAATAGGTAAGTTCCTCAAATTGGTGAAGGTTTGGAAAACATCTTCTGAAGCAATCATTTTTGTTTTAATAAAAAATGTATTTTCTATCATCCTTGGGAGCTACATTCAGCTTTTTCAGACTTTGATTATGTAATCTCCCCACTTAAAAGGGGGATGAGGAATGCTAATCTTGCATCAGTAATGGCCTTGTTCCTTTTCCAAATGATAAGAGATGGCTCCTGTTTGATCTGACCCTGGCCACACCCAGACCTATAGTCTTCAGTCTCCACCTCATTCTCTCTGTGTTACCTTGTAGAGTCTGTATTCCTGGTACAGACCAAACTTTGGCTCCCCAGGGATTTTGCACTTGGCTTCTTCTTCCTGGAATGCTCTTTCCCCAGGTCCTTGCATTGCTTCTTCGCTCACCACCTTCAGTCTCTGCTCAAACGTCACTTCATCCCAGAGGCCTTCCCTGGCCACCTGATCTGAAATAGCAGATGTATCATTTTCAATGATCCATGTATCATTTTCCCTTACTCTCAGACTCTCCTACCGTCTTTGCCTTGGTAGCCTGCACTGTTATCTGGCATCATGTATTTATTGCTGCTTTTTGTGTCTCCTCACTACTGTGTGAACTCTGTGAGGTTTATCTTAAGCACCTGGAACAGTGTCTGACATGCAATATAGATAGGAGCTTGGTAAATTAATTGTTTAAATCATGTTTGTGAATGCCCAACTTCTTCAGGTAAATGTTTAGGTAGGTAAATATTCAGGTAATGATTTAGGTAGGGCTACACAAAAGCAGAGACATTGCTTTGCCAACAGTGGTCCGCCTGAGCGACTGAACTGAACTGAACACCCTTACAGGGCTTCCCAGGTGGCTCAGCAGTAAAGAATCTGCCTACCAATGCAGGATATCCCTGGGTTGCGAAGATCCCTGGAGAAAGGAATGGCAACCCACTCCAGAATTCTTGCCTGAAGAATCTAATGCAGAGAAGAGCCTGGTGGGCTACAGTCCCTGTGGTCACAGAGTCGGACATCACTTAGTGACTAAACAATGGCAACAACACCGTTAGAGGGAAAATCTGCTGGATTTATTTCTTGGCTTATGTATCATTTTCCCTTCCTCTGTCAAAGACAAAAGTGGAATTTGCTGGACATGCAGAGAGTTGCAGTGGGTCCTACTTACTAGGAAGTGAAGGGGCAGCCCTGATCCTGAAAGGGCTCCGATGGCTCTGTTGTAACCTGCTAAGACTGTGACCCTCTATGGGGAATGACGTCTTTAGCACTTTTAAATCATGAGCTTCTTTTGTGGCAGCATTATGGTTGGGGGTGGTGCTTGCTCTAAACTGGACACAATTCTAGCAAACCTCAGAATTACACGGGATTCTCTCCATACCCTGCTCATGGAGACCCAAATTCCTCCATGCCAGTGTCCTGCTATCTGTAATGAAAGGCCACTTTTTTTTTTTTTTCCCAGTTAATGAGTTAGATAATGAAATATCATTTCTGGTTGGATTAAATGGAGTATGCATGCGTGTGTGTGTGCTAAGTCACTTTAGTCTTGTCTAACTCTTTGCGACTCCACAGATTATGGTAGCTCACCAGGTTCCTCTGTCCATGGGATTCTCCATGCAAGAATACTGGAGGGAAATGCCATGCCCTCGCCTCCTCCAGGGGATCTTCCCAACCCAGGGATCGAACCTAAGTCTCCTGTCTCATGCATTGGCAGGCGGGTTCTTTACCATTAGGGCCACCTGAGAAGCCCACACGGAGTAGGACCTGAAGATACTTTCTCGAGGGTGCTATGGTTAAGTGGGAGAGACTTCCTCTTCCCCACAGCTGTGCAAGAATTTGTGTGGCCTTTCCCCAGGTTTCTGCAAAGGAGCTTCTAAACCATTCGAGTTTCCAGAGTGATTTTGTTGTTCATGGGGACTCCCTGGGACCATACCTGGGTTTATGCTAAGGAAGAGTTGACTCATGGTGGGCCTCCAGATAGCTTTAGAATGCAGCTGGTCCTGCTGGAAAGACTAGTCTTATGATTAAAGAGTTGGGACTTGGAGCCAGATGATTTTTGTTTCTAAGCCAGGCTTGCTGGTAACGATGCTGTGGCACTGGCTTTTGAGAAAAGGACATTATTGTGAGGTCAGGCAGCAAGGAGATAGCAAGCAGGGTTCAAGCTTTTAGGGTTAGTGGAGGAGGGTCGGTGTGCAAAAGCCCTGTTGGGTGGTTTGGATTGGAGGACTTTATTACTTGGCCACTGATGCTAAGCTGTGATGACGGGGTATCATACTGGATCTTCCTGGACAATGGATCGTTCACTTCCGAAAGGTGTTCAGGTTGCAGCCATGTTCCTGTCCTTTAGTTCCCTGTTGGGGGTTGGGGGGTAGGGTTGAGGACAGAGAAACTTTGGTTCTGGGTGTTATCTGAGGTCACAATTTTCTCCTCAGAGCATGCCTCAGCTGCATGACTTGTGGTTTTATTCTGTTGTCTCTGAAAAACACCTTGGTGTCTTGTTAGAAACAGCATGGGCCCAGTTTGAGTTAGTTCTGCAGTTACAGTATCTAGGAAGCCCCTACCTTCCAACATCTGGGAAGGGAAAGGGGTGCTGAAGTGGCCAGTGATAGAATCAGTTAGTTTCGCCATTGAAACCCTGGTTAAGCTTGGTTGTGATTTCCTGGTCGGCAGTTCTACATCAGTGTGCTGAGGGGCTGATGTGTCCTGAAGACACGGAAGGCTCGTGCTTAGGACCCTTTCAGACTTGGCCCCATGGATCTTTTTTTTTTTCTATAAGTTTTGGCTCATATCTTTTATATTAAAACTGTAATCATAAAAGAGTATCATGCTTGGAGTGGGAGGTAGGAGGGAGGTTCAAGAGGGAGGGGACATACATATACCCTTGTCGTTACATGGCAGAAACCAATACTATATTGTAAAGCAATTATCTCTAATTAAAAATAAAGACATTAATTTAAAAAAATAAGTATTATGCTTTCCTGAATGCTATGAGTCGTACTTACAAATTGTTGAATCTACGGGAGTCGTGGGAACCCCTGAATTTGTGGCCGAGAGGTCAGATGTGCAGGCGGTCTGGTGTCTGAAGTGAGGGAGTCTTGGGCAGGGCTGTGCCAGGTAGCTGGTGTCTGAATGGCATTGCATCCAGGAACTCCGCCAAACATACATACCTTGAAAAGAAAGAAACCCATTTTCTTAAAATTGACAGGTCAGTTATAGTTATACCTATATTATATTTGGTGTTGATCTGTTAATTTTTTTTCTTGCAGACTCACATTTTCTGGGACTTGCTTCCTTCTATGGCCTCTGATCCTGCCCTGTTTCCCCACCCTTTCTTTGACAACAGTGACTGTGGCCTCCTCCTGACCAGCTCCATGCAGCCTGGTCCTTCCCTACAGCTTCCTCAAAGCCGGGGTGGGAGGCGGGGTGGACAGGGTATATTTTGCCTTTGCCTCAGGGCACCGTCTCCTCTTGGCACTCTTGTTTGCAGCGGTGCCTGTGAATCACATCCTTTGGTTCTTTAGAGACATGAAGTGATGCTGATTTGTTGATTTATTCCTGGTACTGGAGGGAATGCAGAAGAAAAGCAACCAAAATGATGAAGGGCCTAAGGGACAGGCCTTAGAGGAAAAATGAGAAGATCCAGATGTTGTTGTTTATTGGCTGAATGATCTAAGAAGACTATGGGAAGCACTTAGAAGCATTTGAGAGCTGTAATGAAGGCAGGAGATGAGAAGAAGAAAAATGAGTGCTGAGGGAGGAAGACAGGAGAATGGGCTATGGAAAGTCACCAGGGAAGCGTGGGAGAAGCCATCCCTCGAGACACCAAAAACAGAAGATGAGGGGTACATTTAGTTTTTTCTTTCCCCTGTTTATGGTTTTTACTGGAGAAGAATGTATGTTATGTTATGTTATGTTATGTTATGTTATGTTATGTTATGTTA